>NW_023596545.1:40893219-40905735 GCF_011947565.3 Pollicipes pollicipes | reverse complement strand
CGTCCGTCCCGAGCAGCCGACAGACCAGGAGCGTCCGTCCCGAGCAGCCGACAGACCAGGAACGTCCGCCCCGATCTCGAGCTTGAGGAGGGCGATCGAGTCAGTTCTGAAGCGACTCGAGGCACGCATCACCGGCCGCGGTGGTCGTTTTAAACAGAAAGCGAACTGATCTCTAGCAATAGAGTGGTGGACATAGCTTCTCAAGCTTTGCTTTACGGTTGGCATTGGCTTCACTTCGTTTTGGTGCGAAAAACTACCCAGATTTGTCATATTGGCGAACAGCTACTGCCTATCACGCAGGAGCTCTGCTACTTCTGCTTAACAAGCTATTGCCACCTCTTTTCCACTGTATCAGGATGTAGCCCTAATTCCAAAGGAAGTTACAGGACTTTAAAGTATGCGTCGTTTGGTGTCTTTAACCACCAAGTCGGGAGATATCTTCCTCAGAGTTCATTGGCGACCCCGAGTACCCTGTCACCCTGAATATGGACACCAAAATTAAACCTTGCTGATCAACAAAGTCATGCATTACAATGTATCAGTATCCTGCATCATAGCTTGTAGGATCAAAAAATCAGCCGACAACTCACATCGGTTTTCATTCTGCCATCGTTTGACTACAACGAAACACAAACGATCAAGGTCGAACTATTTGTTCAACATCTGGCTGGAAGACGCCCAACGTCTGAAAGGAGCGGGCACAAAGCCCAACACAATGGCGCTGACGAGCCTCACCCATGATAACTTCCCTATTACTCTAAAATCGCCTCTCTCTCTCTCTCTCTCTCTCTCTCTCTCTCTCTCTCTCTCTCTCTCTCTCTCTCTTTCTCTCTCTCTCTTTCTCTCTCAGGCAACGGATCAGATTCGCTGCACCGGCCGACGGAGTCGTTCGTCCCCATCAGATAGATAGCTCATCGCTGGCTCGGCAACAGTGTCTGTAGCAATAAGTGCCGTCCACCCGACAGGCAGATCACGCAGAACAGCGGAGCCAACCGACGGCATCGACGGGCCCTGGCATGGCTGACGCGCCGGCAAAGTCAACGCAGCCGACGGGCCGACAAAGCGAGCCGAGCCAGTCGACAGTGCCGACAAAGCCGACCGAGCCGACAAAACCGATCAAACCCAGACCGCTTCGGCGTGCGAGGCCGCCTTTCGAGGGGCTCGCAGCGCCCCGGCAAAACCGCCGGGCCGCGGTCCGATAAACAAACTGCGGCCATTAGAGCTGGCGGCGGCCGCCCCCGCCCTTTGAGGGCCGCCGCCGCCACGCCGGCCGCCTGTTTTTGTCGCGGCCCCAGCCGGCAGAGGTGGGCCGAGCGAGCGGGCAGGTAACAAGACGGCAAGCCGACCGGCCGGGGAGGCAGCGCTGGGTGGTGAGGTCAGCTGTGCCCGCTGTGGATGGTGTCAGAGGGGTTTGCGGAAAGGGTCCTTGTCCCTGAGAGTGCCGCGATGCAGCTCCAGGCCTCTTCGTTTCTGCAAGGAACCTGTGTCTTATCAAAGACGATCTGGAATTCTCGTGAGATGAGACGTTTTCTCTAACGGCGTTCTGTGTTGGAGGTTGGAGATTGCCGCGTGGCCAGTGAATTGCTTCAACGATGAAGGACACTATCAGTGGAATGCGTTGCTCAACTCCTGACCACTCAAACATCGGCGAATTGGTGGTGGCTGGTTTCAGAAAGCCTCCAATCGGCCTGGTTGTCGAACATCAAGAGGAAGGTGCTTGACTAAGAGTCCAAGACCAGGTACATCCGGATTTGCTTTTTGAGCACCATGTTGGCTTCATGACGACCATGAAATGATCGCGTCTTAGTTAAGTGCCTTCTCCGTACCTTTCCCGAATATATAAATGCACAAATTATCGCATCACAAGCAAAACACACATTCGACAGTCAATAATGTCTGGCACAATGCGGCTAAGCACACGGTGTTGAGATGGCAGCTTAGTGCGTGATCTTTCGTCATATCTTTTTGCGAGATCATGAGTATTCACGCAAAAATGATTGCCCCACGGAATCTGAATGACTCATGGAATCGGGCCAGAACAACTCGTTGTTCTCATTCTTGAGTATGGGTCGTCCGCGTTTTCGTCATCTCATCTTCCCCCGCCACTAGCCGGCCGTCCCCGCCCGGTGCCGGTGCAGGCCGGTGCCGCCCCGAGCCGACTCCTCTGACCGGGCGATCGGCACAGGGCGCGGCAATGACACGTGACCTTTGGCGTCAGCGTTTCACCCCGTCCCTCAGTGGCGGTGCTTTGCCGAGGCTGACCAGCGTGTCACCCCGTCCCTTAGTGGCGGTGCTCTGTCGAGGCTGACCAGCGTGTCACCCCGTCCCTCAACGGCGGTGCTCTGCCGAGGCTGACCAGCGTGTCACCCCGTCCCTCAGCGGCGGTGCTCTGTCGAGACTGACCAGCGTGTGACCCCGTCCTTCGGTGGCAGCGCGCTAGCCGATTTTGACCAGCGGCAGCGGCTGCTGGCCTCCGTGCTGAGAGGGTAACCGAGCTCTCTGTTGGCCGTCGTAACACGAGTTTACTGTTTTATGGTCGATGAAATGTTTCAGCCTGGTTGTAAATTGGATATTAGAGTAACTCTAGCGTGAATATATTACAGAATGCACGTTTAGTTTAGTGCAACATCATGCGGCAACGTAGCATTGCCATGCAAGCGGAGGAACAAGTGGCGAGCTAATTGTATGCTGTGTATTCAAGACTAAGCATCTAAGACGAGCGCCACCATTTTGCCTGATATTGGAAAATTGTCTGGGCTTCAGCTCCCCCCTCCCCTCGCTAACTGCATAGAGAACTACAACCCTGTTGCAAGGAACGCTTGTACGCACTTCTCAAGATGTGCGTTTTTTATGATCATTTTACAGGCCGATATAGCGACTATTACGGAGAAGCAGAATGAAACCGTCGCCACCGGATGGTAATGAGAGCACGAAAGTGCCTCTCACACAGCGGTTCTCGCAGCACTGCGATTATCAACCAGCGACTGACGTCGAAGAGCCTAAACCTCTCACCCCCTACTCTTCCTACTAACCTAACGCCGATCGCTGACCACTAGAGGCTGATGCCGAACAAAGGGCCTACTTGCTACCTGACCCGTGCCCGCACGTGCGGCTCTACCTGCCAGTCCCGGCGGCGGATCGCGGCCATTTCCGCCGGATGCTGCGCGGCCGTCTTCCCCGAACCGGCGGCCGGTCTGCAGCGGGGACGACCGGCCGTTTAGCGGCACCTCGCTGTGATCTGCGGCGGCGGCGATCTTCTGCTGAAGTGCATGGCGAGGTGGGGCGGCCCACACCCGGCCTCTGGGTGGCGGACTTTGGCGGCCGACGCCTTTGGCGGCACGACGTGCAAGCGCTTGAGGTCGCATGGTGAGATGGTGGAGCGTGCAAGTGTGTGCACGAGTGCTTTTTCTGTTCGCTGCCTGTGAATGAGCCAATATGGTCTGCGCTACCTTGATAACATCGTCGTAAACAAAAATAAGCGCAGGGTATTTGACTCAGCGCCTTTTTGCCTCCCTTGGATTAGAGCCCTTTGTCCATCCGTAACCGTTTCAGGACCATGGGTTATAGGAGAATGGGAAGTGGTGAGGCACGACTACACGCATCTGGCATTCCTCAGCCAAGATTCAGTACGCGCAGGGGCCCCTCTTCATGGCACGTGCTCAGTGTTCGCAGGGGGCCCGCAGCCCACTGATGGCTGGTGCATGCAGCTTCAACCGAATCAACGGGGCGTCGCGAGCACGCGGGATAACGCGAGAATAAGTCAAGTAGGGCGGATGATTACGGACGAACTGGAGGTGGCCTGGGACAAATCATAGATTTACCCCAATATGAGACCAACGCTCCTATCTTCCATGCTCTGCTTCGCAAATCGGCATGATGTGGTCTAAAGCCCAACAGCAAGGCACGATCTGAACCTCAAAATCTATCAGTACGCGGTTTCCGGAGCTTAAAAACGTTCGTGACAGCATATATTCATAACTAGAGTAATATCACAAACATGGCACAAGTAGCAGCCGTGGGTGGCTTGCATCGGGTTTTCAAACGGGTCAGATGCGCTCTCATTGTACCAAGAACTGCTGTTTTGAGAGCTACACGTTTTCCAAAATGTCGGCCCACAGCCCGGCCCGGCCCGGCCAGCTAGGGATCCAGCCTGCAAACGCGCCACCAGGTTACCATGCTTACTCGGCATCACCCCGCAAATTGTACGTTAAGTGCAGTCCGTATTTGGTTATTCTTCTTTAAATGAAAACCATCATGCATGAAATACATGAATATGTTATGCGAGTGTCATCCAATGCACAACATTGTTCGCCAAATATCGGTGGAGGGGCTTACAGCAGTAAAGCGCCTGGACTTAAAAATATATATAGTATCGAACTACATCTTCAACACTGTGATGTTAGTTTGCAACGGAAAATAAAAGGCAGGGGTGGAATTTAAAACGCCCGTCACTAAAATGTAGCAGAAATTTTACTCTTGTACTTCGTCACAGTGCACCCAAGGCTAGGTTTTCTAAACTTAACTGCATCAACCGTAAACCAACAGTTGCACTAGCAAAGAGTAAAAGGTGTTGGATGTTCCAAACCGTGGTAAGTCTTCCTAGTTCACTTCACTGCACTCGACCATAAATGATGCACAATCCTACGCATGTACAGTCATTTTTTGGCGACACTGCCTGTAGAATTTTACATTTTCACCCCGTCTATCTCACAGCAGGTGAATGCGCCACAATAGCCACAAAGTCATAACCGTATTCAAGTTTTAAAACTCAGTTACAAGCAAAAACGCATTAGTTTGCTTGTTAACACTGTTAACCCTCAAAAGCCCGCCAAGTCTGGCCAACAGCCCGGCCAAAAGCCCGCGGGCTCTTGCCGGGTCAGATGAGACGGGTTGGCGGGTTTGAAAAGTAGTGTCTCTAGTGCAGACCTCGTCAAGAGTCTTACGCTATAAACATACAGGCTGCTTGTCCGCTTTTTGACTTTTGAAGCGCCTTTTACAAGACGATGCGTTTGCTATTAGCTGATTGGTCGTCCCAGACAAGTTCCGCGCTCAGTCTTTCGATATAGCGTCTTTGCGTGGGTCAGATCATCACCAGTCTTCCGACACAGCGTCTTTGCGTGGGTCAGATCATCACCAGTCTTCCGACATAGCGTCTTTGCGTGGGTCAGGTCATCACCAGTCTTCCGACATATCGTCTTTGCGTGGTTCAGATCATC
The DNA here is from genome assembly GCF_011947565.3 of Pollicipes pollicipes. Classification (NCBI taxonomy): domain Eukaryota; kingdom Metazoa; phylum Arthropoda; class Thecostraca; order Pollicipedomorpha; family Pollicipedidae; genus Pollicipes; species Pollicipes pollicipes. Next base: position 40,900,519 of record NW_023596545.1, on the reverse strand, counting down.
ACCAGTCTTTCGACATAGCGTCTTCCGACACAGCGTCTCTCCGTGGGTCAGGTCATCACCAGTCTTCCGATATAGCGTCTCTCCGTGGGCTAGGTCATCGCCTCGTCTCCGCCCCTGACGCTCTAAATCGACTGTCGGTTCGCTGCAGAGCGATTCTCCAGCCCAGAGGCCGTCTGTTGGTCCCGGGGTGCGGCGGTGCTCCCGATCTCCCATATCTCTGGCCGCTGTGAGCCTCTCTTCCGCCCCCGATAACGCCGGCGCTGCCAGAGCCCTGCGCCGGACGCAAATTGACCTTTTGTCCGGCTGGCGGCGCCGCCCCGCCTCCTCCGCCCCCGCCGCCGCCGGCGGGCCGGCCGGGCGGGCATCGAGCCCGCGTGATGGCTGGACCTACTCAGGCTGGAGTGGCCCGGTCACTCAGCCGGAGTGATGGACGCGGCCGGAGTGGAGCCGCCATTGTAGGCCGGGTCCAGCTCTGGCCATATTGCTTCCGCGAGTAAGTGGACGTGGATGGCGGGCGGCTTCACTGGCTGCCGGCGGTTAGCTGGGCATATGCGCTCTTGAATCGCCACGTTATACGACCTGTAAATTTGCCTTTCTGGTCTGGCCGTTGTAAGTGATAATGGCAGCTTTACGCCATCACTTTGCATAATAACAAACTTGCTCTGACACCGACTCGCATATACCACGCATAATGCTCTTCCATCTTTCCGATGACGCCTCTCAGTGTCGGGATGTCCGGTCATTTGCATAGCTAAGCTCACGCCGAGCGGTGCAGCGAGAGCCATCTGTGGTGGGGGTTTGCAACTACGTGTGGTGGCCACCGGGGCAAGAATTGAGAGCGAGCAGACGTTTGGTGATTTCAGCATTTGCATTGGCATATCCGGGGGGAAGGGGGGAACCCAGCCATATCCTCTCCAAAATTTCAGGAGGGGGACATAATGATGATGATGATGACAATCATCATCTTTATAGGCCATTTGCCACAAATCTTCCGGAAATTGTCACCAGTGGACAGCTGTGCTGAAAAATGAAATCGACAAAAGCCAAAAAGCCACGGGAAGCAGCATAGAAACAATGTGAAAGGAATCATTCTTAGCAATTTCTAACAATTTGAAGCTGATCTTTGACCCTGATCTTTAAGTGTTTCAGTTGTCTCAATAAATACTTGCGCAATTTTCCATCAACGTAGGCAATTTAAAGGTGGCCGATGATGGAGTCCTGGAAAAATGACTAGCCTGAAAACTGTCCACGTGCACTCATAGATAATCATGACATACCCGGGACTTAGCCCGCGTCGCCTATAGTGTATTCTCCCCATATTTATTTGCCATCTTGTGCTTTAACGGCAAACCAGTATGATCTGGCCTCCCCCAGCCGGATTATCAGCGGCCGGACCTATCAGCAGTGGACCTTGGGCTTAAGCTCGAACACTTTACTGACTTCGACATAACGTTAAAAAAATGAAAAGTATACTGATCTTATTAAAACAGAAGCCCAGCTGTAGAGTGCAGCCGTCAACTTTTTCAATAAACTGTCAACTTTTCCAATGAGCTTTTGCAATGCTGTCAGTGCCCTTGACGGCGCTGAAGAGGGACTATGGCCGAAATGTCTGATGCTCCCCTGCTTTCATTAGAGCTTCCTACCAGCCTGCACCGTCAGCTGGCTAACAATCATTATGAGAATGTTCACGAATGTCGTGCACCATAGCCCAGCAGGCTATCCAAGAACTGGAAGTAATTTTCTCAAGCTTGTCTGCCAAATTAGTTCCTACATCTTCTCTTACAGGGAAATTCAATCTGCCAAATCCGTGGAGAAATTGAAATTTGGAACTAGTCTAGGCTGTTGGGCAAAATTATTTGGTTTCAATACCGAACGGCTGTATCCGCCAGCGGACATCTCAGTGGGGAATATCATTGATTTCACATGGGCTGCGAATCTTGCCGTTGTTTTTGGAAGCATTTCAACCGCCGGCTTTTGCTACAAACTACTTTCTGTTGAGGATTTTGGCGGGATATGCATGAAATGCAGCATGATAAGCGAAATCAGAATGACATCAGACAGGACAGCCCCAGACAGGGCAGACCCAGGAAACCGCGCCCTGCTGCGGTGGCACCAACGAGCAGACTTTGAGCAGGCTGCAGGATGCTACAGGATGTTATTGGTGCCGGCACCACAAAGAACAGTAGCTATGGTCAACAAGAAAAGTGTTGCGTGGAGCTTCATTGTTGACCGCACGGTTATGAGTTGTTTGTGAACAGGTGGTGGCGACTTTGCAGCACAGCATGACGTCAGTGACGCCCATAACAACTTTGTAGGCATGAGACCATGGAGATTGCTTTGCGTTTTCGATGATATGAAAACCAGAAATGAGCCAGAGCGCATCACTATGCATACTACATCAATCCGTACTTCCGAACTCAGAGCGTTCTGCATTGGCGTTTTTGTAACGTACTGCACCTATGACACCGTCGTTGATCTAGCAAAACACTGACACCAAACCAGGTAAAGGCTGGCCGGGCGCCTCTGCCGTCCGCCGGCGACCGGCACCCCAGCGGCGGTGCGCGGCTCGTGCCGTACCCCGCCGACGCCGGCGCTGACCGGCGTCGCCCCCCAGCGGGGAGGGGCGGCTGCCCGGCGGTCACCTGCCGGCCGGGTCGCCTGATTAACGGCTGACTCCGGCCGGGGTGCGGGCCAACACGGCGCCCCGGCGCCCGGCGTCGACACGACTACGATATTGAGCTGATTGGGTGAGCCGTAAAAAGTGTGGGAAACACAGCCATCCGCCTCATCAGCGCTGCGGCGGTGGGAGTCCGGATGGTGTGGTGATGTTCGGCAGCCACGACGGGGGTCGCCGCTCGGGAGAGCGTCGTTTTTGGTGCAGACTGCTGATGATGTGGTCCTGGCGACAGGCCGGATCTGGCAACTGGCAGGCATGTTTCCTGATGCCTTTGCAGCTTGTTGGTCCCGTTATCACCGTATGCTGAGGATGGGTGATGTCGCTGGCTTTCGTGTTTTTTCACAACTTATGAAACATTCATGAGGTCATCTTATTCGAGGCGACGCCCAGGGACCAAATGTCATGTGATTGCCAAAACATTTGCAGTCTTGATTCCTGTTCAACGGTTTATTTAACTTGCCCATGTTGAATGCGCTAATCAGTGATGATTTTCTCTGAACAAAAATTGTCAATGGGCAAGCAAGGTCAAATCCGCTAAATGGAAAAGAGCTCGTTCGGGAGCGGTATATTACATTCTGGACCTGATTTAGCCAGACAACATCTTGCAGGTGGGATATGCGGATGTTTAGCGAAATTCCACGCGAGATATCTCATACCGATTGCTCTTGTCGTCACACCTTCGATGTCACGCTGGGGGTTAGCGGGGTCATCCTTAGCGGTATGCTTCCCCTGCGACCTGATTTGCATTGTCACGGGTCTTGTTCACTGATGGCAATCGCAGGTCGTCTGAGCAATATGCCAAAAATCATCCAAAACTCGTCTCCCGTATGTTACAGCACGCAAACAAAGCCTTCAGAGAACATAGGTGCGCAAGGGAACAAAAGTACACTAATCGGACCCCAATGACCTTCTTCGACCCAGAAAATAACAATTACTTATAACGGGAAGTCCCATTGCAAGGTGGCAATGTTCTCTGGAGCATTGTCATTATAATTGTTTTAACCTCATGCTTGCCTTGATGCTAAAAATAATCACGGGCTTCACCTTTCGTCAATAACACTACTTCCTCAGTTTATCCCCAAGGCTCATGTCGCATTTCCGAATTACATCATCTTTACCAATACCACCTGCTCAACTCACTCACCTTACGTACAGTTCGTCGGCGTGTTAACTTCTGAATATGTGAACTGCATGCGAAAAGCTGTTCAGCCTCTTCCTCGAGTCGCACTTACGTCGTGTGTTCACGAAGACGCGTGATCCCCCACACACCTTGCATGTGTTTCATCTTTGTAACACAGTTGCATTACTTACCCCTTTTACCGGCCAACTGACCCGTTGCCTATGTCTGTCTCCCCGCCCTCCATTCCCACGCGCAGGTAAGAGAATGGCCCGTTTTTCTGTGCGCGGCGGCGCGGCTGCCTTTGCCAAGCCAGCCCTGTCCCAGCCACTCTGATTTATTGAACCAAGCCTGTAATTAAAAATATTACGTGACCTTATTCTTATGGCCAGATTGCGGCGAAAACGATTCAATAGGGAGGAAGAAGTCGAGGTGAGGTGAGTTATGAATATTTAATGTCCGTGTGGGCGTAGCGCTTTTTATTGAATCAATATAAGAGGGCCGACCGTGGGCGGGGTACATAAAGCGACGTCACGCATCTGCTCTGTACTTTATAACCCAGAAGGTGTTTCTATCAGCGGTGAGATCAGTGATCGGTTGGAGGCGGTAGCCAATGAGGAAACACAGATCTGCGCGTGATTGTGCGACGCTCTTGTGGCTTCCGAAACCCGTTACCTTTCATAGCCGCCACAAAACCACCTGAAAATGGCGATAAGCCGACAAAGTAGATATTGCATGTTAAGCAAGTGACCCCTCAGCCACGTAGAGCGGAATGACAGTCACCCACCTACAAACCGATCACCTGCGCTTTCATCCGCTTCAGCACGTCCAGAATCAAGAAGCTGCAGCTTATCACCGCTCAGACAGACATTACATCAGGCGCATCTCCCTCGGTAGGCGCGTGCTCGCTCACAACGCCCCCAGCTCTTCACGCCCCTCCTGGCTCCTCGCGTCCCTCCGGTCCCTCGTCGACACGACCCATCCGCAGCCAGCAGAAACCGGCCCGCCGGCGGCAGACATCGGCTAGCTCACAGCGCCCCCAGCTCCTCACTCCCCTCCGGCCCCTCGCCCGACACGACCCATCCGCAGCCAGAACAGGCCGGCCGGCCGGCGGCAGACATCGGCTCGAGAGCGGCTTGTTACTGGCGGTCGCGGCCTGGCCGTCGGCCGCGCGGCCCCGTCTTCAGGCCCTGGCGCCGGCGAGCTGATGAATTCGGCAGCTACCATGCAGGCCCGTATCGGGCACCATCCGATCTGGCCGGCACGATGCAGGCCCGCGCGGCTCGTGCGGCGTGCGCGCGGCGGGCGGGTCCGCGGCGGCGTGGCGGTGACATGATCGGCCTCAGATAGGCCGCCGGGCGCCGGCCATGGACGTGTCGGGGGCTGGCGGACAGCTGGCAGTCAGAGCGGAGGCTGCTCCGGTGCCCCCCCCCCCCCCCTAACGGTAGCCGAGACCGGGTCTGTCCCCCGTGGCCAGCGCGCCGGGTCCGTCTTGATCGCTCCGTTGCAGGAAGCGTGTCAAGCTGGCGAGCCGAGCAACGAGCAAAAAGACCCTGTCGTGGCACGTTGTTGCGGAATCGGCCACGCCGCGGCTATATATGAGGACGTTATGAGACGCACTGGGTCTTGCCGCGGAGCTCCAGCGTCCCGTGCCTTCATGTCAGTTATGCGCAATCACAGAAATGTGTGAGCCAACATTAACCGGATAAAGCATTCAGTATACTTTGCAACGCTAATATTCCCGCAAGGATGGTTACGGTGTCAACGCGAAACTGTGGGGCAATGTTTAACCTCGTCTAATTGTCTTAACACCAGCGCATTGCTCAGAGGCCACACCGCGTGTTGAAAATGCGGGAAGTATCCATTTTTTGAAGTTTTTCTTTTCAAGCAGCAATCGAAGGTGTATTTCTGAATTCCGCAAAGTCTCTGATCACAGGAGACTGGTCTCTCCTCGTATCCACTTTGCGGTGGAGTTCGTGTGACGCCAGTACTTATCTGCTTATTTGAAGAATTATACACACGTGGCCGAAGGTCGGTGCGCTCCCCCGGCCAGCCCCAGCCCCGTTAAAGGCGATCACAAATCGTTTGTAACTGCCCCGCAACCCCCGTTCCCGATCACCCCGCACCTCATTTTCGCCGGGTGGCCGGCCCTCGCAGCGGTGCCGCTTTGTCTGACCGCCTGGGGGCGCTGTCGGCGAGGCGCCGCGCCGCCCGGCCTACTTGCAAATATTTTGATACCGAATTGTCTTCATTTCTGGTGCGGCACCCTCAGATCCCCGACAGCCGGCTGACCCATGGAAAATAATTGTTTCCAGGGCAGGAGTGGGCCCGCCAAAACCGCACGATGCGGCGCGTTTGCCGCAGACAGGTGCCAGCTTTCCAGACATGAGCTAGTTTCTAGTCACGTTTTTCGGCCTCGCATGTCACTCGCAGGTTCCGCTTGATCAACTGCGAGATCTGCCACACTAGTTCGAGGGCCGTGGAAGGTCGATCACCTTTCGCCAAATTAACAGCTCGCCAAAAGGAGAGACGCGATCCCGGCGCCGAAGCGACATGCGTCGGCCGGCAGTATGCGCCGCCGCCTCCTTCCCAATTAGTGGCGGCGACCCCGCTCTCTGAGAGTACGGCGCCGCCACCGAATAAAACAAATGAGTAATTGTCGGCTCGATTTATTGAAATTCTTGAGGTGTGGGAGCGCCTTCATGAGGCGCAGCAAACTTATGACGCTACAGCGATTCGATGCTGCGGGCGACGGAATTCGGCGATCGTCGCGAGTTAGCAAGCGGGAATGTTCTAGGAGGATCGGTAATCAGGTCAATGAGAGGTTTCTGAAAACCACTTTCCATATCACAGAAGTACTCCGACTTTTGCACGGCAGGAAGCAATTCTAGCGAGGTTGCAGAGATCAAACAAAGGGTACCACCTAGGCCCCCAACTGCGCATGTAAACAGCGGCCTGCGAGCTCTCACCTTTCCTGGAACCTTCAGGCCATGTGCTTGCTTTCAGCCCTGCATCCAAGAGTTGATATGGATGGTGAGCGACGAATATCTGCGGCATCAGCCGCGTGCAAATGCAAGCAATCTCAGCTTGGAACGGAGTACATCGCTACGTGCAAGGCATTATCGCCCACTCACCCGCAGCTGCCCCTTCTCTGACCTCCCGTTCGTTTGTGTCGGTCGATGCTCCAAATCACGCTACCGTCCGCCCCCGTGCATGCTACTGACGATTGCGCAACTGAAACCACCCTCTCCCGAAGCGGCACCAGCCATCGCCGCCCGCTGCGCCGGCACCAGTGGTGCGGCCGGCCGGATCACCAGCTCCGCCGCCGGCGCCGGTGACCGGGCGACACCAGTAGCATTAGGAAGCAGCCGCCGCACGGAGACAGCTCAGTAAAGTGGCGCTCGTTTATTGTCGGTAACGAGTTCGTTTCAAGTGGACCGCCACCGAGCGCTGAGTCACGGCGCGCCGATCGGCCCCGACGTCGGACCGGCGCCTGCGCTGGCCGT
>NW_023596545.1:40879512-40892252 GCF_011947565.3 Pollicipes pollicipes | reverse complement strand
CTCTCTCTCTCTATTCTCGCTCTCTCTCCTCTCTCTCTCTACTCTCTCTCTCTTCTCTCTCTCAGTCTCTCATTCTCTATCTCTCTCTCTCTCTCTCTCTCTCTTCTCTCTCTCTCTCTCTCTCTCTCTCTCTCTCTCTCTCTATCTGCTCTCTCGCTCTCTTCTCTCTCTCGCTCTTCTCTCGCTCGCTCTCTCGCGCTCTCTCTCTCTCTCCTCTCTCCTCTCTCCTCTCTCTAGCTCTCTCTCTCTCTCTCTCTCTCTCTCTCTCTCTCTCTCTCTCTCTCTCTCTCTCTCTCTCCTCTCTCTCTTCTCTCTCTCTCTCTCTCTCTCTCTCTCTCTCGTCTCTCTTCTCTCTCTCTCTCTCTCTCTCTCTCTCGTCTCTCTCTCCTCTTGCTCTCTCTCTCTCTCTCTCTCTCTCTCCTCTCCGTCTCTCTCTCTCTCTCTCCTCTTTTGTCTACACATCTGACTCTAGAAATAAACTAACTTTTCCGTGCAGTACAGTCATCTTTTTCTCTCCCTCTGTAAAGTCGGAAGTTTGGCTCTGCCAGGTGCTGGCACGTGCATGTGAAGGTTCTGCTCGGAGTTCATCTCCCATGAATTCTATCAATTTCCAAGGCATATTGCGCGGTAATTTAATTATTTCCATGCTACACTATGCAACTAACGTGACATTTAGTGAAGCTGGAAGCTGCTGCCCTTCGCTCCACCGCCGCCATCCTCGGCCGTCGAGGGCGGGGATGGCGTTGAGCGGTGTAACTAACTCAGTGGCGCCCGTATTAGGTCGGACACCTCTGTCCGACACGGACGCCTGTCGACGTTTAGCCTTGACAGATTCACGGGACCAGTATATCTGTAGCAGGGCTTGCAGAGGTGCAGGTGTCCCCGTGACCTCGTCGGGCACGTCAGCGCCCCGCCTCAGGTCGGCCTGTTCGTCCTGATGCGCCCGCTCTTAAGGCTATCAGCCGGTGTCGATCAGGGCCGCATCAACATCGCAAGCGAGCGGCGCTATCGCTTCTCGGTATGTAAACCGTGCTGATACCAGCCCCATCGCCACCATCAATGTAGCCCACTGGTTGTTGTGACGACGATGCACGTCGTCGCCTCAGCGTACCCCAGATCCTCATTCGTGCCAAAAGCATGGCGCTTTGCCTCGCACCGTCTCCGTGCTAAAATTTCGCGTCTCGACTCCGGTTATGGAGAACATATCACGAGAGGCCCTCTTCGGCATGGCTGGATGTAGGTAAATCACAGCAAAGAACCGGACATCAATTGCTGTTGGTGGATCTGTTCCATTTCTATTCCAACTTTCGTAATAAAATTTGTTTTTATGGCACATAAGATGAGCAACTATACAAACATCCAAAATAAATTGACACATTCCAGCGCATTCAGCATAGGATATAAGGCGCCACAAATGCTAATAAGGCTCAGTCGAAACAATGGCTATATTTATCCTACAATGTAATTTGGCGTAATTCATGTTTGCCCATTGCTGCTTGCACTTAAATTGGTACGGTATGTGGTAAATGCTCACAATCTACTTACCTAATGCACTAAAGTTATAAGGAAAAGCGAGGAAAATAAGCACACACGCAGTTCAGGAATAACTATTTGGGCAAATCGATGTTTCAAGCCAGAGGCCAGTGGTGGGCAAAGTTCAGTCAAGCCATAAGTTTTCAGAAGTATCATATGCGCGAAAACTAATCCCGTCAATTTCGTCGCAGTTGATGCCATTTATCGATGCCATTTATATTATTTATCTAGTTTTATTCATGCCCGAAATATATCAAACAATTGGTTGAATATGCAGAAAACGTAACAAATAAGCCACACATCCAAAAAGGATATGTAGGACATGGACACCCATTCAAAAAAGATGCATAGGATAGGACGTGGTAACCCTGCTTAAAGCCTCTAAAGGCCAGGTGCGAAGAGCGACGGAGGAAATATTTGCGCCGCTACACCGCTATCCCTCATATCTCTCCTAGAAGAAAGTCATAACTCCAACGCCTCTGTTGTGGTTGGATCACCGAAGCGCGCGGCGTCCTCCAGCTACCACCATGAACCGCGGCTGCACATAATGTTGCATGTTTTGCTCACTGCATCCCCAACATTTCACCAACGAAAAATGATACACCGCGCTTAGCAGTAAAAAGTGTTGCTGATAATGTAAAAGGTCTATGAACCGTGGGTGAGGTCAATGTTGCGTCGTCACAACAAAAATGGTCGGCTTGATAAAGACCGGGGTACCAGCAATGTTTAGCAAACACCTGCACGTGAAATGTGTCGTTATACGTAAAGTGCTGCCCTAAACACACCATTTGAAGCGATCATCACACTGAGGCTTTTGACGCGGCTTATTGTACACAAATACTGTCATATGACGACATCCCTGCTCATGCCTGGAATACATGCTTTATTAAGAGAAGCATTCTTTACATAATGCCAGTTTCACCTTCCAGGCTCAACAAGATGCTTTGTAACCAAAACAATCGGATATGAAAGACACACATGCGGCGCCACCGATTCCACTTGCAGCTAATCTCCCTTGCGTCTAACGACATACTTTACGCACGCTTAACGAACCAATTTCGGCGAGAGGAGACGCCGAGTCGTATTCTGTTTGTTTCTTTTCAGAAAACGCAGCACAACGCACATCGCCATGCCATTTTATGAAACACTACCGACTGCAATGGCCATTTTATGGAACACTACCGACTGCAATGGCCATTTTATGGAACACTACCGACTGCAATGGCCATTTTAGAGAACACTAGCGAATGCGATGGCCCTTTTATGGAACACTAACGGCTGCAAGGATCATGGCAACGTTCAAGGGCCGTGGCACAATCGGGATTCGAGCCCGGGTCTCACGCGGGAATCCGACGCCCCAACCATTAAGGCGTTGCGTTAGCCAACACTTCCATCTCGACCCTGAAGCACGCTTTTCATTCTATTCTACAGCTAGAGTTTAGAATTATCTTTTTTGTTTCGAATTCTAAGAGTTTAGAATAGGATTTCATTTTCGGGTACAAAATGGAAGTCATGGGTCATTTTGTTGACTGGCCCAACTCAAACAGGCGGTAGCTGCTTGAGTTGGGCTCTCACGAAACAAGTGGTAAAAGTGCCACGTGGTGTCTAAGCCCTCATCTAGGTGACACTCTAAGGGTAGCAATTTTTTAGAAGCAGCGTGTAATAGATGCCTTTGTATTTTGAAGGTTTCAATAGCCATGTCCTATGCTTTTTCTCCATGGGTAAACTGGCACGTAACGGTAGTTTCAAAAGCAGTTAAATGCAGGCAGCTTTCGTAAGCAATAGGTCTTGCAATCACCACCATTATGTTGTACTCGGCATCTTGTTGTGGCATGTCGGGACTGTCGTTGTCTTACATCTTTGAGGCGATGCAGGCTGCTACCTCGAATTCTGAATGTTTATTGTGTCGTTTATAATTTTTGGTGCTGTGTTCCTTGTTAGTAGCTTAGACTTAAAACTGAAAACTCAACAAGTTTTTCTGAAGTTTCTTAAGCTACCTCTTGGTCACAGCCAACTTTGCCCAGGCTCCGCTTTAAGCATACCGTACCTGCGAGGCTGAACACGGTGTTGTGCCTGCGGCCCTAAACACTGCATCTCCAATGGGTCTTCTCCAATGGCCTTCCAATGGCTAGTGGCTCGGGTGACATTTCACGGCGGAATGCGGAATGTCGGCGGAATGTGGAATGTCGGCGGAATGCACGCCTGGGACTTGTAGCGCGAGAGTGTCGGGCGACAGAGGGCAAGCTGTGGCGACTGGTGGCAACGCCTGATCTGCACGCATGACATGCACGTGGTCTGCTCGCTTGCTCATCGATCGCTTCGTCGGAGCTCTCGCTTTAGGAGATAAGGGCAGGGGTGAGAGTTGCAGTGTGTGGGGGGAGGGAGGGGGGAAGAGTAAGCAGGATGGCTATTCCTGAAACTTGAAAATGCAGGGGGGCAGAATTTTCAACTTCCCTGCCAGGAAGATTAGCCCTTCATAAGGCATCTTCCGACAAACGAAATAAGCCGGAGGCTAAGGTCGTGCTGAGTATTCAAAATGTAAGAAATTTACAACCCATATAGATAAGACATTACTGTTAGTCTTATTCCTCGTAGTAACCAGGAGAAAGAAGAGGTATATTTATGGATATTTCAGCTATATGCCTTTATCGAAAGGAATATCGGTAATTAGACATTAGTATCAGCGATTTACAATTTGCTCAAATCATCTAAATGTTGGTGACTTGTAAAAACTGTGCACCGCTGTTTAAAGAATCCCAAAGAACCGAGCGGGATCGTTAGGCAATTTTGAATTGACTACTGATGCTTGCTTCGATAAAGGCCTTTATAGAAGCGAAAGCAGTCTATCGTTGCATTGATATTTCGTCGACGAAATGTCAATACATCTGTCTCTTTTGCCTCCTAGTTATTCTACGAGGAATCAGACTAACAGAACTGTCGTATCTATACGCATAACGTTCCTTGCTAATGCACCTTACAACTAACGTGACATTCGTAACCCTAATGAAATAACTGCTAGTTAAAACCCTTGCGAGACAAAGAAGCTCTCCGCTGAAGAAATTTAGTCAGTGCTGAAAGTAACCACAGATGCAGTTTGGTTATCGGGATGGGCCAACGGGAACAATAAATTTTTGAACTCAAAAACGTTGAAACTTGCGGAATAAGGTCGCACTTCATTAAGCACCATCTTCTTCGGGAAATTTGTCTTCACCTGAAGTGTGAACAGGAAGCAATTTTAGGTGTTTCGGATTTCTTTCAGTGAAGGGACGCTTTTTGGAGCGATAGTTTCGCGCTCGTTTCTGACAAGAAAAATCGGACGCTTCTTTTGTAGGCTAGGCGCCTTGAATGCGCTGCTTCTGTGCCGGCGTGATATATTTTATTGGACCGGCTGCTGGAGCCTCGACCTTTTTTGTTGCTGCTGTCGTAACAAGTGATACCTTTTGCACTCTTCCCAACGTAGGGTAGTTCCATTTTTTTCAATTGGCAAATGACTATTGAGTATGAATGATCAGCGGTGGCATGGTTAAGCCTGTGTCAGCTCTCTGCAAGTCGAGGATAGATGCATGTTCGGACATCTGCCACAAAGACAGGTTTTCCCAACTCTAATTCGTGGTTCAGAATTATTTGTTACATGATATACTTGTAGTTGAAATAGCAAAAGTTGTGTGGTAGTGAAGCTGTTGGAATGTGAATGTATGGATATAGATCCTTGCAATCCTAATTTTAGCTTACTCCCTGGTTTTCAACTTCCAGGGACAGCCTGATGCATATACCATAGACAATTGACGTATCCAAACAGTAGCCACTAGACGTTTCTATAGACGCCATGCACGTTAGTGAGATGTTGGAAGCTGGGAAGTAAATCGAAGGCAGACTAACAAATATTGACGTGGTCTTTTAAATATGGAAATACAATTGGTGTAGTTTGGTCAGAAATTGTATATTTTAAAGAATAGGACGCATAGACCATGACTCCACCCACCCACAATTCAACATGGCTCCAGTGCTCATGGCTCCAGTGCTGTTGACTGAAGAAGAGACAAAAAAGCGGTGATCCCCTTCACCAACTTGGGGGGAATTTTGTTGTCCCTGTACTGCGCCAATAAAAGGCGACAAAGGCCAGAAGTCAGCGGAAATGTAATCCATGGCTCCCACTTCTCGTTAAGGTTTATCAATTACCCCAAATTAATGGTGATGCGTCGCGCATGAACAATCAACTTCAAAGGCTGTACTGCCTTGCTTCTATAATTGAGATTCATCGAGGGAAAGTATGCTATGAAGGACACCTTAAACCCTTTTTTCTGTTCCACATTTTTATGGAGCTTTGAGCTGAAAAAGCCATCTTGAAGACCTTTCGGTGCTGTCCACAATCCGCCCTTCTTCAGACCAACCCGTCTAGTTTCTGAGCTGTACGCTCGCAAAAATGGGAAAGGCATATCGGGGAGAGTATTTCACAGTCATCCATGACGTAATAATAACGTCATACAAATCCTGCCATTCTTCAAGCCGTGAGGCGATCAAGGCCAAGCAATATATACTTGACGAAGCGTTCACATCTGTCGTTCGTGAGCGAGATTTCCAGATATAACGGACGTCATTTGGCTCCTAATAAACGTTGTGCAAAGTACGATGACGTAATCAAACCATGAAACATTGCGGAGCATATTTCCTAAAAAGAGAGTTATGCTGTCTAGAACAGTCCCTTCCATTTGAAAAACATTTTAATAGTTATAATAGGTGAGCTTGTCTCATCATATTTGATACTGGTTTCAATATCTTCAAATGTGAATATTCCTTTAACACTTTCAACAATGTATCTCAAACGTCATAAATGATAGCAGCTAAATGTTGTAATATCACACAGATTCAACACTTTTATATGTCCATGCAAAAGAGGATTTGATGATCTCTTACCCGTCCAATACCAAAAGCGTTCTTTCGATGGCTTGTAAAAACCGTCTTGCCCCAGCGGGTAGGTTAACACTGGTTTGCCAGGGTGAACCAGCGAGGCATAACGGGCAGCCGCTAAAATGGTAGAGACCCGGCCCTCCAGAGAAATAAAGGGAGTTTCTCCAAGGAACAATTTATTAAAAACACTCCTTGAGGTGGGAGAAAGAGAGATTCGAAGAGTTTTTTTTTTTTAATTGGAACAACTCTTTTGCGGCGGATCAACACTTGACAACTTACGCAAACCTCGTGCTTATCCTAAGTGAGATTACAGTTTGGACGACAAGAACTTGAACGAAGCGTCTGAGCGAAACAAACAGCTGGAAACTATTAAAGGGAGTGTGTCTAGTCAAGTTAGGATTTTTACTGTGCGCTTAGGATGGTGGGGAATTTCGATTGATAAACTTTCGTGTCATTGGTGTCTATAAGTTCGCCTCCACTGACGAGATATTGTTACAGCCCCCAAATTTTCTTTGGTTTGTAAGTAAGAACGAAGTTATCGGGCAGCCCCCAAGCAATATTCACTACCAAACACATCGACATCATTGAGGAGGTGTCGTTAGCTCTAGTCAATGACTTTTCGAGGATATCGCTTGTCCGTGCTGACAGCAGCTTGCGAACGCGGCGATTACGGCGGCCATTATGTTGGTATGTTTTTGTTGTTTACATTCAGGTGAGGGCGCGGGTGTACGGGTTTAGGCGCATGGTAATGTTGTTCACTTGATGCGCACCAATTCATGTCAACACAGTACTTGTTCCTCACATACTGAGATGAGAAATAAGTGTTGCGTCGTGTCGATCGGCTGTTCCATTGTGTAGGGAAATGTGGTTGTTCTACGTTGCTTAGCAACCAAAATAATGTCCGTGCCTCTAGCGCGCAGTTACTCGCCACATGTAAGCCAGTGCATTCGCCCTTTCCTGCCCGCTAATTGGTTTATCTTTTAGGATTGTGTTTATTCACGCACAGCCATCGGTGGGGTCGATAAAAATAAATCAGTCAATACTACTGTATGACTCGAATGCACATTTAGCAACCAAAATTAACCGTAGATAATTGCCAAACTCCCCTTTGGCTTGCATTGATAAAACCGAAAACATTAGACACACTCCCTTTAAAGCAAACCTACATGCAAACCGACTCAATGACTCGCCAGTGTCCAAAGCCCACTCAGGCTGAGATGTCTCAGGATCTCTTAACTCTGGGTACACAGCTTTCATGTGGAGTACATGTCACGCCCGTCCAGACGAGCTCATTCATCATGTGTCCAGTTCTTACACCTCTTACAACACGCTCATCCTCCAACCGACAATATGCACAAAACCACGCGTTACAATACAGGCACTTCACACTCGAATCCCCCATCTTCTTTTTACTCACCTTCATCGCCCCTCCGCCTCGGCTTCCTTTTCTGCCGTTTCCCGTCCTTCGTGTCTGGGGGCCTCTCTGAACTCTGCAGTTTTCTGGTTGCTACTTCTGTCTTTTTTTCTTCTTTTTTTTTTTGCTGCAAGCCTTCCATTTTTGTTGCTGTCATTAGGTGTCCTCGCTTTCTACGTGCCGTCATGAAACTGCGTTTTGTATGGCGAATTCGTCATAGAATGGACGTCCCTACTCGCTTACCATATGACCTTGGTTTCCTTTGCTGACGCGCTATTGGCACAGGCAGTATATCACCAGGGCAGAACGTTATTGGGGCGTTTCAGCAGCCGACCGAGGGGGCAAAGCGGGTGCAGCAGTCGCCCAAACGACCGCCACTGATGAGGATGGCTTAATCGTCCCAGTCTTGGATGCCCCCACCGTTGTGACCTCCACTGCCGTAACCATTTCAGCGTCCCATGATGCCTCTGCCGTGCTGTAACTGTGGAAGTATCGCCATTGCTAGACGTGGGCGCGTCAGCAGCCAAGGACGAGCATGCTTCCGAAGCCGTGAGCGTACTTGCCTGCCGAGGACGTCTCAGCTGCTGCTGAGGCTCACGTAGACGAGGACGCCTCAGCTCGGCTGTCGGAGTCGACATCATTGAGCTCACGGTTAGAAGTCTCGGCAGGCGCGTAGACGGACGAGTCAATTATGTGTCGATGCAGCGGAGCGATTCTGCACTTTTTGAAGCTCTTGATGGCTTTGGTAGGTGTGACCGTTTACAAGTATGCCTCGCCGAGGAAACTGGCCACCTGAAAAATGGTCATGACTCCTCCAGGACTGTACTTGAGAAATTTATCCACAGCCTGTGCATACAGGATGCTCATAGACCACATGGTCGTGACGTCAGACGGTTGCAGCGGTTGCAGACGGAGACTGGTGTGAGGTGGTACGGTTCTGATGGTCACATGGTTGTCTCTGCGAGATCAACCACTTCGAAGTTGTCGGTATGGCTCAGATCGCCATCCATGACGAGCAGAATCGGATCATCCGCCGAAGGCCTGACATGCTTATGAAAATGGTCGAACCATTTCTTAAATATGCGGCTTAGCATTCATCAGAACTAGCAAACTGTTCTGGGTGGTTGCACTATGCTGCAGCATTTTTGTTCTCACGAAGTCGTGGTAAAAAGCAGCCTGCCTGTCAGCTTCTGCTCCTGTCCCTTGGCTCCCGCCAGCCGTGTGTTATAAACATTGACCGTACGAAGTACCATCCGCCAAAAGCCAACCCTACAGGATTTTGCGACAGGCAAGTGGGGCCCTAGACAACCCGATATAAAATATTCATTTGAAGATGTATGACAGTCCTGTAGCTTTCTTCACAAATCACCGTCAATCATCCTGCCCCACATATTATGATCCTTCGATCGTTGCGATTGCCACGTTCTCTCGGTCCATGTCATCGTCGCAGTTCAAGAATAACTCACCGGTCGCAATGCTACCACACAGCGCCAGGCACGGGTGTCCCCAACATGATGTGGTAGTGACATCTAGCGGGTGATATTATACTAGCGCTTTAATATCTAACCGCTTCAAACGAACGTCAGCGTTGTGTTACGTCTTGCGTGGTCGGTGTGCCCGCACCCTGGGGTACATTGGACGTTTTCCATTTCAGACGATCAGGCGTGTCTGTAATTCATCACTGTCAGCTGCTACGTTTCCCAAAAATCTAGGAGACATTAACAACAACGCAATAACCAACAGTGGTCCTATTCAATTGGGCATATAATTTGGGGCAATTGGGTTCCAGCCCCCCAACTTTGAGTGAGAAGTTGGTCAAAGCCGGGAGGATCCAATTTTGGCGTATTTTGAAGAATCAGTTTAGCTATAAGCTAGATTACAGTCAAACCCTCCGCCCAACCAACTTATGCAAAACCAAACCCCTGGTAATCACTAGATGCCCTCGCGAGAACCTACCGATTGCACTGGCTTCCACGTCTGATGCCAACTGCATGTGAAATGCTCGATGATTGAATACATGCCCATCAACCTAGCAAATACGGCGGCAAGTAAATCGAGATGGAGTACATCCAGCCGGCCACAACACAAGGATAGCTGCAGGAGTAAAGTATAGCGCGTAGTGGTTTCAAAGAACCAATCTTTTGCTTAACAGCCATCAGACGTCACGTGACCTTAATGGTACTGTATACCCTCTGGGGTATACAGTACCATTAATACTGTATATCCCCTGGGGTATACAGTACCATTAATGGTACTGTATACCCCCTGGATGGAACATGAAAAGCACTTTGCATCTATGTTGGAAGGGCCTTACCCCAGACTTAATTTGGCTTGCTCAAAGTAAAACCCTAAATCACCAGAAGGTTTCCAAAAGTGGCGAAAACGGCAACGAAATATGAACAGGTTAGTCCTGCGTGGAAGTCCACAGACGCGCAGCGCTTATCCGAGGTATGGCTGTCGCCTGACACAGTCACGCTTTCTGGCATTGAACTCACCAGTCTCAGCATCGAACTGGTTCCTCTAGCGGGTGGAAGCTGTATTCTGGCCAGAGCCGAGCAGAGAGGCGCCTGTCTGTTACTGGTGGCAGCAGCGTCCTGTGAGGGCTTCGCTCGAGAGCTTCTGTCTGAACGGCATGCCTGTCGCATCGCCTCACTCCGGGGAATATCTGCAGTTCCAGCAGACGTCATATCAGGGCGCACGGTCTGGTCCGCGGCAGGCGGCTGTGGACCGGACTCCACGTCACGGCTGCTGACCCTTCGGCTGCCGGGAGGGTCGTGTCCGCGGCGCTCCAACGACGCGAAAAAGTACCGCCGGCAGTGCGACTACGCCGACCGAGTTCGTCACGCCACGACGGCTGACTTCAGGGTCGAGGACGGTGTTCGGTATCAGCTGAGGCTTCGGCTAAGTAAAGGACAGCCTCGACACTCAGAGCCAACACCGGTCCTGGCAGCTGTCGTCTGCGGAACAGCACGCCGGTCCTTGCGGAGCGGCCTTCACGTCTGCCTTGATTTGTCTTGCTAAGTTGTTAGCTTCATGTTCAGATTTCACCGGACGTATGGTTTTTCTAAACGCTTCGAAACGAGGTTATCACAGCTCTCCACCGTCTCAAACGGTATCACAGTCCGCTACGTCTCAAACAAGCGTATCAAAGTCCCCACCGTCTCAAACGAGAGTATCACAGCCCCGCTGCCTCAAACGGAGTATCACAGCCCCGCCGTCTCAAACGAGAGTATCACAGCCCCGCCGTCCCAAACGAGGGTATCACAGCCCCGTCGTCTCAAACGAGAGTATCACAGCCTCCCCGTCTCAAACGAGAGTATCACAGCCGCGCCGTCTCAAACGAGAGTATCACAGCCCCGCCGTCTCAAACGATAGTATCACAGCCCCGTCGTCGCAATCAAAGGTATTACAGCCCGCTCTGTCTCGGAACGAGGATATCACAGCCCCGCCGTCTCAAACCAGGGTATCGCAGTCCTCACCGTCTCAGGGCCATGATGGTCGAGTGGGAGCGGCAACAACGAACTCTCTTATAAATGTGCTTTAAAAGAACGGTGCCACTGGACACCAGTGACACGTGGGCTTTATCTGAATAAGACCAGGTAACTGGGGTGCGCGTGGTGAATAAGGAGAACGCAGCGATCTTTTTTGTTCGAAGACTTACTGGCATTACCCAGTCATAAGAAGGGGGCCCGCGGGACCGGCGATCAAGAGTCAGATTTGAAGGCCCGCAATAACATCAAGGAGCCCTGGCCCACATATCCTGGCCCTCAAATTTTATCAGCGGGCCTCTTGCATCGATCAAGGGTCCCGTGGGAGGAAAGAGCTACCATGGCAATCAGAGCCCGCTAATGCTGAACAGGTAGCCCGTGTTAAACAAGGGCCATTTCAGTAGGGACGGCCGGAGCCCGCGAATGACACTTAGAAGGCCTCTCGCTTTGGTCAGGCCCTTTAAACGGTAACGGCCGATGTGTCGGCAAGGGGACCCAAGCCCTCCAGGACGCATTGCTGGACAAGGACTGGAAAGCGACGCCAAATTTCAGTGGGAGGGGGGGGCCTCTTGCACTGGACGTGGCCCTCTGGACGAACTTAGGCTCCTGTGCCAATAATTGGACCCTCTGCGCCGGTGAGGGATCATGTCGCGTCAGTGAGGCTCCCTGCGTCTATTCGGGACGAAGTGTTCCGGTTAGAGGGCCTTATAGGCAGGGATGAAACCGATGCATGGTGGATCCCTCTGAGGCCCCCGCGTCAACCGGTGGATCCCGGCCCATGCGTGGCCAAAACGTCAGCCGATAGGTACCCCGGGCTGTGACAGAAAGTCCTTCATCCCGTGACGGGGTAAGGTAATGGGCCCTTAGTGTTCTGTCCACGATGCTCCTTTCCCGGTAATGGTAATGGGCCTCCTTGGTTTTTAATAAAGTTGATAGAAGCGGGTTAGAATGTTGCATTGACATGGCTGGCACAAGTTTACCTGAGGATATTCATCTCTTTCCAGGGTCGACGAGTGAAACAAATCTCATCAAATGTTTTGGCCACGCAATTTTTAAGAGCAAAAAACACCGATCCCTGGCGCCGCAGTCTTTGTAAAAGCCACGCGGCGTTAGCAGCTGCAGCTGACGCGTGGCAGTGGGCCCCGGCCGCGCGAAAATCACCACGTGCGCGGGAAAATGCCCATGAGAGCTTTTGACACCAATTAGCTTCGCTTCAGCCCTAGATCAGGACATGTAATTCAACTGAGCAATTTTTATATTGATAAATTATTATATCATTACAATATAATATACAATTACACAATATATAATTACATTATATATTGATTAATCTATATTAATCCCGTGAATTGATTAACAGTTGCAGCAATAGAGATGTCACCTCTACGTCGAATGTG
>NW_023596545.1:40861760-40878512 GCF_011947565.3 Pollicipes pollicipes | reverse complement strand
GAGAGCCACCGCTTCCACTTGCAGCTAATCTCCCTTGCGTCTAACGACATACTTACGCACGCTTACGACAATTTGGCGAGAGGAGACGCCGAGTGTATTCTGTTTGTTTCTTTTCAGAAAACGCAGCACAACGCACATCGCCATGCCATTTATGAAAACACTACCGACTGCAATGGCCATTTATGGAACACTACCGACTGCAATGGCCATTTTATGGAACACTACCGACTGCAATGGCCATTTTAGAGAACACTAGCGAATGCGATGGCCCTTTTATGGAACACTAGCGGCTGCAAGGACCATGACAACGTTCAAGGGCCGTGGCACAATCGGGATTCGAGCCCGGGTCTCACGTGGGAATCCGACGCCCCAACCATTAAGGCGTTGCATTAGCCAACACTTCCATCTCGACCCTGAAGCACGCTTTTCATTCTATTCTACAGCTAGAGTTTAGAATTATCTTTTTTGTTTCGAATTCTAAGAGTTTAGAATAGGATTTCATTTTCGGGTACAAAATGGAAGTCATGGGTCATTTTGTTGACTGGCCCAACTCAAACAGGCGGTAGCTGCTTGAGTTGGGCTCTCACGAAACAAGTGGTAAAAGTGCCACGTGGTGTCTAAGCCCTCATCTAGGTGACACTCTATAGGGTAGCAATTTTTTAGAAGCAGCGTGTAATAGATGCCTTTGTATTTTGAAGGTTTCAATAGCCATGTCCTATGCTTTTTCTCCATGGGTAAACTGGCACGTAACGGTAGTTTCAAAAGCAGTTAAATGCAGGCAGCTTTCGTAAGCAATAGGTCTTGCAATCACCACCATTATGTTGTACTCGGCATCTTGTTGTGGCATGTCGGGACTGTCGTTGTCTTACATCTTTGAGGCAATGTAGGCTGCTACCTCGAACTCTGAATGTTTATTGTGTCGTTTATAATTTTTGGTGCTGTGTTCCTTGTTAGTAGCTTAGACTTAAAACTGAAAACTCAACAAGTTTTTCTGAAGTTTCTTAAGCTACCTCTTGGTCACAGCCAACTTTGCCCAGGCTCCGCTTTAAGCATACCGTACCTGCGAGGCTGAACACGGTGTTGTGCCTGCGGCCCTAAACACTGCATCTCCAATGGGTCTTCTCCAATGGCTTTCCAATGGCTAGTGGCTCGGGTGACATTTCACGGCGGAATGCGGAATGTCGGCGGAATGTGGAATGTCGGCGGAATGTGGAATGTCGGCGGAATGCACGCCTGGGACTTGTAGCGCGAGTGTCGGGCGACAGAGGGCAAGCTGTGGCGACTGGTGGCAACGCCTGATCTGCACACATGACATGCACGTGGTCTGCTCGCTTGCTCATTGATCGCTTCGTCGGAGCTCTCGCTTTAGGAGATAAGGCAGGGGTGAGAGTTGCAGTGTGTGGGGGAGGGAGGGGGAAGAGTAAGCAGGAATGGCTATTCCTGAAACTTGAAAATGCAGGGGGGCAGAATTTTCAACTTCCCTGCCAGGAAGATTAGCCCTTCATAAGGCATCTTCCGACAAACGAAATAAGACGGAGGCTAAGGTCGTGCTGAGTATTCAAAATGTAAGAAATTTACAACCCATATAGATAAGACAGTACTGTTAGTCTTATTCCTCGTAGCAACCAGGAGAAAGAAGAGGTATATTTATGGATATTTCAGCTATATGCCTTTATCGAAAGGAATGTCGGTAATTAGACATTAGTATCAGCGATTTGCAATTTGCCCAAATCATCTAAATGTTGGTGACTTGTAAAAACTGTGCACCGCTGTTTAAAGAATCCCAAAGAACCGAGCGGGATCGTTAGGCAATTTTGAATTGACTACTGATGCTTGCTTCGATAAAGGCCTTTATAGAAGCGAAAGCAGTCTATCGTTGCATTGATATTTCGTCGACGAAATGTCAATACATCTGTCTCTTTTGCCTCCTAGTTATTCTACGAGGAATCAGACTAACAGAACTGTCGTATCTATACGCATAACGTTCCTCGCTAATGCACCTCACAACTAACGTGACATTCGTAACCCTAATGAAATCACTACTAGTTAAAGCCCTTGCGAGACAAAGAAGCTCTCCGCTGAAGAAATTTAGTCAGTGCTGAAAGTAACCACGGATGCAGTTTGGTTAACGGGATGGGCCAACGGGAACAATAAATTTTTGAACTCAAAAACGTTGAAACTTGCGGAATAAGGTCGCACTTCACTAAGCACCATTTTCTTCGGGAATTTTGTCTTCACCTGAAGTGTGAACAGGAAGCAATTTTAGGTGTTTCGGATTTCTTTCAGTGAAGGGACGGTTTTTGGAGCGATAGTTTCGCGCTCGTTTCTGACAAGAAGAATCGGACGCTTCTTTTGTAGGCTAGGCCCCTTGAATGCGCTGCTTCTGTGCCGGCGTGATATATTTTATTGGACCGGCTGCTGGAGCCTCGACCTTTTTTGTTGTTGCTGTCTTAACAAGTGATACCTTTTGCACTCTTCCTAACGTAGGGTAGTTCCATTTTTTCAATTGGCAAATGACTATTGAGTATGAATGATCAGCGGTGGCATGGTTAAGCCTGTGTCAGCTCTCTGCAAGTCGAGGATAGATGCATGTTCGGACATCTGCCACAAAGACAGGTTTTTCCAACTCTAATTCGTGGTTCCGAATTATTTGTTACATGATATACTTGTAGTTGAAATAGCAAAAGTTGTGTGGTAGTGAAGCTGTTGGAATGTGAATGTATGGATATAGATCCTTGCAATCCTAATTTTAGCTTACTCCCTGGTTTTCAACTTCCAGGGACAGCCTGATGCATATACCATAGACAACTGACGTATCCAAACAGTACCCACTAGACGCTTCTATAGACGCCATGCACGTTAGTGAGATGTTGGAAGCTGGGAAGGAAATCGAAGGCAGACTAACAAATATTGACGTGGTCTTTTAAATATGGAAATACAATTGGTGTAGTTTGGTCAGAAATTGTATATTTTAAAGTATAGGGCTCATGGACCATGACTCCACCCACCCACAATTCAACGTGGCTTCAGTGCTCATGGCTCCAGTGCTGTTGACTGAAGAAGAGACAAAAAAGCGGTGATTCCCTTCACCAACTTGGGGGGAATTTTGTTTTCTCTGTACTGCGCCAATAAAAGGCGACAAAGGCCAGAAGTCAGCGGAAATGTGATCCATGGCTCCCACTTCTCGTTAAGGTTTATCAATTAGCCCAAATTAATGGTGATGCGTCGCGCATGAACAATCAACTTCAAGGGCTGTACTGCCTTGCTTCTATAATTGAGATTCATCGAGGGGAAAGTATGCTATGAAGGACACCTTAAACCCTTTTTTCTGTTGCACATTTTTATGGAGCTTTGAGCTGAAAAAGCCATCTTGAAGACTTTTCGGTGCTGTCCACAATCCGCCCTTCTTCAGACCAACCCGTCTAGTTTCTGAGCTGTACGCTCGCAAAAATGGGAAAGGCATATCGGGGAGAGTATTTCACAGTCATCCATGACGTAATAATAACGTCATACAAATCCTGCCATTCTTCAAGCCGTGAGGCGATCAAGGCCAAGCAATACATACTTGTCGAAGCGTTCACATCTGCCGTTCGTGAGCGAGATTCCCAGATATAACGGACGTCATTTGGCTCCTAATCAACGTTGTGCAAAGTACGATGACGTAATCAAACCATGAAACATTGCGGAGCATATTTCCTAAAAAGAGAGTAATGCTGGCTAGAACAGTCCCTTCCACTTGAAAAACATTTTAATAGTTATAATAGGTGAGCTTGTCTCATCATATTTGATACTGGTTTCAATATCTTCAAATGTGAAATATTCCTTTAACACTTTCAACAATGTATCTCAAACGTCATAAATGATAGCAGCTAAATGTTGTAATATCACACAGATTTAACACTTTTATATGTCCATGCAAAAGAGAATTGGATGATCTCTTACCCGTCCAATACCAAAAGCGTTCTTCCGATGGCTTGTAAAAACCGTCTTGCCCCAGCGGGTAGGTTAACACTGGTTTGCCAGGGTGAACCAGCGAGGCATAACGGGCAGCCGCTAAAATGGTAGAGACCCGGTCCTCGAGAGAAATAAAGGGAGTTTCTCCAAGGAACAATTTATTAAAAACACTCCTTGAGGTGGGAGAAAGAGAGATTCGAAGAGTTTTTTTTTTTAAAAATTGGAACAACTCTTTTGCGGCGGATGAACACTTGACAACTTACGCAAACCTCGTGCTTATCCTAAGTGAGATTACAGTTTGGACGACAAGAACTTGAACGAAGCGTCTGAGCGAAGCAAACAGCTGGAAACTATTAAAGGGAGTGTGTCTAGTCAAGTTAGGATTTTTTACTGTGCGCTTAGGATGGTGGGGAATTTCGATTGATAAACTTTCGTGTCATTGGTGTCTATAAGCTCGCCTCCACTGACGAGATATTGTTACAGCCCCCAAATTTTCTTTGGTTTGTAAGTAAGAACGAAGTTATCGGGCAGCCCCCAAGCAATATTCACTACCAAACACATCGACATCATTGAGGAGGTGTCGTTAGCTCTAGTCAGTGACTTTTCGAGGATATCGCTTGTCCGTGCTGACAGCAGCTTGCGAACGCGGCGATTACGGCGGCCATTATGTTGGTATGTTTTTGTTGTTTACATTCAGCTGAGGGCGCGGGTGTACGGGTTTAGGCGCATGGTAATGTTGTTCAGTTGATGCGCACCAATTCATGTCAACGCAGTACTTGTTCCTCACATACTGAGATGAGAAATAAGTGTTGCGTCGTGTCGATCGGCTGTTCCATTCTGTAGGGAAATGTGGTTGTTCTACGTTGCTTAGCAACCAAAATAATGTCCGTGCCTCTAGCGTGCAGTTACTCGCCACATGTAAGCCAGTGCATTCGCCCTTTCCTGCCCGCCAATTGGTTTATCTTTTAGGATTGTGTTTATTCACGCACAGCCATCGGTGGGGTCGATAAAAATAAATAAATCAATACTACTACATGACTCGAATGCACATTTAGCAACCAAAATTAACCGTAGATAATTGCCAAACTCCCCTTTGGCTTGCATTGATAAAACCGAAAACATTAGACACACTCCCTTTAAAGCAAACCTACATGCAAACCGACTCAATGACTCGCCAGTGTCCAAAGCCCACTCAGGCTGAGATGTCTCAGGATCTCTTAACTCTGGGTACACAGCTTTCATGTGGAGTACATGTCACGCCCGTCCAGACGAGCTCATTCATCATGTGTCCAGTTCTTACAGCCCTAACAGCACGCCCATCCTCCAACCGACACTACGCACAAAACCACACGTTGCAATACAGGCACTTCACACTCGAATCCCCCATCTTCTTTTTACTCACCTTCATCGCCCCTCCGCCTCGGCTTCCTTTTCTGCCGTTTCCCGTCCTTCGTGTCTGGGGGCCTCTCTGAACTCTGCAGTTTTCTGGTTGCTACTTCTGTCTTTTTTTCTTCTTTTTTTTTGCTGCAAGCCTTCCATTTTTGTTGCTGTCCTTAGGTGTCCTCGCTTTCTACGTGCCGTCATGAAACTGCGTTTTGTATGGCGAATTCGTCATAGAATGGACGTCCCTACTCGCTTACGATATGACCTTGGCTTCCTTTGCTGACGCGCTATTGGCACAGGCAGTATATCACCAGGGCTGAACGTTATTGGGGGCGTTTCAGCAGCCGAACGAGGGGGCAAAGCGGGTGCAGCAATCGCCCAAACGACCGCCACTGATGAGGATGGCTTAATCGTCCCAGTCTTGGATGCCCCCACCGTTGTGACCTCCACTGCCGTAACCATTTCAGCGTCCCATGATGCCTCTGCCGTGCTGTAACTGTGGAAGTATCGCCATTGCTAGACGTGGGCGCGTCAGCAGCCAAGGACGAGCATGCTTCCGAAGCCGTGAGCGTCTTGCCTGCCGAGGACGTCTCAGCTGCTGCTGAGGCTCACGTAGACGAGGACGCCTCAGCTCGGCTGTCGGAGTCGACATCATTGAGCCCGCGGTTAGAAGTCTCGGCAGGCGCGTAGACGGACGCGCCAATTATGTCCCGATGCAGCGGAGCGATTCTGCACTTTTTGAAGCTCTTGATGGCTTTGGTAGGTGTGACCGTTTACAAGTATGCCTCGCCGAGGAAACTGGCCACTTGAAAAATGGTTATAACTCCTCCAGGGCTGTACTTGAGAAATTTCTCCACAGCCTGTGCATACAGGATGCTCATAGACCACATGGTCGTGACGTCAGACGGTTGCAGCGGTTGCAGGCGGAGACTGGTGTGAGGTGGTATGGTTCTGATGGTCACATGGTTGTCTCTGAGAGATCAACCATT
The DNA here is from genome assembly GCF_011947565.3 of Pollicipes pollicipes. NCBI lineage: Eukaryota > Metazoa > Arthropoda > Thecostraca > Pollicipedomorpha > Pollicipedidae > Pollicipes > Pollicipes pollicipes. The sequence goes on along the minus strand of NW_023596545.1, from coordinate 40,872,186 downwards.
TCGAGGTTGCCGGTATGGCTTAGATGGCCATCCATGACGAGCAGAATCGGATCGTCCGCCGAAGGCTTGACATGCTTATGAAAATGGTCGAACCATTTCTTAAATATGCGGCTTAGCATTCATCAGAACTAGCAAACTGTTCTGGGCGGTTGCGCTATGCCCCAGGATTTTTGTTCTCACGAAGTCGTGGTAAAAAGCAGCCTGCCTGCTAGCTCCTGCTCCTGCCCTTGGCTCCCACCAACCGTGTGTTATAAACATTGACCGTGCGAAGCATAATCCGCCAAAAGCTAGCCTTTCTAGACTTTGCGATAGGCAAATGGGGCCCCAGACAATCCGATATAAAAATGTTTATTTGAAAGGCATATAACAGTCCTGTGGCTTTCTTCACAAATCCCCGCCACTTATCTCCGCGGAACAACGCGTCGGCAATAAGAAGTGCTGGGTGACCGTAGTATATTAATTTAGCGGTGGTGGCGCCAGCAATTTAGCTTTTAAAGAGGGCGCCCGCCCGGCTTTCCTACCCTGGCCGTATTGCTCCATGCCCCACATTCCGCGTGGCCTATAACTGCACAGCGTCTGCCGTGGACACATGTTCATTTAAGTTTACCATCAATCATCCTGCCCCACGTATTAGGATCCTTCGATCGCTGCGATCGTTACGTTCTCTCGTTCCATGTCAATGACACCGGCCGCAATGCTACAACACAGCACCAGGTAAGGGTCCGCCCAACATGACGTGCTAGGGACATCTAGCGGGTGATATTGTACTAGCGCTTTAACATTTAACCGCTTCAAACGAACGATAGCGCTGCGTTATCAACTTGTGTGGTTGGTGTGCTAGCACCCTGGGGTACATTGTACGTTATGCATTTCAGACGATCAGGCGTGTCCGTAACGCATCACTGCCAGCTGCTACGTTTTTCAAAAATCTAGCAGACATTAATGACAACGGAATAACCAACAGTGGTCCTATTCAATCGGGGGAGGGTTCCAGGCACCCAACTTTGAGTGAGAAGTTGGTCGAAGCCGCGAGAACCCAGTTTTGGCGTATTCTGAAGAATGAGTTTAGCTTTAAGCTAGATTACAGCCACACCCTCGGCCCAAACAAATTTTTACGCAAAACCAAACCCCTGCTAATCACTAGATGCCCCCGCGAGAGCCTACCGATTGCACTGGCTTCCACGTCTAATGCCAACTGCATGTAAAATGTTCGATGATTTAACACCTGCCAATCAACCTAGCAAATAAGGCGGCAAGGAAATCGAGATGGAGTACATCTAGATGGCCACAAAACAAAGGCAGCTGCAGGAGTAAAGCATAGCGCGTAATGGTTTCCAAAGAACCAATATTTTGCTTAACAGCCACCAGACGTCACGTGACCTTAACTGTACCGTAAACCCCCTGGGGTATGGATGGAACATGAATAGCGCTTTGCATCTATGTTGGAGGGGTCTTACCCCAGACTTAACTTGGCTTGTTCGAAGTAAAACCCTAAATCCCCAGAAGGTCGCCAAAAAATGGCGAAAACGGCAACGAAATATGAACAGGTTAGTTCTGCGTGGAAGTCCACAGACGTGCAGCGCATGTCCGAGGTATGGCTGTCGCCTGACACTGTCACGCTTTCTGGCATTGGACTCACCAGTCTCAGCATCGAACTGGTTCCTCTAGCGGGTGGAAGCTGCATTCTGGCCAGAACCGAGCAGTGAGGCGCCTGTCCGTTACTGGTGGCAGCAGCGTCCTGTGAGAGCTTCGCTCGAGAGCTTCTGTCTGAACGGCATGCCTGTCGCATCGCCTCACTCCGGGGAATATCTGCAGTTCCAGCAGACGTCATATCAGGGCGCACGGTCTGGTCCGCGGCAGGCGGCTGTGGACCGGACTCCACGTCACGGCTGCTGACCCTTCGGCTGCCGGGAGGGTCGTGTCCGCGGCGCTCCAACGACGCGAAAAAGTACCGCCGGCAGTGCGACCACGCCGACCGAGTTCGTCACGCCACGCCGGCTGACTTCAGGGTCGGGGAGGGTGTTCGGTATCAGCTGAGGCTTCGGCTAAGTAAAGGACGGCTTCGACACTCAGAGCCAACACAGGTCAGCGGATGCCGGGGTCCTGGCAGCTGTCGTCTGCGGAACAGCACGCCGGTCCTTGCGGAGCGGCCTTCACGTCTGCCTTGATTTGTCTCGCAAAGTTGTTAGCTTCATGTTCAGCTTTCACCGGACGTATGCTTTTTCTAAGCGTCTCGAAACGAGGTTATCACAGCTCCCCACCGTCTCAAACGGTATCACAGTCCGCTACGTCTCAAACAAGCGTATCAAAGTCCCCACCGTCTCAAACAAGAGTATCACAGCCCCGCCGCCTCAAACGGGAGTATCACAGCCCCGCCGTCTCAAACGAGAGTATCACAGCCCTGCCGTCTCAACCGAGAGTATCACAGCCCCGTCGTCTCAAACGAGAGTATCACAGCCCCGCCGTCTCAAACGAGAGCATCACAGCCCCGCCGTCTCAAACGAGAGTATCACAGCCCTGCCGTCTCAAACGAGAATATCATAGCCCCGCCTTCTCAAACGAGAGCATCACAGCCCCGCCGTACCAAACGATATCACAGTCCGCTACGTCTCAAACGAGAGTATCACAGCCCCGCCGTCTCAAACGAGAGTATCACAGCCCCGCCGTCTCAAACGAGAGTATCACAGCCCCGCCGTCTCAAACGAGAGTATCACAGCCCCGCCGTCTCAAACGAGAGCATCACAGCCCTGCCGTCTCAAACGAGAATATCATAGCCCCGCCGTCTCAAACGAGAGCATCACAGCCCCGCCGTACCAAACGATATCACAGTCCGCTACGTCTCAAACGAGAGTATCACAGCCCCGCGTCTCAAACGAGAGTATCACAGCCCCGCCGTCTCAAACGAGAGTATCACAGCCCCGCCGTCTCAAACGAGAGTATCACAGCCCCGCCGTCTCAACGAGAGTATCACAGCCCCGGCCGTCTCAAACGAGAGCATCACAGCCCCGCCGTACCAAACGATATCACAGTCCGCTACGTCTCAAACGAGAGTATCACAGCCCCGCCGTCTCAAACGAGAGTATCACAGCCCCGACGTCTCAACGAGAGTATCGCGGCGGCGCCGTCTCAAACGAGGGTATCACAGCCCCGCCGTCTCAAACAAGAGTATCACAGCCCCGCCGTCTCAAACGAGAGTACCACAGCCCCGCCGTCTCAAACGAGAGTATCACAGCCTCGTCGTCTCAAACGAGAGTATCACAGCCCCGCCGTCTCAGACGAGAGTATCACAGCCCCGTCGTCTCAATCAAAGGTTTCACAGCCCGCTCTGTCTTGGAACGAAGGTATCACAGCCCTGCCGTCTCAAACCAGGGTATCGCAGTCCTCACTGTCTCAGGGCCATGATGGTCGAGTGGAGCGGCAACAACGAACACTCTTATAAATACGCTTTAAAAGAACAGTGCCACAGGACACCAGTGTCAGCGATCTTTATATCAACAAGACCAGGTAACTGGGGTGCACGTGGTGAATAAGGAGAACGCAGCGATCTTTTTTGTTCGAAGACTTACTGGCATTATCCAGTCATAAGAAGGGGGACGCGGGACCGGCGATCAAAAGTCAGATTTGAAGGCCCGCAATAACATCAAGGGGCCCTGGCCCACATATCCTGGCCCTCAAATTTTGTCAGCAGGCCTCTTACATCAATCAAGCGTCCTGTGGAAGGAAAGGGCCATCATGGCAATCAGAGCTCACTGATGCTGAACAGGCAGCCCGTGTTAAACAAGGGCCATTTCAGTAGGGACAGACCAGAGCCCGCGAATGACACTTAGAAGGCCTCTCGCTTTGGTCCGGCCACTTAAACGATAACGGCCCATGTGTCGGCAAGGGGACCCAAGCCCTCCAGGACGCATTTGCTGGACAGGGACTAGAAAGCGACCCCAAATTTCAGTGGGAGGGGAGGGCCTCTTGCACTGGGCGCGGCCCTCTGGACGAACTTAGGCTCCTGTGCCAATAATTGGACGCTCTGCGCCGGTGAGGGACCATGTCGCGTCAGTGAGGCCCCCTGCGTCTATTCGGGATGAAGTGCTCCGGTTAGAGGGCCTCATAGGCAGGGATGAAACCGATGTATGATGGATCCCACTGAGGCCCCCGCGTCGACCGGTGGATCCCGGCCAATGCGTTGCCAAAATGTCAGCCGATAGGTACCCCGGGTTGTGACAGAAAGTCCTTCATCCCGTGACGGGGTAAGGTAATGGGCCCTTAGTGTTCTGTCCACGATGCTCCTTGCCCGGTAATGGTAATGGGCCTCCTTGGTTTTTAATAAAGTTGATAGAAGCGGGTTAGAATGTTGCATTGACATGGCTGGCACAAGTTTACCTGAGGATATTCATCTCTTTCCAGGGTCGACGAGTGAAACAAATCTTATCAAATGTTTTGGCCACGCAATTTTTAAGAGCAAAAAACACCGATCCCTGGCGCCGCAGTCTTTGTAAAAGCCACGCGGCGTTAGCAGCTGCAGCTGACGCGTGGCAGTGGGCCCCGGCCGCGCGAAAACCACCACGTGCGCGGGAAAATGCCCATGAGAGCTTTTGACAACCAATTAGCTTCGCTTCCGCACTAGATCAGGACATGCAATTCAACTGAGCAACTTTTACATCGATTAATTATATATAATTACAATATATTATATATAATTACATTATATATTGATTAATCTATATTAATCCCGTGAATTGATTAACAGTTGCAGCAATAGAGATGTCACCTCTACGTCGAATGTGCGTGGTACTGTGGAACGTGCTCTTCTTCGCCCGTCTGCCGGCTGCAGCTTGGTGTTAGCTGCGTCGCCCAACGTCTTACGGCCTTAGGAGATAAGAATGCTCGGTGCTGATGCTTTCGCTCCTAAAAATTACGACCGCACATGCTCAAAACATTGTCATGCAATGTGCTCAATAATCGATTCTTGAGAAAGGATGAACGTGTTCAGGCGGGCGGAGGCTGGTCATAACGGTAAATAGATGTTAAACACGTTTCGAAGCATCACGGCGTTCAGTCCACCGGCCTCCTCAATATCTATGCATCAGGAACAATACCAAAAATTTCACCAACGCCTCTAACTATGATTGACTTAGAAAGTCAGAATGAACATTTGTTATGTGATTGGCAGCGTTGGCTCATGCGATGTACCCATTTGAAACATGCTTATTTTATCTTGCTGACATATTCGGCATATTCGTGGAGCCTGTCTTAAGAAACAAGGAGCATAGGTCCTCCAAAATAGATTGGACCAAATTCGGTATTATTTTTGAGAACAGAGGGTGTTTGTACCGATGTCATTCATCAGCATCGGGCCTGCTCTCCCAACTTGGCAACACTGGTGGCGTCCCTTCATACACACGCCCACATATTGCTAGGAATACTCCAGTTTTGCGATATTCTTTTAATACTTCTTATTTCACCGGTGATGAGGCTCGTTGTCGCCAGGTTAGACTCATGCCGTTTAATGGCCCCTAAAAAGTTGTTTGCCTCTCTCCCCATCCGACAATAGACCCGCCACCACTGCATGAGTTTACGCATATATTCGTAATCACCAATAGCAATGTCTTTTAATTTTCAACACTAAGTAGAATGTTAAAAAGTTGTGTCATCACGCTTTTAAAGCGACTAAATAAAAGATGTTTGATCCTCGGACGTATTCATGCAACGTCGCAACATCATCACTATTTTACGTCTCCATGCGGTTACCACCGAGAAGATGCATTGCACAGTCATTGCACACTCGATGCACATTCGAAATCGCGAAAAAGTCGAAGGGGATGTTTGGAACGGGGTCCAGATCTCGGTGATGACCTTGCGCCACAATGAGGCGGAACTGAGGTGCTCACAGCCAGTACCATCTCACTATGGCATCTGCTAACACGCCAGTATCGTCTCACTACGACGCCTGTAAACACGTCAGTACCGTCTCACTATAGCATCTGCTAACACGCCAGTACCGTCACACTGTGACATCTGTGAAGACACCAGTACCGTCTCACTGTGACGTTTGCAAACACGCCAGTACCGTCTCACTGCGATGTCTGCAAACACGCCAGTACCGTCCCACCGCGACGTCTGTAAACACGCCAGTACCGTCTCACTATGGCATCTACTAACACGCCAGTACAATCTCACTGCGACGTCTGTGGGCCCGCCAGTACCGTCCCACTGTGACGTCTGTAAACACGCCAGAACCGTCTCACTGTGAGGTCTGTAAACACGCCAGTACCGTCTCACTGTGAGGTCTATGAACATGCCAGCGCCTGATGGATGACAAAGCACACAACCGTATAGACAGACATGTGGATGGATGGGTACAGATGGGACCAAGGCGTGAAGCCAACCGCGCCATGTGGGTATACACCAGCTACAACTAACAACCAATCTTAGAGGGGTTCAGCCCATGGTTCGCCAGAAATTGTCCGGGGGGCGGACAGTGTAACCTTGTCCGAAACCGATCTCGAACACGGATGCTGTGGCCAAACCCGAGGTAGAGTGGGCCTCGAAAACACACAGGCGTGTAGCTTTGTGGTTGTGATCAATGTCCACACAAAACATTCTTAGCTGGCGCGACACTTTGGTCACAACTGCAGAAATCGAAAAATCCCAGCGAGTTTATCGAATGTCCTGAATTGAAATGGTCGAGCCTGACCGGATTTTTAATTCCTTATCCTCTCGGCAGGTCAGTAATAAATTTTGGCGCGAATGCCGCATTAGTGTATTTAATTATGTGTTGTTATGCTCAGCTACGACCTTCGCTTTAACAGAAGGCACCGCTTAAGCGACGTTAGAGTGCAAACATTGCTTACATTGACGGTGCCCGATGTTTCAAGCTGGGCGTATGCATAAGCCCGGTTTGAAACGTCGAGGACTGGCAATTAACCAATGTTTGCACTCTTAACTTCGTTTAACCAGTACCTCCTGGTATATTGAATGTCCATGACTCGGGACTTTCAGCGCCGCGGTTTTCGGCATTATGAATTCAGAGTTAGGTATTATGATAGACACTCTGATCTCATAATGCCCAAAAATCAGGCGCTGAAAGCTTTTTTCTTATGTCAGTGAGTTTTCAGGTGTTAAGTGATGATAAAGGTAGATCCTTAGGCACAAAAGGTACTTAAAACCATCTAGGGTCGACCTTCAAACGCTTTGATGTAAGTCGGTGGTATTGCCCGCCGGAGACGTATGGCTTCATTAGCGTGTATTCTGCAGCATCTTCATAACAACTGACAACTTTCACATCCGTTATCGCCTTGCTCGTCCCACGCGCCTTAGGCGTTTTACTGGTTAATCGCCCAATAGTTTGGATAGATGAAAGTCAACAGCCACTGTTACCATGGAGACGCTTTCGCGTGCGTGTCCGACTCTAAGTCAAGGTCGCCGAACGCAAACGGTACGTGGAAGATGACCTGTTTGCAGGAACGGATCCAGGATTTTTTCAAGACAGGGGACACGCTTCACCACGCTTCACACGCCCCCCCCCCCCCCCCCCCTCCTCACAAATGTCATCGTTTAAACGAGCCCAAACAAAGAAAGAGGCAGACATGCTCGACATTGGACGTGCTGGTATAGCCGATCTGGAAATGATCATGAGAAGGTTTGAGAGCGATCTCTCAGAGATGAAAAACCAGCACGGAAATTGTCAAGATCAAATAAACGTCATCCAAGAAGTAGGTGGCTTATGTGGAGCTGCCATCATTGCTGTGGGCAGCAAACTGGATGCGGAAATAAATGAAAGGCTGGCGAGAGTAAACCCTGAAGAGGCTTTTAAAAAAGATACTGAAAGGCATGCTGTCAAGGACCCAGCGGTGGCTGACCGAACGCGTCGCGACATTAACGGAGATAGAACAAAGGAAAGGTTGGACGAAATGAAAGCAGCAAGGAACAAGTAGGATGGAAAGCGACGTGAGGGATGGTGTCTGGACAGGCACGATGACAACTCACATGGAACATGACCAGAGGCAAGGAATGCAGGGGGATGATTCTGATGGGCAGATGACCCAAGCTAAAGATGACGAGGGCGGTAAGGGGTGGATCGATGCAGAAAGGAAAAAGAAAAACAACAGCAGGCGAAAACGTGAAGCAGTCCTGATTGGTGGCAGAAACGTAAGACGGATCAAGGCTGCGGCCATAAATGAATTTGTCTTCCACCAAAATGTGTCATTTGTTGCAGCCACGACTTGATGTCGAGGGGCGCATGCAGAATGCATTGAAACGGAACAAAGGACAGGTAAGCTATTGACGTGACTAAAGATAGTGAAGTGATGCTACATTTATGAGCTGATGACGTGTTGAAGCATAGCGCAGATTTTATGCCGGAAAAATTGGGCAGCGCAGTAAAATTTGCACAACGGATGAGCAAAACAAAACAAGTATTTGTATGCTCGCTTGAAGAGAGACGAGTCGTTGGCTTCATGGTACAAGAAACGACAAAAACCGTGAACTCAGAACTTAAACAGCTATGCGCTACACATGGTGCCCAGTTCATAGACCTGTGGCCCAGAATACATCCTGTCTGTTTGGTGGACTTAACAAGACAGGAACACTCTACACTTTTGAAAGCGCGAGGAATGCATCTCAGCAGATCCTCAGTTAGTCGCCCGGTTTTTTAGATTGAAATAATCATTGACTTCTGACTACTCGGAAAAGTGTCGGGACATAAAAGCACTGGGACGGTCACATACACCAAAGAATCTAAATTTTCTAACTAATAATGCCAATAGTATTTGTGCCAATAATGAACAAACTGAATTCAGCTTATTGCTGCAAATGTATAAACTAGATGTTTGGTTATTACGGAAACTTATTTAAACGAAACTGTACACGATAAGCAACTATTCCAAGCAGGATTTCATGCATTGCACCGGGCCAGAAAGTTATCGGCGGTGAACAAAAGCAAGGGCGGAGGTATTATTATGTATCTGAAGAATGACTTGTCATGCCTTGTGCCTAACATCCAAGTTCCAGATGAATTCGAATTTTGCTGAAGCATCCATTGATTGTCTCAAGCAGACGGCAAAATACTAGCTGGGGTGAACCTTCCACCTGATGCAGCCGTGGCTCATCGGTAGGCACTTGCTGACCATCTTCTAGGAAGTGTTGACTTTCTCAAATATTCACGGCGAAGAGCAAGGATCGTCCTTCTTGTGGACTTCAACAGCGCATTTGATGCGGATGCGCTGTCTCGACAGCTTAACCTCCGACAAATGGTGACTGAGCCCACCGGAGGATCAGCGATTCTTGATAAAACAATAATGTCTCCCGGCACTTGGAACAACAGATCACAACACTGCAGTGTGGATCAATTGTGACCAGAAAAAGACACCGGCCAAATTCGTTCCGTGAGGCCACTTACGGATTCATCTATTAAAAAGTTTGGCAGGTGAATTTGTTCCCAGGACTGGCGAGGTGTCACCGACATGCAAGATATGGACAAGGCTGCTGAGATGCTTGAGAACAAACTCCAGTTGGCTTATGAGCAGTCTTTTCCCGAAATTTCGTACCAGCGCAGAATTAATGAACCTCTTTGGATGACAAGGCAACTCAAGACCCTCATAAGCCATCGAGACAGAGCACACAGCCGTCATCAGATCGACAAGTTAAAAAATTGAGAGAAGATGTACGTCAAGAGATTCAGGTTGCTGGTACCAGGTGGTACAAGCAACGGATGACAAAACTTGCTAGTGACGGAAATGGGTCCCGGTACAGACAAGTATGACGTTTAACTAATCGACAGCACGCTCCTTGGTGCCTGGAAATACCTGAAGCTGTAGATTCTAACTCTAAAGCTGAGCTTATCAATCAATTCTTTGCAGAAGTATGTACAACATATGGGCCGCTTCGGACTGAACAATTGCCGTGTTTTTTGCCGGCAGAAGAAATTTCACTCGACCTTCAGCCATGGCAAGTAGCCTATAAACTATCACACATCCGAGAAAAGATGGCTGTACCACCTGGTGAGCCACCAGCGCAGGTGTTGAAAGAGTTTTGTGTCGAATTGGCACCACCTCTCACCAACATATTTTATCGATCACTTAAGGAGGGCCAGGTCTCAACAGTTTGGAAGAGGGCAACCACCATTCCAGTTCCTAAAAAAAAACAACAACGAAGTCGCCAAGAGACCTGCGGCCTGCGAGTCTTACACCTACGCTTGGCAAACTTTTGGAACTGTTCGTTGTCCCCCTCATTCTGGCAGACGTAAGACCGCAAATAAATAAACGCAAATACGGTAATGTAAAGGGCGCCTCAACGTCCCAACGCTTGATAAGATTGCTGCACAATTTACTCTCTGAGTTGGATAAGCCAGACAAGCTCTTCTCTTCGGTTTTGTATGATTTCAGGAAGAGATTTGATCTCATTAACCATACAACGGTAATGCAAAATATGGTCA
>NW_023596545.1:40664260-40856760 GCF_011947565.3 Pollicipes pollicipes | reverse complement strand
GAGAGGCTCACACAGGATGCCAGTATTTTCAGACAGGCCAATATCTCCCAGTAAAGGGCAACTTAGAATGAGTTCCCTGAGGTGGCTTTTTAAACCAAGGTACGTAAACCAAACGCTTGCAGTCAGCTGCGGGTGAATTTCGCCATAAGCTGTCATGTTAAGAATCCACATCAAACATAGAACAGAATTTACAGCATTCCATACAAATCCTTACCCTAGGTTTTTTCCTTCGCTCGTCGAGGAGGCAGTCAGTGGCCCCCTAAGACCGCAAAAACTAAGTAAGCTCTATGCTCGGTTTATCGCAAGAAAGAACGGAATTTAAGTGCTGCCAACGATTTTGCACGTTTTTTTTGCGCGCGGTTCATTATTCGAGTGTGCTGTAGCCCAAAAATTACCGGCATCATGACCGGCATCACTTTGGTGTTGCGGTAATATTTTACGCAGTGAAAAGCTTTTATATTGTTTTACTTGTATATTTCATTGTCTTTCTATATCTTTTATACGTTTTAGCACTTACCTACCAATGAATGAAAAATCTAATCTAGCGTCTGGAAGGATTCTTGGGGCACAAAGTAGGGAAATTGTTTATAATGTGTATCAACATTTTGTCGGAGACCGGGACATAAAGTTGAAGGCGGGAGACGACAACGCCGTCCGGGAGAGTCCATTATTAAGAACAGCAGCTGTAACGGGCGTTGGGAAGACTACAGTCTACCGCATACAACGTGAAGCCTAGAATGGTGCCAGACTGAAGTCGCCAAGCCGATCCCGACCAGCTGCAGCAAGACCAAGGCTGGATCTAGATCCGTTCGATGTTTGCGCGATGAGGAGAATGGTACACCAAATGTACATCGACGGAAAACATGTTACTCTGGACACCATCACGAATGCTCTTCACGAACAGCTCGGCGTCACCATGTCTAGATCCACCGCAAAAAAACAACTACTCGCGAACGGATTTAAGTACCGAAGGATCGACAAGCGCAAGATCCTAACCGAGAGACCTCATATTACAGCAACGAGATGCCAGTTCATGCGGGAGATGAGGAGGCTGCGTAGAGAAGTTCCCGATAGCAAAATCATTTATACCGACGAGACATGGCATAGCCAGTACGATATGGAGGACTTGCCGTGGCTGTACGGTAGTCAAATCAACGGACGGAAGAACGCCATTGGAAAAGGAAAACGTTTTATCAGAGTCCATGCCGGCTCTTCAGAAGGATTTATACTGGGCGCACTTCTCCACCTCAGGACCGATGGCAAGAACGCCGACTACCTTACGTCGATGAACGCCGACTGCTACGAGAAGTGGTTCACCGAGTGCCTGCTTCCGAACGTGCCAGAGCACTCTGTGATTATCATAGATAATGCCTCATATCATTCCCGTTTGTGCCAAAAAGTGCCAACTTCTAGCTGGCGTAAAGCGGAAATCCAGGAGTGGTTGTAGCAGGCAGGTGTGACCATCGACGAAGACATGCCGAAGGTGGAGCTGCTGGAGCTAGTCAAGTCCCAGAACCGGAAGAATGAATATTTTCTGGACAACCTTGCTAGAGATCATGGTCATCGGATCGTTCGCCTGCCGCCGTATCACTGCGACTTGAACCAGATAGAGTTAGTGTGGGCACAGATGAAGCGCGTGATAAGACGGGGGAACTTGACGGGGCGGATGGAGGAGGTGGAACGGCTGGTGGAGGCAGGTGTCGCAGCTGTCTCTCCAGAGGACTGGAGTAAGTACCGTGAGCACGTCAAAAGGCTGGAGCAGCAGTACTGGACGAATGACGGGCTGCTAGAAGATCTCCCACCGGTTGTCATAACAACCGATAGTAGCAGCGACTCCGGCACCGACTCCGGCAGCGACAACGATGAATGAGAACGGTATGATACATCGATGATGAGAAGTGTTTCCGTTTCGTTCTTTTCAACTGACTTCGTAGCGTTTACGTGGATGTGGCACGTAGTTACGTGTGGGGTGTTTGAGCTGGATGTGTTGTACATAAATCTGCAGCTGAATGTTCAGCGTTTTGTTGAATACCTTTAATAAAACTGAGCGAATTAATTTTCTGTTTTTGTGGACTTTTCCATGTTATTCATGAAACAGCACCAGTTTGGAGCAATTACCGAATGAAAGTATAGCATAACCTGCTTCAAAGGTAGGCAATGAATTTAGAACGTAAAAATAATTGCCAACGAAAATAACCCCGGTGCCAATAAAATATATGTATTTCGACCAACCATATGAACATGAAGTTGCTGCAAGCAATGCAAACATCCAAGACTGCTATTGCTTCGAGAGATCCGCAGTGCTGTCCTGCAGGCCCTCCGACCAATTTTGTTGAGTTTGAAAAAATTTCAGCGTGATGCTCGTGACGAATTGATTGACCAGCTTTAATTCCGTTCTGTCTTACGATAAACAGAGCATAGTAAGATTAGGCCCACAGGAAAGACATTTTCAGAAAGCTTTCGTCGAACAATATCAGACAGGTGTGACTGCACAACTGCTGACTGCTGTGACCTCTGGAAAGTCAAATCAGGTCGCAGGGATTCAACACATTATAGATCTTTCTTGTTGCTTAACACACGCTCGGGGGGGGGGGTCGAATTGACCCGCTCCCCGACGTTTTTTTCAGAATGGTTTCTGAACGGCGCGGCGCAGCCGCGCCAAATTTTACATAGCTGTAGACAATTAAAAAGCAGATTGTTTGATGACACAAATTAGGTGTACTTGTAAGGTCGCTGACCTATGGCAGGACAAAGTCAGGCCATGGTTTCAGCGAAGTCAATTTCTAGGGAATTGCGCAACCTGATGCAACAACAGAGAGTTAGACGAAGCAATACATCTCTGAGATTCTTTCTTAGGCAACACAACTATTGAATGAGCAAATAACGTTGACCTAATGTCAGGTATGAAGGTCAGACCAGGGCCAAAACCAGCCTAGTTTATTACTCTGGGGCTTGCTGTATGAGGTAGTTTCTGGTGCTCATTTCGAATTTATTGATCGCAGGAACCGCATTATGCATCTTCCATGGACTTCTCAGAGGTCGGAATTGGTCATTGACCTAAGATGACCCAGGTCAACATTTTGTTTTTAGAGACACACTGTCTAGCGTGCAACACTCAGAACAGTTTTGTATGATTTTGGTCACCATGACCTTCAAAAAACCAAAGAAGGTCACTGACCTTAGATGAGCACGTGACCTTTTACTTAGAAACAGTTAGCTGGTTCTGGGGTTCTTTGGAGACAAACCTGGAATTTGATCTTGTTTGACCTCATTTGAACCGAAGGCCTTGACCTTGGAACCTCAAACTTTGACCTACGTGATTTCACGTACAGGTCAACACACCCACGTACAGGTACATTTGGTGTCTCTAGCTCTCTTAGTTCCCGAGATCTCAGGGGGGTCAAATTGAGCCCCCCCCACCCCCCACCCGAGCAAAGGGTATCTAGCCGGCCACCCGGGCGCGCGATTTAAAGGGCTAAGCATACAGCGACATTGCCGAGAACGACGTTGAATAGCTCTTGCAAAAGTCTATCAGATGGTTACAAAAGGGCCGGTATGTATGGCATATCACATGCCATGCGTGGGGCCGGTATGCGAGGGTGACAAATATCTACCATACTTACGGCCGTGGGCATCCCGCCGACGATCAGGGCAGCGTCTCCCACTGTGACCTTCAGCAGCGGCCCCGCGAGACGTCGTCTGGGACCTCGAGCGGCGCTCGTCGGGCGCCCTTCCCGCGGAGAGAGGCGCTGGGTCGGCCGCCCGCGGGTCCAGGAGAGCGTCTCCGAGGGTGACCGGACACAACGGCCCGTACCGGTCAGCCGAAGGACACGCATGCGTCCTCTGACGCACCCCGGCCGGCGGCAAGAAGTCGCGCGGTTCTTGCTCCCCAGCGTGGCACAGGAGTGGTCGCGTGCAGGGGGCGAGGATTTCACCACCGAAGAAGTGAGGCTGGCGGACAAAACCCACGGAGTTGCTTCACACACCGGGAGAGGCAGTTACAACAGTCCAATTCCTGAAAAACGCCGCGTCTTGGGGTAGGAACGCAGATGCAAGAACCGGTTGTCGACGTGAGCGGCCTTCGATCAGGGAACTTCCATCCCGTTGTTCTAAACAATCCTGGTGTGGTATTGAGTAATGACAGTAGAGATAGCTTTCGTACCAGCATGTGGAATGGATAAAATATTGTTCCAACATCTTGTGCCTTTACTGGTTGATAGACGATATATATTTCTCCCCAGAGGTTCTCGACATCTTTGATCCATGTGTCCCTGCCTTGCATGGATTTTAACGATACAAATGTCCCAGCGACAGTTTCCCCAGTGTCCGCGCATTTCCTAGCCATTGTAATTACGATGACGTACGTTCAATACCACATACCAATTGTAACAACAGCAATGATGGTCCCAGGATCAGAGGCTAATGGTTTTAGGCAAATAAGCACGCTCAGTTGCATTGCCAGTGACTTAAATTAATCAGGGTGAAATGAAACATTCTGTGAGCACGCAAAGTTACGTCGCTCATGCAACATGTTGCACTTCACACGCCCACCGTCTCGCTGCACGTTCTCCATGTTCCGGGCGTGCAGGCGTTTCCGCGATGCACACGGATTGCCAAGGATCATTTCCTTTGTTGCAAAACGCAGCTCGGCAAGCCTGAGCACCCCGCTGGCTGGTTCGAAGCTGCCTGTATTCTGCGTCGGGCATCGAGATAGCCCAACGCGGTGCGGGCCGCCGGTAACGGCGAGAAAGCGGGCGACTGCAGACTGGTTTAGCATAAGCCAGTTTAACGACACCATCCAATCGGACGGCGCCGGAGCCTGCGGTGATCCAGGCGGGAGAATGCAGCCCGGCATGTCTGCTGCACTGTTCCGAATGTCGCAGATCGACAGTAATTCGCCAGCCGTGCCGGTCCCGCCGGAAGAGGGAGCTGACCGGGTCCGCGACCACCCGAGACCATTGTCCGTGGCACGAGAACTGACAGAGAACGAGAACGGACCACAGTCTTTTAATGTCGGTCCAGTTGTGGTGTCTTTTGATGCCCGTTTGTCTCTAAGAATGATTTGGGTATCTGGGTTGAAAGTGCGAAACATTAGGAAGCATTCCTCGAATAATTCCCATTCCGATATCATTCCCGCCGGCCGGTGAAGCGATCATAAAAGCACAGCGCTAAGTGAATTATTTCACCTTGCATGGTGAAAGCACTTAGACCGGTCAGGATCGCAGCGTTTAAACGTCTGGAATATGCATGGCCGTCAGCTTTCATTCCACTGTTTGTGCCCATGAAATGAGTCTTAGAAACGTGACAGCAAGCATAAAATAAAAAGCCGCGTGGTCACATGATGCGTGCAAAGCTTCGCTTCCTGCCGCCGAAGTACGCTAAAAATGAAACACGTACGTTACTGCCCTTCCCGCTCAGAAGGCTCAAATTGTTGTTGGTGACAAGCGTGCGCAAGATGTGCGCTGCCGTATTGCCACTACTGGATGCCAGCTTTCCAAACCCGTCATCTAGGCAGCCAACGGCCATCAGCATGAATATGCATGGCCATGGCCAAGCCATATTCTGGCATGGCCAGAATATGCATGGCCATCGGCTTTCATTCCACTGTATGTGCCCATGAAATGAGCCTTAGAAACGTGACAGCGAGCATAAAATAAAAAGCCGCGTGGTCACATGATGCGTGCAAAGCTTCGCTTCCTGCCGCCGAAATACGCTAAAAATGGAACACGTACCTTACTGCTCTTCCCGCTCAGAAGGCTCACATTGTTGTTGGTGACAAGCGTGCGCAAGATGTGCGCTGCCGTATTGCCACTACTGGATGCCAGCTTTCCAAACCCGTCATCTAGGCAGCCAACGATAAACGCAAATCTCACCGGCCCCAAAATTTATTGTTTTGCACTAGATTCCGATTGCTTTGCATGACAGGATGGGCTTAGGTGGAGGTGGGGCGGGCTGAGGTAGGGTGGGAGGTCACTGACCACGAAATATGTCAGTGGGCTAGATGGGAAAGTGAACGGTTTCGTCGCTTTCCCGCAATCAAATGCGATGAATAACGTCCCCGGCTGAAGACCGCCTCATAGCAATTAACTCATCTTGCTGTGGTGAAATGGAAGTGCCCCAAGGTCACAAGTCTGCAAAGACCTTTCCAGTTGGTAAACTTTCAAGCTCCGATTCTTCCACCTGATAATCTGCGTGATAATCAGTCCAACGTTCCGTCCCATCCGCGGTGTTTGCTGACCTTTCCAGCGCAAGTCTCGATCCCAGCAGCATGCACCATCCATTATGAGGCCACCAATCGACGTCAGTCGCACCACAATCGCTGACGTCCGCAGCCGGTGACTGTCACGCCGCCAGTCATCAACCGTCACACCACAATCGCTGACGTCCGCAGCCGGTGACTGTCACGCCGCCAGCCATCAACCATCACACCACAATCGCTGACGTCCGCAGCCGGTGACTGTCACGCCGCCAGCCATCAACCATCACACCACAGTCGCTGACGTCCGCAGCCGGTGACTGTCACGCCGCCAACCATCAACCATCACACCACAATCGCTGACGTCCGCAGCCGGTGACTGTCACGCCGCCAGCCATCAACCATCACACCACAATCGCTGACGTCCGCAGCCGGTGACTGTCACGCCGCCAGCCATCAACCATCACACCACAACCGGTGACGTCCGCAGCCGGTGACTGTCACGCCGCCAGCCATCAACCATCACACCACAACCGCTGACGTCCGCAGCCGGTGACTGTCACGCCGCCAGCCATCATCCCTCACATCACAATCGCTGACGTCCACAGCCGGTGACTCACGCTGCCAGCCATCAACCATCACACCACAACCGCTGACGTCCGCAGCCGGTGACTGTCACTCCGCCAGCCATCAACCATCACACCACAATCGCTGACGTCTGCAGCCGGTGACTCAAGCCGCTAGTCACCCATAGTCAACCATCACCCCATTACGGCGTGCCTCCGCCCCACCCCAGTACAGCAACGCGGTTGCATCACGTCCACGGTTTCGCACTCGCCGCGGGCCTGGTCGCTCGAGTCGCCCTGGGCGTTGCCCGTGTACTGAGTACCGGATCACATTCACCGGGGCATGACTCGTCCGTCGTCCTCTCCCACGCGCCGGTCGGAGGGCCGCTCCCAGGCGGCGCGGGACCGGACGGCTTGGAGCATGGGCAGGCTGACGCGCCAGGCTCACGGGCCAGGCTGACCAGGCTGACGGGCCAGGCTGACCTGGGCGACGAGCCAGGCTGACGACCCAGGCTGACGACCCAGGCTGACCAGGCTGACCAGCCATGCTGATGAACCGCGTGACCAGGGTGATGAGCCAGGCTAACAAGCCAGGCTGACGGGCCAGACTGACCAGGCTGACGAGCTAGGCTGAGCAGGCTGATGAGCCAGGCTGACCAGGGTGATCAGCCAGGCTGACAAGCCAGGCTGACCAAGCTGATGGGCCAGGCTGACCAGGGTGACCAACCAGGCTGCCGAGCCGCGTGAGCAGGGTGACCAGCCAGGCTGACGAGCCGCGTGAGCAGGGTGACCAGCCAGGCTGACGAGCCGCGTGAGCAGCGTGACCAGCCAGGCTGACGAGCCGCGTGAGCAGCGTGACCAGCCAGGCTGACGAGCCGCGTGAGCAACGTGACCAGCCAGGCTGACGAGCCGCGTGAGCAGGGTGACCAGCCAGGCTGACGAGCGTGGACCGCAAACAGCCGGCGGCGCACGCCACCCGAAGGGTCAACAGGCACGTGTGCGGAGCTCAACAGGCACGTGTGGGTTACGTCTCGCAGTGTGGGCTCCGATTAGGACACGACTGCAGGCACAGACATTTCACTCCGCACTTTTCCTGGGACCGTCTTCTGGTGAGCTGGGCAAACTCTGAGGCTTCTTTCGTAACTCAGGGACCTTGATGAAAGTCTGTTACCGTCCTCAATGAAACGTAACCCGCACAGAGAAGACGCTTAATAGCTGATAAGCAATAAGGATGATGTCACTCGTAATGATCCTTTCTATCCAATCTCGCCGCTTCCCTGGCGGACTTGCGCTTGACTCAGAGTGGAGTCGGAGGCGATTCCGTAATAACCGGAATGTTCGCTTGGTTAGAATGGAGCAGATTCCTTCGAGTACTCGGTGTGGATCAGAGTCAGAGTCGGGTCAACTAAATCATCCGTGAATCGGCTTAAAGATCAATTTGTTTGACATCGTACAGTTATATGACAGCTTATGTCTGGACCTGAAGAAGCGTAGTCGGAGATAAGTGTCTTGCTACCAAACAAAGTGTTCTACGAAAACTTTTAAGAGGACAATGGAAATGTCATTGTCGGAATCGGCCCCACTACACCTGATTCCAGAATTGAGCCGCTGTCCCTTCAGTAAGAATCGGCTGAACGGTGTGCTGTACTGCACTGATTTAGAGCCGGAATAATACCTATATAAATACCTATACACGTCGCAAGTCGGAGTCGGGAGGTATTTCGCTGAATCGGAATTATCTCCTGGAACCTCAGCATCCCGTCGCGATGGAATAATGAAAGGCGCTTCCTGCTTCCGCGAGCAGCACCTACACCGGAACTCCGTGCTACTCCCCTCCTCTCGAGTACCCTGCGTCCACTTCCGACCCATCTGCACATCAACAAGCGGGGGCGGCGGTCTCGGGCACGACCGCGCGCGCGCTGACCCAGCGCCCACCGCGCCTAACCGGAAAACGCGCCTTTCGTTTTAGACGAAGCACGGCGCGCTCCTCCACTTTCACCGTGCCGAGCGTGCCGGCGTGGCCGGCGGCGGCGGCGCGGCCTTGCACTTGAGGCCGGCCCAAGCCCGGCGAGAGGGCACGCCGGCGGGTGGTCGCCCCGGCCCGGGCAGACAGTGACCGGCGGCCAGCGGAGGGACAGCCGTCAACGGACACAGGTGGGCAGCCGCCGGCGCGCTCCGGCGCCGCCGCGGCTGGCGACGGCGGACCGCTGGCGGTGGGTTGGCGGCGGCCGCGGCCGCGGACTTGCCTTGGGCGCTTCGCTGGGAGATGTTCGTGTTTGCTGAGTGCGATGGCCATGTGCAACGACCGTCATTGCTGCCTCGTTGGCTTTTGTCTCTGGCAAATAACGGTCTTTCGAGAATTTCGTTCAACGAGTGATTGGTGTGGCACTGAGCGCACGTCTGTACGCAGACGTGTGGACCACCGTCATTGCACCCCCTGAAGCTATGACCCCAGGTCGTTGATGCTCCTGCTCCTTGCCCGGCAGTCGGTCCGTAGCAACAGGACAGGCGCAACGAATAGACTTGTCCCCGACAGCCGATAGCCGGCCGGCGGTGCTCAGTCGAAATGGTCGGACACGCGCGGACGGCGCTGCTGCTGACAATAGGTGAGGTCCCGCACGGCCTAACAATGACGAGTCGGCGGCATGACCGTTTCACGCGTTAAACAATGAATACTTTCGAATGCACCGGGACAGAGCCAGCGAAACGACGCCTTGTCAATAAAAGGCGCATCGCTCGTTACTTGTTCCAGTGCCTGACCCACGGGGCTTTTTGCGTCTCAGACGGGAGGAAAACGCCCAGAGCCATTCCTCGGTTTCAGACACGGTGGAAATCTTAGCATGTACTATACTGGCGATGACGAATAGGTCTGAGCCATTCCATTACACGGACATCTGGGCGGGACGTGGTCCGCTAATGTGTTTCGATGTCCCAGATGTCTCAGTCCCAGATGCCTAACCTTGATGCCCCAGATGTCTCACTAACAGATCGCAACGCAGTTGCCTAGGTGTGCGTGCAACGTGGGCAATTTCCCTGACCCACCACATTTTGTTTAAATGTCATTTCACGGTTTGCCTTTTTGGGAAGATACACGTCAAACTTGTAGTTATCTAATGCGGAGCCAGTTTTCTTCCAAAAGCCTATTCTGGTTGAACGAAACGCTTCTCCTGAATCTTGGCTTAACTGTTCATGGTGGACACTGCTGCTCTAATCGATTTAAAGCGTTGCACGCCGCAAAATGCTTCAGGGTCGAGTTTTCGGCTCACCTGGACGATATGTGTCGGTATCGCAAAGCGAATATACGTACAAAATGCATATTTCTTTATAGTTGTTGACGGAGATATAAAGAAGGTGCTTTAGTTAATTTAGCATACCACCGTCGTTTTTAACTCAAGGAAGCATGTGACTACCTCGTGTACACAAAAAAGATAGGGCTTAAGTCCGCCACTAGGGGCGCTGTCAGCACGATGTCCGCGCTCAGTGCTTAACGCAGCGTCCAAACGTGACGACAGTCTTCCGAAAGCCACAGACGCTTCTACACGCGGGAAGTCTGTATGTTTCCCAGTCCTTAGTGAACAGGAATTAGATGCTCCTGAACGGACGTCTTCGCAACACGCTTCCGTGTTCGAACGCCTGTCGACATGCATGTGCGTGTGCGTATCAAGTTTGCGCGTGCCCATGAGAACTACTGTATTTCGGACCTGTACGCGGTTTCAGGATAAGCTGTTATGCTTGCTTACCTACTCGTTTCAAGCGTGCAACAAGCTCGGCTGATGCGCCAATGACTGCACCACAGGATGCCTTCCCCTGGTGCGATCGTGGATGCCGGCTCCTAACAGCCAATCGCTGAACGTCGGGGACCTGGACGGTCCGCGGTCGGACCTGGTGCGGAAGGTGTGGGCGCACCTGTTTTTCACCTTTCCCGGCACGGAAAAGAATGTGCTCCTGCAAGCGGCCAAGTCCTCCACCAGCAAGGTCTCCGTGGACGCCAGGAACATCACCGAGGTGAGACTGCGACCGCGTACCTCCCTCGGATGGGAGGGGGGGGGTGTCGAGGAGGAGGCCACCAAATCATCCCGGGTTATCAGGTTTTCGCCAGCGTTACCACGTCGTAACAGACTGGTGACAGATGTAAGGGACAATCATATGATTGTTACGAGACAGATCTGATCCTCATCGTGACCCTGATCTGCCAGTGACGTTCTCCGCCAGGTTCTGCAGGCTTCTGTCGAGGAAGGCAAGATGCCGGTGCACTCCATACCCGTGGACCAGGTTCCGCAGGACGACCTGCTCTGGAACGTCTACAACAAGGAAGTGGAGCGGTACAAAGAGGTGGGTGGGGCCGAGAGGAGCCAGGAGTTTGGTAAGAGGTGGGTGGGACCAGGGGTTCAGCTAAGTTCAGGAGCCAGAAGTTTGGTAAGAGGTGGGTGGGTGGTAAGAGGTCGAGGGTTCAGCTTCGGTAGGAGCCAGAAGTTTGGGAAGAGGTGGGTGGGGTCGAGGGTTCAGCTTCGACAGGAGCCAGGAGTCTGGTAAGAGGTGGGTGGGGTCGAGGGTTCAGCTTCGGCAGGAGCCAGGAGTTTGGTAGGAGGTGAGGGGGGCCGAGGGTTCAGCTTCGCCAAGAGCCAGGAGTTTGGTAAGAGGTGGGTGGGGCCGAGGGTTCAGCTTCGGCAGGAGTCAGGTGTTTGGTAAGAGGTGGGTGGGGTCGAGGGTTCAGCTTCGGCAGGAGCCAGGTGTTTGGTAAGCGCGGACTGGACGGGACTGCTCACCCAAGCTATGTTTTGCACGATAATTCCTTTTAGATTGTCATTCAATGCATTGGACCCACCACGTCTCTGATCTCTAATCGTTCGCTGAAGGCACATCAAACCTACAGTGATGCATTGATGGATATAGCGACCGCAAATATGTGTGCTACGTATGTGGGCCGAGTATGTGCCCTGTGTATGTGGGCCGAACATGTGCCCGATGCATGCAGGCCGTAACTTGATAATGGAGTGAATGCCTTGTAAAATGCATTTCCGTCATACCTTGGATCGTTACCACTGAAGTTCATCTTGCCACTCACTGGGTTGTTTGCGCTGTGCTGGAGAAAACTGTCCATCGTCTGTAATATTTTTAACGTGAGTGCATTATGTCGCGCTTAACATTACGCCCAGCTGTGTGACGAACGGCCAGGCGGGCCTTCAGGTGGTATGTTTGTGTGCCGTCTGTGAACCAGCCGCTCCCCGACTCTGCTGGTCAGGTGGACAACGGCCTAGCCAGGGGTGGCCGCTACCCGCGGGTCAACAGCCAACACCTGGAGCTCATGCTCGAGAACGTGTTCCAGAACGTGCGCTCCGACGAGACTGATACTGGTGAGAGGTGCCCTTCCCCCCTTCGTTCATCACCTGTGCGTGCAGCTGCAGGTAGACGGGACTGACGCCGCTGACCGCACCCTCCCCCGTCTTCCCCCTCCCCACCCACCACCCCCAAACGTGCGGCCTCACGGCACCGTGTCTGGCGAGTGGCGTCTCCTGCGGTTGGGTGACGCGTGACGCTCTACTCTGGACCAGCTGCAGCTTTTCACTCATCTGCATGGGCTGCAAGCCGCATGCAGATGTGCTGCTGACGCTGCAAGCCAGTTTTCTGGAATGTGGACGTTTTAGCGCTCATGCCAAAACGGGCTTTCCATTCAGTCGATTCGGTCGACAGCCGACATTCGGATGGAGCTTATTCCTTTTCTACTCACAACCGCCAGCCCAGTGTCGGTTTTCCCCAATGCAGGTAAACGTCTTTCATGCTTCAAAAGCGATCCATTATGGTAAACTAACTGGATATCAGCTCAAGATGGAAGTGCCTGCCGTGTCCACTTGATGGCATGCATTGGTGTGCGTATGTTCTGAAATTTTAGGTTATATTGATCATAACATGAGTTGTTTATTTCTTTTTCATTCGCCACAGCTCCTGCGGATACCATGCTTCAATGGGCAATGTTACTTGAATGTTGTATAGATGTTTTTATTACGGTGTGTATGATACCTTTTATGGTGCTTTTTGCTAAGAGTTAAATGAGATGATTCCGATTTGGTCGGTAATACGATCGTACCAGTTTTCTTGTAATTCTTCTGAATAGCTCAGCATTTATATTCGAAGCAGCCATTCCGACGGGAAAAATGTCATTGAACACCCCCACTTTGAAAGGAATCTTCTCTAATTTCTTCGCTTTTTTCGATGTGTGTGATTTAATGCGCACAACACACTAATTGGTCAAAATGATTGTGCATTATGCAGTTGATACCATTAGAGTTTGGAACAATATTTGGACAAGAAGAGGTACGAATATCCGACAGTTGTCACGATGGCTCTACGAAACGTTGTATTATGACTTTGATTTTTCAACTATGACGGTAAGCTCAGTTACTTATTGCAAAGGGCATTTTTGGGCTGAAAAACATTGTTTTCTTGGATGTTCAGTTCGTTGTAGGTCAGTGTGTGCAAAACAGATATTTACCAGCAACATCACCTGACCCAATAACGCACGTGCTTAAAGTTCCACCAATGCACTTTTCGCGAAATGACTTATGCCGTCCGCTGCTTAAATCACAGACGTTCGTTTGCACAGACGTCATTCACACCAGTAAATGGTGGATTGCCAAACGCCACCGCTCAGATACCAAGAACCTGAAACTGGAAACTGGAAAAACTGGTAACGGAGACCTGAAAACTTTAAGTGTTGGTGTTCGCGAGTGGTTTCGCTTTATGTTGTGCCGATTTTCATGTCAACCTTCAATGAGGTCGATGTGAAATCCCCGAGCACAATCGCGGCGGCTTTTATGAGCACGTACCTGGATGTCTCGTATACATCAAGGTAGCCCATTCCAGAAATCAAATAAGCGGCTTGTTGTGTGGCTTGTTGCGTTGTGCAGAAACGGTGACTGCGTAATTACGCCTAAAAAACAATTAAAACGTTTTTGCTTGGTAGACCTTGTTGGTTCTGCAGTGACACTGCCCAGTGCCATTATCCGTTGGAACTGGACAGGCTGGACTGGTCTCGATGTTCCATCAGATTACGCTTTTGAAATGTGCCCCAAAATTGGTATACTCCCCTTAAATCCGTGGATCACTTTTCTTGCTGGTCGGCATTGCAGACGTACATTTCTCCCAATTTTTCATCTGCGTGGTTCCGATATTGCACGCCTTGAACCGTTTTGCACCTCGGTGGTAGCGAACGACAGGTCAGTGGGTCAGCGGGTCAGGTCAGTACACCATCGTCACACGGCTCTCCTCCTCCACTGTGCCTGACAGCGCTGAAGAGCTCGGTGCGGATGTACATCACGCGCAAGTTCTTCTCGTACAACCTGCTCTCGCTGAACCACGTGTTCCAGTTCAAGCCGACGGACCTGCGGGCGCTGGAGCTGGCGCTGACAGGCGACCAGCCACAGCAGAAGCAGCTCGATCTGACGGTCAGCAAACACGCCGCCCACCCGTTCATTCATCGTGGGCATGCCCAAGACTTTGATGAATTTTTTAGATAAAAAATCATGTCATAGGAGTAATTAACTGAGTTAGCAGGTGAATGTAGCTGATTCCGTTCAAGCTCACGTGGCACTGATATCATAACAAAAACCACGAATTAGACTGATGGTAGTAACACACGCACATGCAACACGCACTTTTTCTTCATTCAGCTCCGTGCGTTCAGATCTAGCCACTCATGCAAGTTATAAGTATATGTGTAGATAGATGCAAAAATATGCGTTGTATATGCTTACATATAAGAATATAGTTTATATAACTTATATATATATATATATATATATGCAACGCATATATAACGCATATGCAAAAATATGCGTTATATACAACGCATATATAACGCATATGCAAAAATATGCGTTATATACAACGCATATATAACGCATATGCAAAAATATGCGTTGTATACACACATATATATATATATATATATATATATATATATATATATATATATATATATCCAACGAGACCCAGAGTGGCTTGTCACGCCTCGCCACTATAGTCGCATAGGGACCTGGTCCCGGGCTTCTCAGTGACGTCAGGCGGTGCAGGACACGGGACGCCTCATTACAATTCTCGCCGCGTTCACAGGTGAAGGTGGAGCAGGAGGAGCCAATGGGTGTGAACGTGGTGGGGGTGCTTCCTGGGCGGCGCTGGGGCACCGCGGGCGACCGCATGCTCATCGTCGGCGCCCACTACGACACCGTGCCGCACAGTCCAGGTAATGGAATCGTGCCGCACAGTCCAGGTTAGGAAATTGTGCCACACAGTCCAGGCAACGACACCGCACCGCAGGTCCATGTAATGAAACCGTGTTATACAGTTCAAGTAACGACACTGTGCCACACAGTCCAGGCAACGACGCAGTGCCGCACAGCCCAGGTAACAACGTGTTGCCGCACACTCCAGGTAACGACACTGTGCTGCACGGTCCAGGCAACCACACCGTGTTGCACAGTCTAGGTAACGACACTGTGCCCCACAGTCCAGGTAACGACACTGTGCGTGCAACCCAGGCAACAGGGCAGTATTGCCTCGTGCAGTGCAGCTGAAATAACGGCCCCCCGCACCTATAACCGATAACGAGCCGAGAACTGACCGCTATCGGCCATCAGCCGAAGGTTCCGGGATGACATTATGACCGCTCGGGGTGACCACTCGCACCATGTAATGGGCTGTTACGATACCCTGGTAGTTACCACAGACGTTAAGACATAAGCCAGCATTTCCAGAAACGCGCTCGTAACGTCGTGGGCGGGTTATTCCTGGCATTACACCGTCACGTCACTTGGACACTCAATCGCGCACCGCTGCATTGTGCTAAGAATAGAAGTGACGCATTGCATCCTAACGAATAGCGAAAAGGTGATAGACAACTGACGCAAGTAAAAACGAACGAAGAGCATTCGGCTTCAGACCTTTTACGGGCAGTAATGGCTTTGCCTTTTCTCAAACACGTTTCGAACGCACGCAAACTCGCATTCTCATCCGCATTACTTGTCATGATTGCTTGAAGGATCACACTTCCGGACCAAACATCTCCAGAAAATAGTACAAAATAGGCCATATGTGTATTTGATCATCCTTATTTTTGTCGCGATGTCTACAAGCATGCCAGAGACCCTCCGCAAACTAAAGACACCGAAATGTATCGCCTGGCTTCCTCTAACGTTTCCTCCTAGACAGCTCCGACTTCTTCGAGATCCGGATAAATAACTAAACGGTGACCGCCGGTCGGCCGGTTACTCGAGCAGTGTCACGTCAACTTCCCAGCTTCCAGATCCCGACTGCCATGTCGACTCCTGTTTTAGCTGTCAGCCGGGGTCGACCCAGACAAAAATGATCGAGCACTCAACATTTTGGAAAATGGTGCAGATTCGTAAAAAGTACTTAATGTCATGTCATTGGAAGGCGGAGCGATTGAGAGAGGGGGCAAACGACCCGTGCCCCTTCCCCCCACCACCACCTGTATCCACCTTGGGCTCGCAGTCCACAGCGGAACGCTACGCCATTTACCCAAGTATCAGGTTTGTTCCTGCTGTCATTCTACATATATGTCCCAGAATGATATTTAGAACCCCAGCTGCCCCACCACATTTCATCGCTCCATGCTCCCTCACCGCACTTTTCATTATTGCACATTTTACGACGGCCTGTCGTGCTTCGGTTTGCAACCAGCTAAAAACATGGCAGCAACGCCGACGGCAAGTGTCACGAAGTCGCAAACGTGGCGAGGTAGCTCGACTAGACTAGATGTTGTCCAGATCACAGCAATGCTGCCCGCAGGCTTCGACGACAACGGCTCTGGTGTGGCCGCCATGCTGGAGGCGGCGCGCGCGCTCTCGGAGAACGGCTGCCGGCCCGAGTTCAGCCTGCTGTTCGTCGCCTTCGACCTGGAGGAGGTCGGCGGCGCCGGCTCCATGGCCTTCATCCACCAGTTCCTCAACGCCAAGATTCTGGAGCCGGCTGGCTGGCCAGACGCGCAGGGAGCGTTCATCCTCGACACCATCATGAACTACAACGCCACCCGCGGCGTGCAGACGGTGCCGGCGCCCTGGGTCACACAGGTCAGTTTGCCTCGCTCAGCGAGGTCACGAAGATCATGCCATCTCCCGTAATGACGCCACACAGGTTACATTCTCTCTCCGCCTGCTCTGCTTCCTCTCCCTGGTGAGATTACGCGGGTCAATTGAGATGAGAAATGAGAATATTCCGCTCAATAAGGACATCCGGATCGGTCTCAAGTCTCCAAACCAGGCCCAGCAGGTTGGTCCATCCTCCCTCGGTGAGATTCCATCGTCCAGCCCCTTCCAGCTTATAGTATTGCGATCACGTGTCTTCCCATTGAGGTCATGATGTTTGGAGTCTCCGTGCGACTGGGTCGTTTCGACAACCCGGTCGTCGAGTGCGTGTCGCTCCCGGTTTCGACACGCTCGGCTCATCGGTGGGCGTGACACACTGAGAGGCCGACGGTTAGCGTGTCAACCCTGACACGGCCGTGCGTGCAGCTTCGGCCAGGCCATGCGGCAGACAATGCAGCAGAGCTGGAGTGCAGCGCATGCTTGACAGCTTTCGCGGCATAGTTTGACTTGGGTTCTCACTGCATCGTGGGAGGGAGAGGGCAGTTAGGATAGTAAGAGGGTAGTCGGAAGGGACAGGAGGGTAACACCGATGGTTACACCCGACTGAAATTGTATTACCTTTTTCTCGATTCGTTTGAAGCTTTCTGCCAAAATTGTTGTCCGGGATCATGTGAGGCTCCTGGACTGGTGAAAGTCAAACACGCCAAGCACCGATTTCTTTACGCGTTTAATATTTAAGTGAATTGACATTCAATGAAAATAATGAAGAAAAAAATTTTGGGTGAAACTTTCAGAAATAATCGCACATAACAAATTCCTCATTCTTCGTTAGATGTGGAAGAAGACGCAATGCAAATGACCGGATTTTATGTAATATGTTTGCTATTTTTGTGACTTGGCAAAGATTAGCGCTTTTAACGGGATTTTAGCATTAAAGTGAAATGAATAGTAATATGAACTGATGTGATCAAATAAGGCGACCCACGACACGTGCTATGGTAACATGACGACAACACGCACTGCTTAAGGTTCCGAAAATCTCAAGACCGATTTCTACTGGCAGACCTTTTTACTCCGACATTGTTACGCTTTATTTTCAAAGGCAAACATCAATGCTGAATTCGAATTCCACACCAAGCCAACAATCTCATCTGACATGGTCACCAGAGACCGCACGCTATTATCCGAGGTTGGTGACCGCTTGTGACCCGCTTGGTGCACTGAAGAGCTCTCCGTGTTCCCGAATCGGCCAACGTAATATTTAGAAACAATTCTGAAGGCACGTCGTGAAAATTAAATTATTTTAACAATAAGTCCTAGGTGGTCCCGAGCACCCAGCCTCCGAGCTGGACCTGGCATGGAGCTGACCGCCGGTGGCATGGGTCACTTCCCTCCGGCTGAGGTCACATGTGACCTGGAAAACCAAGCGGGTTCGTGACGTACCTTGACCTCGTGAGCCATAAATTGGCGTTCATGATCTTTCCTTGATGCATAGAAAACATTTCACAAGGCACGTAGGCTTTAGCAAAAGTTTTGAGCTTTCGCTCCGCTCCTTCGTTAGTCTGACCTCAGGTCACCCTGGTTCGCCAGGTCAACCCTAAATGGAGGTTGGGTGCCTGATCATCACTCGTGTAAGTACAAATCAGCGATAAAACTGGACCACGAGGAAGGAACAGTAAATATTGTGGTGTGGTGTTTCACTCCACGTCTCTCAGTCCGCTTTCGTAGATGCTAGAAATCTGAGCGCAGTGTGGCACCCGACTGAACTGCACTTCAACCGTGCGCCTTGCCTGCGCCGGCCCAGAGGCCCCGGCCATTTTTCTTGACAAGCCTGCGCACCAAGGCTCCGTTAGCCACACTTTCGGCTCCCACTCTTCAGTAAATTGGTACTGTACAAACGCATTGCTTTGGAACGGTACCCTGATTCGACCCGGCCCATATGGAAGGTAAAACATAAAATCAAGACTCTCAGTGGTTCTAATTTGTAACATTCGGCACTTACATTCAATTTGCTTTCGTCATCTCTTGCGAAGACTTTTACGCCGTTGTTTCAATGGTTTTGTGCCAGGTATGAGAGCTGAGATCTTG
The DNA here is from genome assembly GCF_011947565.3 of Pollicipes pollicipes. Classification (NCBI taxonomy): domain Eukaryota; kingdom Metazoa; phylum Arthropoda; class Thecostraca; order Pollicipedomorpha; family Pollicipedidae; genus Pollicipes; species Pollicipes pollicipes. The sequence goes on along the minus strand of NW_023596545.1, from coordinate 40,837,810 downwards.
GCAATGGTTCTCTTTCGAATTTATTGATAACAGGAACCACATTATACATCCTCCATGGACTTTTCAAAGGTTAGGATAGGTCACTGACCTGAAATGACCCAGGTCAACATTTTGTTTTTAGTGACGTACCGTAATCGGAACCGGAACGAACCGGAGAACGAACCGGAGAACGTAAACCGGAACGTAGCGTAATCTTTGTCGCTTATTCAAAGGTAAAACTCAAAGAAGTCTTGTATGATTTTGGTCACCATGACCTTCGAAAGGTCAAACAAAGCCACCGACCTTAGCCGACCATGTGGCCTCTTGCTTTTAACAGGTACCTAGGTTATGGGGTATTTTGGAGACCAGCCTAAAGATTTACCTTGTTTGACGTTATCTGACCCGAAGGTCATAACCTCAGGACCTTTAACTTTTACCTGAGAGAGTTCAAGTACAGGCCAACACACCCTGCAAATTTTGTGTTTCTAGCTCTCTTAGTTCCTGAGATCTCAGGAGAGTCAAATTGACCCCCATCCAACCGAGAGAAGGATATCTGCCCGGTCACCCGGACGCGTGTTAATTACCGGAAGGGCTCTGACCGAAACCGAATGCAGACGTCACCTGGCGCCCGGCACGTCAGCCGAAGTTCGCCAGTCCGCCGCGTAGTGGCGCGCGTACCGCAAAGGAGAGCGAGCTTGTTCAGGACGCGGTTGCGTTTGTGTGACGGCGAGTCAGAATTGCCTGAGGAGAGCGCGCTCGTCCGGCCCTCCTCTCTAGCCCGCTCACATGCGCACCCTCCACGTTGGGAGGCCGGGAGGAGAGCATATCGCCACCCGCAGCACGGGCGAGCGTGGCACACAAAACCACCATCGCCGTCAGCGGGGTGGCCAGACTTTTGTTTTAAGTTTGTGAATAGTGGTTTTATGCACGCGCGGAAATCTCGGCAACGAGCTATAGGCGTTTCAGATGTAACACACCGTAGCCTAACCACGAAGGAGTTAAACTTACCGTGAAAACTACGAGTTATATCGTGGGAAATTGCCTCATCTTATCACGTGCGGCATTACCAAACGAATGAAACGGACAAAACAAATTACTCGGTGTTCTCCCAGTCAGCTAGTCTGCCTCCATTCGAATCAGATCAACTTTGCCGTCTGCGTGCAGTGGCGTTTAGTTCAAGATCCATATCTGCTCAGATAACAAGAGAGATGGTGTGTTCTACACTTGGCTCGACAGGACATGACAGGTGCGCGTGGCTTGGGCGTCGCATCCATGCACGCTCGTCACGGTCTGAAAAACCGAAGTCCCGAGCCATGGGGTGGAGGCGGCCTAAAACGCTACACGCGCGTGACTGTGTAGAATGACACAGCTCCTCAATGCCTGGCGGCAAGTCAACGGGACAATACAGCAATGCGAAGCAACAAAAACGCATGGAAGAGAAGTGATGCGGCAGCACGCAAGCGTTGCGAACGCAACACCGGAGAACAGCCAGTTGCAAGGTCGGTTTAGCCGGCGGGGCCACTCACGCACGGCTCGGGAGCTCGTGCTACCGAGCGGTTACGCGTGGCCGGGGATCGGAACGGCGGCCTCGACCATGGGGGCACATGCACGGCCGGATTCTCCAGGCTGGCGGGAGGCAACAGAGTTGAAGCGGGCATCGAGGCTTCCACGCGGAAGCAGGTGGTGCGGGCGGGTCGCTGGGCGCAGGCAGGAGCGGCTGTGTAGCCAGGTCACTGGGTGCCAAGCGTCTGGCATCACCATAGAGAATGTCGTCACCAGACGCGCACCCGACCTGGAGGTGATCGGACTAGCGGAACTGGCGGTCTTCTTGCAGCAGGATAAGATGGGACGGCCTACAGACGTCCAGCACCGTGCCTGAAGGCCATTTATGGGCGGGGTCGGTGACCTTTGTAATACAAACTGGAACCCCCGTACGGTAGGAACGGCTTGCAGCGCCTGCCTCTGCACTTCTGCGGATCATTGACTTCCCTGACGGGTGGAGAAGGGAGTAAGGTGCTTTCTCGGTGTTCGTCGAAACAGCATCTCTGCTGGCGTCTTCCCTTTCGAGCTGCGTGGAGTTTTTGGACGCTGTAAAATTCAGAGAATGATTTTCGTGAGCAAATAAGTTGGATGATCCTTCTTGATTCCGTTCATTACTAGCCTGACTCGCCGCTTGCTCACTGGACAGAGTGTGCCGGAAGAGTGAAGACATGGCGCATGCCGTCGGCGCTGGCAAACTCCCCAAACTCTTTGCTAGCGCATCAGCCACCGTCGTGGCTGACGAGTTCGTGACGTTTATGCGTGCCGAATGTGATATGTCGATGCTCTATGGTCGTCCGCGCGTTGACCCTGCTGATGATCCAGACGAAGGGTTGGTTGCTGCAGACAGTTACCACGATCAGCAGGACTTCCAATGATCCTGCGTAATCGACACGCATCGCTTGGCACAGCGGTTCTGGAGGCTTCCATGGTTGTGAGGGCACCTTTACTGCAGCCGCCTGGTGCTGCCCCCCCCCCCCCCCCCCCCTCCCTTCTCGCCTGCTGCCACAAGGCATTTTGACTGGCTTGATGCCCGTCACACTCATTGTCAACGCTCTTTTGGGGCACAAAGTAGTGCACTGAGCTGTTGGCCTAAGGTCTGATATGCACCTGCTGGCTTACGATCCCACCCAGCACTAGGCGGAAGACTGGGGCAGCGTCCCACGAACGTCAAACCCAGCAGGGCCAGCGAAATAGAGGAATCATAATTTCGTGCGAACTTGGATCAGATTCTGCTATCCCAGGCACGTATTTCCAATGCGAAGCTATTTGGGCCATTCCTCGTGGCGCGTGGTGTCCAACTGCGGTAAGCTCGGCGCGACAAGGGCCATCACGTGCTGGGTCTTTGCGGGCAAATGACAGCGTATTTGGACGGCACAGGAACACTTGGATGATAAGAACTCATCACCAGGTTTGTTCGATAACCGCTCAGATAGCAGAGAGTGCTGGTTTATTCTAGGCTTGGCTCGGCAGGGTGTGCCATCAACATATACTCGTCACAGTCTGGAGAAACCGGGTCGCCTTGCAACGTGGATGAGGACGGCCAAAAACGCTGCAAGCGCGTGACTGTGCAGAATGCCATAGTTACCACATCTGAGATGCATTGTATGACTCCATCGCTCTGCAGGCATTGGTTGACACGTTCCTTTTCTATGGCAACTAGTTCTGCTGAAAACAAAGCATGAATGCCTGCTGACGCCTAGCCACCGAGATACTGCAAACCACAGATATCCCCGCCTTCCTGAGCTCTGTCCACCGAGATACTGCAAACCACAGATATCCCCGCCTTCCTGATCTCTGTTTGGGCGCGCCGCCGCGTGAGGTTACCCGCACAGGGAAGTCAACAGGAACGTGGTCTGGGTGGCTCTATTTTGAACTGGCTTTACGGTTTCGGCAACGGTTTTCGCGCACGGCTTTGCTTTGCGGAACCCTGTGAAATATGTTGTGCACCACGCTTGCTCATCGTACTTTATGGTTTCAACGAACCAGTTCAAACGTTGCAGGGCACAAGGAAGCGCTGCTATTGGCACCACAAATCGACGCATGCCAACTCAGTTTTGTTAAGTGGATTGCATGCCATTTCTTTGGATGAGACGCGATAAAACGGGATGGGCCAGTGGTCTTGTGTTCTAGACTTCAGTAAGACATGCGGGAAATGGAGAGCAGTTGTGCAAGGGCAAAGTGATAATTCGATGTGTCAATGCTCTGCGTGTTTTTCAGTAAGCCTCCAAGCATCGTGAAAACACTTCTCAGACTCTTTCAAGGGTTGTTAGTTTTTGGATGCCCTCGATGGATCACGTGCCGATGAATCCTGAATTCTGATTTAAAAACAAACAACCCTCACAACAACCCTCTTACAGCGCAACGGCCAACCGCGGTTGAACATTCCTGGGGGAGGGGGGGGAGGCAACATTATGCACCTAGTCACTACATTTGCTCCGTACCGCTACCATGGGATCCATGAATTACGTCTCACACAAGGACAACTGCTTAACCACAGCTCCTGTAGCTGTATGGATACGGATACTGCATTCTATTTCGCCGCTCGCTCATTGTGGATGCCGGGATGTCTTTCTGGGCTTGATCCGAGCTGCCTAAGTGTAAGGATGCATTTTGGCACAAGTATATCTCAGACCAAAATAGCTCGTAACGTAGTAGCGGAAAATGTACGGTCGCGTGGTATCAGTTTAAAAACCCGCCCGCTATGTGTGGAGAAAGTTTCCCAGTTTGCTCTGCATACCCCGGTACTTTCCTGATTCACCGGACATGGTATGTCTCGCCCGAAGTTGTTTTTATCCACCCTCTTTCCTCGACCGACCTTAATCCTCTACTCCTGCAATACCCGCCATTTTGGAGCGTGCTGCAGTCACTCAGTTGTCAATCAACAATCAATCGGTCTCACGACCACCTGAATGTGAGACACGACCAACGCCTGCACTCGCCTCGGTGTCAGTGCCCTGTGCAGACTACGGCTAGCGATGGCAGTCCAAGATAGCAGCAGAGCGCAGTATCGACAGTAGATGGGTGGGGCGCGACCTCTCGACTCTCTCCTTAATCCCTTAGTCTGGAAGTGTCCGGGCGTGGCTCAGGTGCTCAGCAGCCCAAACCTTACAAGGAATTCTCTCTGCACGCTGTCATATTTCTGCGAAGCTCTGACATTGAAATGGTGCTATAAGACCCGGAACATGGCGGTGCTGTATTCGAATTCCGACAGTTTTTTGTAATGCGCGGAGCCGAGCCAAAAAAGCACTCATATAGGGTCTGTTGGCGATTCTTTTTTCTTCTTTTTTGGTAAGTAGGCGCGGCATGGGATCGGGTTTAACGCTCCTTTTATGAAGATCTATTTGAAACCTTTTTCTCACGCATTAAAGTTGTCAAGGTGGACTTACAGCCCGCTGTTTTGATTTACAACGCACGCTATGCGCAGGCACCCGTGAAAAAACGAAACATTTCGACACCACCACACAGGAACGTAGGGTACTCCGTTCGTATCTGTACGTGGAGGGTTGGAATAACACTTAAAGGGATTGTTAAAGCCAAACTCCACAGGTGGAGATATCAAAGCGAGAATCAGATGTGATAAGATAAGCCCACATATAACTATCGGTATGATTTTTAGTGGAAAAGGCTGCTCTAGACAACGCAATTTCCCTGTTTGGTAAATATATTCCCTGATACGTCATTGTTGGCTTGCGTCATCGTGCATTGCACAACGATGATTAAGAGCCAATGGATGGACATTGTATCTGGAAATTGTGCTCAAGAACCGGGATATGAACGACTCGATGATTATATTTGCATTAGCCAACTTAATGGCAGGATACATCTGGCGTAGCCAATGGAATGGCACGATTAAAATGCCCTAATGATGGCGTTATGGATGCCTGGATGGACCCCGAAATGGTCTCCCGAAATAGTCTGTATATCTTCGCGGACGTGTAGCTTAGAAACTAGATGGGTTTAAGTCTAAAGAAGAGCAGAGCTGCGAGCTGTTCCGAATAACCTCTAAGATAGCTATTTCATTTCTTGTTTCCTCGCTCCAACCTCTGCTTAGGCGATACCACGAGCATTTCACGATTTCACGATGAGTTCATCCCTCTCGAGATAGCTGAGCCCCCAGCACCTCCTGCGACAGATGCTGGACACCATTCAGCGGCTGGATGAGAACGACGCCCGGGGCGACTTCCTGGCCGCCATCTACCGGCGACACGTGGACAAGCACCTGGCGGACGCTTACATCTACCACTACCAGCGGCTAGGCCAGCTGGACCGCTTCCGCGTCGAGCGGTTCGACGTCGACCTGCCGGCCGAGAGGCCCTCGGACGACGTGCTCTTCAACCACATGGACGTCATGCGCTCAGACCACAGCCGGTTCTGGTGAGGCGGCGCGGGAAGACTGCGTTTTGGATATAGTGGGAGGATGAAGACATGTGACCGTATACACCATGTATGTCTTGTAACGTTATAAGGATCACGACGTTGGTTTTAGCCTTGTTGCAAGTATGCCTTCAGGTAGGTCCCAGCAGTGTTGTTTCGGGTGGAAGTGTGATGCTTTTGAGCTTCTACCCTGGTCTGGTTGGTGAAAGCAAATGGCAATCGGAACACAAACCAGCTAGACATTTACAAGCTTATCCTTTCGAGTACCTGATTGTGTTTGTGACTGCATTGCGACGCGGGACAATTACCGGCAAAAAGCTGCCAGACGTTAGGGCATGCGTGGGGTGTTTCATAGAGGACACGAGCCTATTTCGCCCTCAGCACCCGTCTACCCGTCTGAGCCCTGTCTGCGACCTTTGCCATGACCTCGCCCTCACCCGTCAGGTACGTGTCGCGCGGCACCAACCAGACGGCCGCTCCGAGCACCATCCCAGCCGTGCTGCTGACCGACACGGGGCCGTTCCGGGGCGTGATGGCGCGCTGCTATCACGCCGAGTGCGACAGCGCGCGCGTCATGCATCACGCCAACGCCGACAACCTGCCCTTCCTGACGCACTCCACGCAGGCGCTCGTCAACACGCTGGTGGATCTGGGCGGGGCGCGGTGCAGCGGCAGGCCGCTGGTGGCCCCGCCGCCGCCACTGCCATCTGTGAGCGCGAGGAGAAGCTAGGAGTTCTGTCGGCTGCTGCTACCATCTGTGGGAGGCTTTGTAACGTGGTGTGGGGGGTTTCACCCCGTGCTGCCATCTGTGGACCAGTGAGCGCGTGACTGGAACCATTGTGGGACTCACCAGAGATGAAAGTCACTCCGATGCTGTGTGAATTAAATGAGTCCGGCATCAAGTTAAGCCCCGTTTACACCTTGAGGACTGGCTGCAAAATCCGCTCAGATTACAGAATGCAGAATACGCGCATATTTTGCAGCTGTCAGTTGTGGTGGACTAGAGGTGCCACATTTAGGACGGAAGGTTTGTTGACCGCGGTATGACGAGCTCAAAAAAGGCAGTTTCCTTGTCCAAGGCATCCTGGAAAACACCGAATGTAGCTGAGGTGCTGGTCTAAAAAAACGTCGAGTCGTCAGGTGCTAGGGATAGAAGTTCCTCTTGTGAGCTCTTTTTAGCGGCGCTTTGCAAGCCTGCGGGCTTACATGCGGCAACCCTAGTGCGCAACGGCAGACTACTGCAGGACCTGCAGGGGATTCTGCAACCAGTTCGAAAGGTGGGAACGAGCCTTAAAATGAGCTTTTTTGACCTTGTGTTTAAGGTCCAAACTTCCAAGTTCAAGATGGCCTGTCGTATTGAACGGAAATGATTTGTTACCAAGTGTTGTGCTGTGTAAGCCGACTGTTAGCTACAGATTGTTGGTAGAAGTGTTTCTGTCATATGCATGACTTTGCCCTGAGAAACCTGTCATGTGCCGTCAGTGAGCCGAAGTGTTGTATTGTGCTTGCTGCATGTTAAGAACGAATATCCACACATATTTCTTATCTGGTTGGACTTTCGCAAAACGATCAGGGGCAGATGGAAACGAGGATTCAAGACCACCTCCGCCTCAACACAGCTCATGAGACTCAATCATGGGTCGGAAATGCGGAGTGACGAATGTGGCATTGTCTACAGTGACTCCTACCAGAATGTTGCAGTGTTGATATTGGTCCATCAAAACTCACTTGTTTCGGACTGATTGGCCATACAAACGTTCAAAGCATTGACTTCTTATAGGATTCCAAAACCAGAGCTCTAGCTGCATATTGTGAGGGAACAAAAAAGGAACGTGTAAAAACATTGACAAGATGGGATAACACTTCCGTGACGAACATCCCACATTGCCACCTCATTGGCTGTGTATTGCTCAAGGCCAAGCAAAGTAATGCCATGGAGAGGTACTCGTATCTAGCGTGCGTCAGCAGAATTCATGGCATCACCGGATTTCAGGAGACAAAAATTCTGCAGTCAGCCCTCAACCAATGTAATGTGTTTAGGGCAACTGACGAATGCGCATCACGTTTTGTACCACATCATGTAGGAATTTGGGCAATGATACTGAATTGTGACGGAAACAAGACTGGCAATCGAATAATTTCAGCACGGCGCCATAACCGAGCATGTGAATGCAAGTCAACAACATAAAATCACGGACAGATAGATATGCTAGAATATCACGAAAAGGCTAAAATATACGTACGCGCGTTTGGGTTCTGCAAATACGTGTGCCAGCCTGTCTGCTGCTCCAATAATTCCATACGTGCAGTTTGGCAGCCACTCGTACGTCATACATGCGTTCGATGACGCAATCAAATCATGACGTATTGAGGAACATATGTACCACATAGTGAAATCATTGTTGTCTCGAGTGGCCTTTTGCACTTTAAGACATACCAATATTACAAGAAGCTTATTTAATCACATCTGATGCTTGTCTCAACATCTTCAAATATGGTACATTCCCTTTAATGGGACTGTTCCACATTTGTATGTGGCCTCAAACTAAGATAGCGATATTCAAGAGCATTTCTTAAGTTCACAATTACGCCCTTTTTAAGGCTTTAAATCCTTTCTGAACAATGGGTACGTGAACTTGTACATACTATTTCGTGCCACCTTATTTGAACTCAACCAGAGATCATGGCGCCATAGAAAGGTCACACCAGTTCCGCATCTTCAATGGAAACATTGTTTTTAAGGCCAAGACAAATACGGCCATTGATTCAGTTATATCTCAAGTTCGTCAGCACGAATCGGCGCATCAACGAACAACAGTTAGCTTTCAACCAGATTAGCGTGTCAAATACAAGTTTCGAACACAACCTGCGTTTTGTGATACAGAAAACAGGTATTTAGACAGTGCTACTGGTTATCACGGAAATGGGGCTGGAAATCGAATGACGTAGGAGAAGCGCCGTGCCGAGAAACCTAATACACATTGAAAACATGCCATCACGGACAAAGACGCAATAACACCGAGAGAAGGGGTCACAACAGGCACCCATAACGATAGTCATATAGGTCATATAGGTCATAAGATAGGTCATATGTAGCAATTAGCACACCACCTTGCAGCAAGTGGAAGCACAAGTGAGCCAACTCGTCCGCTACAGTGGCAGTTCTGACGCAGCCAGTCTGACAGTCACTTCGGCGTCATAAAGATGTTCCATGACGTAATCAAACGATGATGTGTTGAAGAGAATACTTACTTAGCAGTGGAATTTTGATTTCTACGGCGGCCTTTTGCACTTTAAAGCATACCGATAATCGCAGGCTAGCCTTTTCCATCATATCTGATGCATGCCTCAAAACCTTCGAATGAGGACATTCCCTTTAAAGGGAATGCTCCACTATTTGAATGAAATCTCTATCGCGTCATGCATGCGTGAGTGACCTTGCAAAAGTCTTCACGAAATAGTCTGCACATTTTTGCGAATGTGTAGCTCATGAACCACAGGGCTTTAGGTCTTAAGAAGGACATTGCTGCTAACTGTACCGAATGATATTCAAGACGGCTATTTCAGTTCAAAACCCCATAAAAATGTGGCGTACTCTTTTTAGATGTATGCCCATCAGTCAACAAAGCTACCTTGCGGAGTGTAGACGTACCACAAGTGAGTCAGGCCGGTGTGCTCATTCTGTAGATGCAAAGGCGCCAATCCTGGCTAAAATCTGTCGCAAGGTACCAAGTGAGAGAAGTTTTCGTAATTGGGGTGCAGGCCCGGCTGGACTGCAGTGATACAGAACGTTAACAACATGCACCGCTACGGGTGCGAAGTGGAGTTGCCGCGTAAAAGTCGTAAGACTTCTTGAAATGAACTTGAAGCTCAACTGGCAACGTTGTTGGGCGAGGTTAGCGAATTGCACAGTCATACTATAAGTCCGTTCAATTGTGCGGCTTTAGTCAAATTCCCACCACTGGCATCTATTTGTATTCTTTTGGATGAGCCACTGCCCCCCTCCCCCCCCCCCCCACCCTTTATGTCCAATTTGCCCCCCACCCCTAACGGTGAGTTTGCCCCCCCCCCCCCCCAGCCTTCTGGACCCTAACTACTAGCGGGGCGTTAAAAATGGGAGCTCAAGATTATATCAATTTCAAACAAGGTTCCTACTAACCGTTTCACAGGTAAAAGGAACAAGGAAAGTGCAAACTAAGATGTCATGTTCAGATAAGCATAGCTGCGCGAGCCAGACACTGCTTAAAAGGTTCACGTTCGTACTTTGTTTACTTGGGGTTTTCTTCTGTTCTTCCTTCAAACTGCATGTTTCTAATTAAAAGATTAGTGTGTCCCGTTGACTCTGACTTAGTTTTGTACTGCTGTCTGAGTATTTTCATATTAGTCAGCGATGTTTTAGGTTCTTCAGACTGCAGCGAACTGCATTATTCTGCCGCGACGGCTTATCAGAAAGCAAAAACAAAGCCAGGGGTGAAAAAGCATTTCATTCAGGGGCACCGGCTTCAGCCGGTGTAGGGGACTAGCGCCCCTCGGGTCCCAGCTCCGGTAACGGGTGGACAGCGCAAGCTGTTCCTCTCAGGGCGTAGCGACCTGCCGGTACGTGAGATCCCGCCCATTGTCCCGCCCGCTCCCCTCTCATTACCCGTTTTCCCGCATCCGGCCCACCCGTCAATCTTAATCCTCGTTTTATCGGGGTCGCCGTGCCCCCTCGCCCGTGTCCCCGGGTTGATCGGATGCTGGTGGCTGAGGAGCGCGTCGTGCGGGTCAGTCGCGACGCGTCCCAACACTCCACTTCGGCCAGAATATTCGGGGGCGCGGGGGGCCCGTGGATCACCACACGGGTCTAGCGGCTTGTCGCTTGCGCTGCGGTTGGGTGCTCCTTGCGGGTTTCCGCTTGAGGCGCCTGGCCGCGCGTAGCGGTTTAAGGGGTTAAGGGGCGGCGGCGGTGAACCACGGTCAGGACGGGGAGGGGTCTCCCCGGTTTTACCTGGCCGTGTGGGAGGCGTCGTTCGCCCCGTATAGCACCGGGGTAGCCCTGGCGGTGACCACCTCCCGAGGGAGTGATGGGCCGTCCCCCAGTTGGGCTCCGAGGTGGGTGGGGAGCCCCGGTGCCGAAATGAAAACCACCCTTTATGGCTTCTTCTCACCTTAAAAACACCCGTCCTCCGAAAGGGGGACGGACCTCGATAGCCCCAGGGTGCAGAGAAGGATCTGCGCCCCCCGGTCCACGGATCCTGATCTTCGGAAGTGATGGGATTAAGCTGGCTTCCCTCTCACTGTTTCAGAGGCGGAACGGCTGCGACAGGTTTGGAAAAATCACCAGATGTGATGAGCTCAGGGATGGGAAAATAGAGGTAGAGTTCGCGAGTGGTCTGGAGACAAGCAGGGCCATGACAGTCAAGGGATTTACGTATACTGTTCGGGATGAGACTGGCAAGCATGAAAAACCGTGTCAATATCAGCTGATTAAATCTTTGAACGCATTGAAATGTGTTTTGCGCACATCGTATGGCGGAGATCGGAGCACGCTTTTGCTGCTGTATTTGGCCATCATACGCTCTAAGCTGGACTACGCATGTTTTATTTATGACAGCGCGTGTGAATCCACCAAACGCATCATTGACACTATCCATCACACTACTATACGTGCCATGACAGGGGCGTTCCGTACATCTCCAACCCGAAGCCTCTTGGTAGAATCGTACGAGCCGCCGTTGTCAGCGAGGAGGAAAATGCTCGCCATGCGTTACGCACTTAGGCTGCGACATTTCCCGTGGCATCCCGCATATCACGCATTCTTTCCGCGGCCTGCTGTGCCGTTCGTTCGCAATGCACCTCGGGCGCATGCTGTGACCTTTGGCTGCCGGATACAAGCCTTACCGCGGGAAAACGTAATTCCTATTCGAAAGGTGAAGCGATCAGGTCATCTGTGCACTCCCCCCTGGAATTTGATCTCTCCCTTCACAGACACATCACTGACTGAAATGAAAAAGAGTGTCTCGCTGCCAGATATAATGAGGTCCAGAGCGCTTGAGCGTTTAGCGTTATATCGGGATATACACATACTTACACGGACGGATCTAGAACTTCTGATGGTGTAGGCTGTGCGTTTGTGAGCGGTGGCGTTATCCGGTCGTTTTCATTACCATTTTTCTCCGTTGGCCAGTGCACATATACATGTCATCACATCACGTCAAATGCGCTGGTGACTACTTTCAAGGCAACCCAGTGTCTACCAATACAAATATATGAAATAACGCGGACATCAAAAACACTGTTGCCCTTCCCATAGCAATGCGCGTGATTTCGTTAGATGGACGGGGCATATACATTCATCCGTGTTCATTCATCGCGGGATAACATTGCAGGAGAGGTAGGGCTCATATGTGGGCAAGAATGGCACTTGGCCAGACAACGCTGTTGATGAGAATGCTCATCTTAATTTACTTGGCGTCAGGAAAGCTCAAGCACTGCTAGGACACCACCTATCACGCCACAAAAGTGCATTTGTTATTGCGAGCAGCCACTGTATCAGCAACCAGAGCCGTCCCACAGCAGCCACGGCAGTATTGGCAGCACGGCACGTCTGGCACCACCTTCAACGGCTGTTTGATTCTCAGTGCGATATTCCGTAACTGAGTAACGCTCTCGTATGTTACGTTCGTTCATTGAATAAGATATTCGATGAAGGTGGGATAAAGGCAGAGAAATGAGCGGGCTCAAGCCGTCTGCTTTAGTGAGGGATGAGAAATACTTGAAGTATTTCGGCACGAAATTGAGCTCGTTTTGCTTTTTCATTGCAGTGAAGCGAATGATGCAAACCCCTGGGGGACAGCGTTGGAAAATGTTGATCTCAATGAGTTTGCTTAATACCTCGGAGATGACCTAAGTGTGCACTACCGCCTTCAGCTGCGCTTACGGATTCAGCTTTGCTTGCGGCGCCAGAGCGCACATAGCTGATTTTTTGTGATCCAGTGACGTCATTTGAGCAACATTTTTTTCTGTCGGCTGGCGAGGCGTGTATGATACAGAAACCAATGATGGTGCCTGGTCACTTCTCATCATACCGTACGATATATCATTACCTGTGCGTTTCCTTGCGCCGTACCTGGCAATAAAAATCTCCCATCACTACCTAATAATCTATCGCAACACACTGGGATCACACTCACTAATCAAGGTGTGCAGTTTCCATTCGAGCTCCAACCGCCTCATTGGCACCTCCATGAATTTTTGATTTTCAAGCGTATGGTGGTTTTTAGCTTTCGGTCAGGGAGTACTAGTTAGCATAATACACTTTTAACCTTGGTATTATAAGAACAAAGTGACTGCACCTCTCAAGCTGTGATTACTGCACGTCACAGCACAGCGGACGAGAGTGCGTCAACGCTCCGAGCAAGTGACGGACGCAGTGTCTCTCGCCGGTTTTTGATTTTTGCACGCTCCACCTTACCGAAACCGCACAGCGGCCGACATGGTTCTCACGTATTCGCCTAAGGTCGCCTCGCCAAAAATATTCAGCTCTTGCATCTCTCTGGAAGATATGGCAATGTGACCAGGAAAACAAGGCCTACTGCGAGCCCCGCCCTGCGCCCCGCCCGTGGATTGTAGATACAAACAAAACCCGTGTCGGTCCCGGGGCCAGAATAGTGGCGTCAGCGGCAGCAGACGGTTCAGCCATGTCGGTCCGAGTGTTCTGTGTGCTCCTGGCGCTCTGCGTGGGAACTGGCCGCGGCACAGCACCCCCGCTGCTTTGATCCCGTCAGGGTCGGACCATGCAAGTGGTTCACGCTTCGCTGGTACTACCACCCCTGGTTTGGCTGCAAGCCGTTCTTCTGGGGCGGCTGCTTCCCGACCGGCAACAACTTTCTTCTCCTATGGCCACTGCCGTTGGTGGTGTGGCTAGGACGGCGATAAATGACGTCACCAGGCTGCTGTTCACGGACTACATCAAGCAAGCGTGGCGAGAAGTCTTCTGAATGGACATGGCAACGGCGACACTCCTGGGACGACTTGGGCTGATCTTTTCGCACGTGAATCGGAAGCACTGATATCTTAGTGCACATTTTTGTCTTCTTTACCTTTGCTGAAATCATAGGTGTGTATTTCAGTCTGAGCACGAAGTAACGCCTTTTTGTCGTTGATCCAATACACTGTGGAACGGTGCTGTTAAGAAATGTTTATTAAGCTATTAGCAGTTGTTCAGTTCAGTCCATTAGCAAGGAGCATTATTCACATAGAGAAAACGGAAAATGGTCTTATTCCTGGGAGAAAACCTAGGAGAATGGAAACATAGATAGGTTGATATTTCGGCAACATGCATTTATTGAAACAATAGCAGAAGTCTTCTGCAAGACTGCAGTAGACTTCTGCCATTGTTTCGATGAAGGCATGGTGTCGAAATATCAGCCCATCTGTATCTTCATTCTCCTAGTTTTTCTCCGATGAATAAGGCTATTACTCCTGTCTTAAGCCATTAGAAGCTGTAAATGCAGACTTGTGCCTTGGCGTCCGGCTGAGCGCAGCTGGATGAAAAGTGACAACGCTCAGCTGAATTTCAGGATTGGCGGGCCTTGCGTGGTCTTGCACAAACCCGTTGATACTGTGCACGGCCTGCGTGGAGTGTCGATATTCAAAAGTAGTGGGGAAAGCTGCTGTCAAAAAAAAATTATGTATCTGCTAAAATTTTGTATCAATTTTTAGGGCGACAAATTTCATGTATCGATAGCAGTCAAACATACCATTAGGTAGAAACGACAGATTTTTGTGAGCTCACTGACTCGACGTCGCATGGCACAACAGATTGGGAAGGCTCGAGCTAATGCAAGAACAGAGTGATGGAAGATGTCAGGTAGGAATTTGGGAATGTTTATAAGGCAATAAGCCAACCGAGCTTAGGATTACAACTAATGCCACGGACTTTGGGTCAGGCGGAAGGTCACACAATGATTCGTTCCTCAGAAACTTGCTTGTGGGATGGTTTTCGAGGCTCGTTTTAAATTCGTTGACCAAAAGCATGCCAACGGATTTCTTGTTTTGATTTCATTAAGGTCAGGGGAGGTTACTGACCTATGTGATTTCGGTGAATTTTGCGACAAGACAAACATGCAGCGTTTGGCAGTCCTTATCGCTGATTTTTTTTCCTACCTGCCAACCACACCTTATCAGATGACTAGGAGTGTCCATACCTGACCATCGATTGCGGCAAGTGAAATGCAATGCGGAATAACCATCAAACATTTTTTGTTTCGGGAGCTCATTTGCATTAAAATATAATTTGCTGGCCATCAAGCAATGAATGATGGTCGAGACTTAACTAAAAAGTTATTAGATGATGACATACTGGACATAAGCCAGAGACGTGTAGTATCACATTCAGTTTGGAGGGTGGGGGGGGGGATTATACCTCCTAACCGGGAATGAAGTCTTTATTTGTATTCATCATTTTAATTAATTACATTTTCATCAATCATTACCTTTTAAGGCTCAGCTCTACCAAACAAATTTTGGTATACTACGCCCCTGCTTCTGGTTCTGACGAGAAAATGCGCCAAATCTGGAAAGAAAATTATTTATGTCGCATTTTGGAGGCAGGCTAAGGCATTTTTTCCTCCTGTGTTCCCCCCCCCCCCAAACCCCTCCCTTACCCCCGCGCATTTTGCAAAACTGCATCCCCGTAGCCCTACATTTACCGATAGCATGAATCTACAAGCACATGGAAACAATACCACCTTTGGTTTCGTGATGCCATCGCACAATGAGCTGCAAGCATTGGAGACCTTCAGTATCCTTGCTTCATCATTACCGGCGCAGAACTCACCTCCTAGCATGGTATCAACCAATGGAATTTAGTACGAAGCCCACGCAATATTGGTATCAACAGGTGCACAAAGCATGCGTGAACACCTCTGTTGCCTTCGTCTAACACTATATACAATAAATTGATACTTACAAGTGTTGTGCTTTATGCCTGTCCACCAGTCAGAGCGCCAAGTCTGAGGTGCCATCGAAAATGTGAGGGGCGTATACCAGCGATGCTCGGCAATCGGGGTCTTACCTCAAGGCCGCTCTTCCTCTCAGCAGCAGGAAGCCCCAGATGATTCTTTAACATGTGTTGGTCCAATGTCGCTACAGTTCGGGCATCCACAAACAACAAGCTTCCTAGATTGGCATGGCTTTTTAACGCTCGTACCAGGAACGCCCTCCATGTCAGATGCTTAGAAAAACAGCACAGCGCCTTAAAAAAAACTAACAACAAACAACTGACAATTGGCTAAATCCTTCAAGCCAGTGAGCTTCTCACAACATGAACACAACCAACGGCAGCCCACAGCCTTGCGCTGAACGCGCACTGAACCCAATGCATTACCTTGCATCGAGCATTCAAGTCCATCTGTCTCAAATGGCACAACGCGTTAAAACGCCATGTAGCAAACTGATCACGTTCGTCGCAATATGCTCTGTCTAGCCGCGATTCTTACGACTGGTAATAAGCCTAGTTATTTGGTATCTTGCACTGTTAAGTATGCGAAGTGAATCTTGGCTAAAAAAAGTCTGTGAAAAGCAATGATCTGAGCGGCATTGGTAAATACTGTGTCACCGCTGATGTGTGATGTCAGCACTGATCTAGTATAGTCTGTAGTATATTCCTGTCCCCTGCTAAAAATTATTCTGATTAAAGTCACTATGTTTAGCAGCATCCTGTGGCCCAATTTGCTCATAGAACAGAATGTCATTGTTTCGACATGTGCTTTACACAAGCTGACGCTGCAAGCGTTAGCGAATGCAGACTAATATTAAGCTTTTAGTTTCTTTTAACTGGTATGGTCTCCTGGACTGTGGTCTAGTCTGTTGTAATTTGTTTATATTTTCGCAATTCTGTCACCAGTTGGCTCGCACAATTGTGCGCGTTTGTCCCCGATCATACCCAGCAAAGCAGAATCTTTTTTCACCCCTGAGCACGTCCACAGTTGGTGCAGTGGTCACTGGTGCCATTATTCGGCTGCTGCTGTTGGCGCCACTCTTGGCCCCCGGCCCTGGTGGCCCTGGCCACCGTGACTGCAGGTGGCGCTGCCGCTGCTAGGGTGGAGACATTTCAATAGCGGATCGTTTGACATAAAAACATTAGATTTACCTTGCAAGGTCGCGGATCAATGGCAGGCCAAATTCAGGCAATGGTTTCAGGGAAGGCAGTTTCTAGGGAACCGTCCAATCTGATACAATAAAGGAGTGTTTGACGAGGCCATACATCTCTGAAATGCTTTCTTAGGCACTACAAATATTAAATTAGCAAACTACGTTGACCTAAGGTCAGGTATGAAGGTAAAACCAAGGTCAAAACCAACCTGATTTATTACTCTAGGGCTTGCTGTATGGGATAGTTTCTCGTGCTCATTTCAAATTTATTGATAGCAAGAGTCGCACTATAATTTTCCATTGACTTCTTGGAGGTCAGAACAGGTCATTGACCTAAGATAACCCGGGTCGACATTTTGTTTTAGGAACATACTGGCTAGCGTTATGTTTGCCGCTTAGTCAAATGCAAAACCCAAAGCAATCTTGCATGATTTTGGTTGCCTTGACCCTAAAAAGGTCAAAAAGGTCACTGACCTTGAGTGAGTATGTGACCTTCTGCTTAGAAACGATTGCCTAGTTTCTGGGGGCACTTTGGAGACCAAGCTGAAACTTGACCTTGTTTGACCTTTTTTGACCCACGACCTAGGAACCTAAAACTTTGACCTAAGTGATTTCACGTATAGGTCAACACATCCTGTAAATTTTGTGTCTCTAGCTTTCTTAGTTCCCGAGATCTCAGTGGGGGGGGGGGTCAAATTGTCCCCTCCCCACCCGAGCGAAGGGCATCTATCCGGGCACCCGAACGCGTGTTAAAATGCACCGGCCTTCACTTCGGCGCAATTTTTTTATTAAATCAGTTATTCTTACAAAGCCTCACGATCGACACCAGCCGGCTTAACCAATAGCGGCGATCATCCGACAGTGACAACCAAAACAACACCAGCCGCGTCGAACATGCCTAACATGAGTGCTTCGCTGTAACCTGCACCCCACCTTGCATCTGCCGGCCAGAGGGTTACATGGCAGCCTTTAGTAGCTCCCACATCAACTCACACTCTTTTCTCCCGACGCCGTACCCGTCCAACGGCGTCTGAAGCAAATAACATCGACCCTGCGTCAATTGCCCGAAACCTGGTTTCGACAATAGCTGCTAAACAAAATGACTACGACGCCCAACGACAACACCTTACGCCACGATGGAGTGGGGAAACGTATTAGAGTGGGGAGAAAGCTGTTCTTAGCGTAGGTAGGGCCAGGTTTTTACCCTTTTAGCCTCTCCCCCCCTCCCATCAAATCCTAATTTGCGCAGCACACCCCTGTGGTGGAGATTTAACAACTGTGATACGCCACCGGTCACTCTGGCGTCAGGTTTGGGACTGCGGGCCCATTTTCCAGCAGAGACGATGCCGAAGCCCGTGAAATACATTGGTCGGAGCCCCTACATTGATCAATGAGGGCCCTTTTTGTTGGTCGGGGCACCACACTGCCCAAAAAGGCCCTGTATTTAAAAGGGACCCAGATTCGGCCTGGGCAGTGTTCGAGGAACTTGCAGAGGAGCCCGAAGGCACTCTCGGGACCGACAGTCAAATGCTTGATTAGAAGGCACGGAGGGCTGGCTTTCTGTAGGTAACATTGAAGATACCGGTCCGCAGGCACGGGTCCTCTAATGTCAGTCAGCGGATATACTGCACCGGTTTAGGACCCCTGGATAAGGTGTCTTGTGTCAATGAGAGCTCTTGCGCCGATCCGGGGCCAAATGCCAGGGTCAGGGTCTCCAGCGTCACGCAGACGACCGGTGTATGAATGGTCGAAAAACACACAAAAAAAACACAAAAGCTTCCGGTGCTCTCTTTTTTATAGATTTTATTCGAACTTTTTCAATGGATGGATTTCCGGGATCAGAGCTCACGCTAAGCAGTTTTTGTGCTGTGAGCCCTGACCCTTACCATCTGATTGCGCAATGTCAGGTCTACGGCAGAATTTGGTGGCAGGAGTTTAATGTGCCGCTATACTCGGCACGGTCTGTCCTGCCCTTTGACGTCAACAAGTCTTTAGCACGACCGCTGTCGCCGGCCGCAAGCCCATACCTGTCAAGGATACATAGCGAGCGCTTAAAGCGACTCGAACCGATCCCGCCACGGGCGGGTGGATCGGAATGCAAGCGCTCTAACCAACTGAGCCACGGGGACGGACCGCGGATTACGACGGATGGACGGACTAGACCATTTTTGCAATCGCGACCCGATTTAGAGCACGACTTTGTGTGTGGCCTGTTGGCAAAATATCATCCCACGCCCAGAAAGCTTTTGCAACTCCGTGTTTCTACGCGGACTGGGTGAAGCGACCAGTAGGCTGGTCGGACTATTCCACGGCTATTATTCGGACACCCATCGATTTATTTGATACCAGGCTCGTATTTTCGTAGCCCTTATGGACCAAGTAGCGGTGGGCTGCCTCTCATCATCACTTGCAAACAAAACAAAAACCACAGCGTGAGTACTGACTGCTTTCGAAATAAAATCCCAGTATTAAGATTAGGTATGGATAGGGAAGGAGCTTTCGCCAAATGCGTTGGGCGTAGAGCGGGAATTTGAACAGTTAATAGTGACGCAACCCACCTTCCAAAATAAGCCAAAATCGGGTTACCCCCTGGATTTGGCCCGCATTCTTCTCAAAGTTGTGGGAGGCGAGCACAAGTTAAAGGGTACCCTGCAATACTGAATGGGAAGCAACGTTTACGGTTATGCCTTCAAATGAAAACACATGGTCCGCACTCTTCTTAAAGCTTTGGAAACAGAGCCCAAGTAAGAGGGGCGCCTCCTAAGCTGAAAAGAAAGCTCAAGTTCCTCGCCATTCCTTAACACGCGCTCGGGTGGGGGTCAAATTGACCCCTCCAAAGGTTATTCCAGAATGGTTTCCAAACTATGCGGCTTAGCCACGCCAAACCTTGCAAAGCTGGAGATAATTAAATAGCAGATCGTCTGGCATCAATAATTGAGATGCATCTTGTAAGGTCGCTGACCTATGGCAGGTCAAAGTCAGACCATGGTTTCAGCGAGGGCAATTTCTCGGGAATCGTTCAATCTGATCGAATGACGGAGTGTTAGACAAAGCCAAACATCTGTGATATACTTTCCTAGACAACAAAACAATTGAATGAACAAACTACAGTGACCTAAGGTCAGGTATGAAGGCCAGTCCAAGGTCAAAACCAGCCTGTTTTACTACTTCAGGGCTTGCTGTATGGAGTAGTTTCTGGTGTTCATTTCGAAGTTGTTGATAGCAATAACCGCATTATACACCTTCCATAGACTTCTTAAAGGTCAGAATAGGCCACTGACCTAAAATGACCCAGGTCAACATTTTTTTTAAGGAACATACTGTCTAGCGTACTCTAAGTCGCTTGTTCAAATGCAAAACTCAAAACAATCTTTCTTGATTTTGGTCACCATGCCTTCGAAAGGTTGAACAGGTTCGCTGACCTCAAATAAGCATGTGACCCTTTGCTTAGAACAGGTATCTAGGTTCTGGGAGCACTTCGGAGACCAACCTGGAGTTTAACCTTATTTGATCCAAAGATCATGACCTAGGAATCTTAAAACTTGCCCTAATTGAATTCACGTACATGCCAACATACCCTGTGAATTGTGTGTCCCTAGCTTTCTCAGTTCCTCAGATATCAGGAGTGTCAAATTGACCCCCACCCTAGCGAGGGGTATCCAACAGGTCACCCGAGCACGTGTTAAATAAAGCAAACAAAGACCTCTTGCCGATGCTGTTGTACAATAAGAACTGCAAACAGTCTCCAAGACGAAAATTTAGTAGCTTCGTGTGGTACATTTGAAACGTAGGTTATGCCTCTCCACTGCAACCTATCACGCAGAGCCACGGAAAACACATGTCCATGTGGAGCTTTCGGCAACAGGGTGCAGAGTGTCCCGCTAGATTAACATTTATGGCTCTAGCCATAGCAAAGGGCCCTCCAGGTGAACTGGGAGAACCCAAAATCAATGTACATGAATTCATTCCTCTGAACGATCGCGAAGGCCTTGGCGTGTGCATGTACGGGGCCTCCGATAACAGCGTAAGGCCCTCCGGACAAATCTGAAGTACTTCGGACCAATGTGGCTGGATATGTCCGGACAAAAGACGACTGGAAAAGGTCGAACGAAAAAGCTGAACGATGCAAATTCGACAGATAAAAGTTGACGGGGATAAAGGTCGAATCGGAAAAAGTCGAGGTAGCAAGAACAAACAAGGTCACTGACTTTAAATGAGCATGGGACTTTCTGCTTAGAACAGTTATCTAGGTTCAAAAGGCCCTTTGGAGACCAGCCTAGAATTTGACCTGTTTGGCCTTATTTGACCCAAAGGTCATAACCTAAGAAACTCAAACTTTGACCTAAGTGAGTTCAAGTACAGGTCAACACATCTTGTGAATTTGGTGTATCCAGCTCTCTCAGTTCCTGAGATCTTAGGGGGGTCGAATTGACTCCCACCATAGCGAACGGTATCTGACCGGCCACTTGGCCGCGTGTTAAGTCACTAATTTGTTACTCTGTCCTGCATGTCTACCAAACATGCGTCCTTCTAGGCCAGTTGACTGAGAAGGCCCGTCCAATTTGTTTTTGCAGCTTTTTTAGACAGAAGTCCTCTGAACGGTGATAGCGGACCTCCGCTCCCCGCGCCAGTTTCGCCCTACCCCGGGGCGCCGGTCGTGCCGGGGCGTGCGTGGGGCCAAGAATTCGGACTGTGTCTGATGGCAATGACTGACGTGACTCGCTCGCAGCCGAGCCGAGGCGCGCACTTCCCCTGTGCGCACCATCGGGAACGAGGCGCGCCGAGTTTCGACTTGCTGCCCACCGCAGCCAAACAGGACGGCGAGGACAAACACACGGCGATGCTCCGCCAGCTTCGGGAGCCTATTTAAGTTTTTCTTCCCGGGCGAACGTAATCACGTAGCGATTCAAGTCCAGTCAGAGAGCCCAGGCCCCGAAAGAGTCCACTGATGACTTCGTCGCTGCCTTTCGGGGCCTTGCTCAGTCCTGCCGTTCGGAGCCATGAGGTCCGAGCTGATCCGAGAGGTGGTAGTGGAAAAAACACTTCACCAACGTTCCCGGGAACGGTTCCTCCAGGAAAGGGTCCTGAAGATGGAAAAGTTCCCAGCCTTGTCTCCACCCCAGCAGTGGCAGCACCACCTGCAGTCACAGTGACCGAGGTCACCGGGGGCCAAGTGCGGCGCCAACAGCAGCACCCGAATAACAGCACCAGTGACTACTGCACCAACTGTGGACGTGCTCAGGGTTGAAAAAGCTTCTGCTTTGCTGGGTATGATCGGGGACAAACGCGCACACTTGTGCGAGCCAACTGGTGACAGAATTGCGAAAATTTAAACAAATTACAACAGACTAGACCACATTCCAGGAGACCATACCAGTTCAAAAGAAACTAAAAGCTTAATATTAGCCTGCATTCGCTAACGCTTGCAGAGTCAGCTTGTGTAAAGCACATGGTAAAACAAAGACATTCTGCTCTGTGAGCAAATTGGGCCACAGGATGCTGCCAAACATAGTGACTTTAATCAGGATGGTTTTTAGCAGGTGACAGAAATATACTACAGATTATACTAGATCAGTGCTGACGTCACACATCAGCGGTGACACAGTATCTACCAATGCCGCTCAGATCATTGCTTTTCACAGACTTGTTTAGCCAAGATTCACTTCGCATACTTAACAGTAGCAAGATACCAAATAACTAGGCTTATTACCAGTCGTAAGAATCGCGGCTAGACAGAGCATATTGCGACGAACGCGATCAGTTTGCTACATGGCGTTTTAACGCGTCGTGCCATTTGAGACAGATGGACTTGAATGCCCGCTGCAAGGTAATGCACTGGGTTCAGTGTGCGTTCAGCGCAAGGCTGTGGGCTGCCGTTGGTTGTGCTCATGTTGTGAGAAGCTCACTGGCTTGAAGAATTTAGCCAATCGTCAGTTTTTTTTTTTAAAGGCGCTGTGCTGTTTTCTAAGGATCTGCCTATGGAGGGCGTTCCTGGTACGAACGTTAAAAAGCCTTGCCGATCTAGGAAGCTTGTTGTTTGAGGATGCCCGAACTGTAGCGACATTGGATCAACATATGTCAAGGAATCATCTGGGGCTTCCTGCTGCTGAGAGGAAGAGCGGCTTTGAGGTAAGACCCCGATTGCCGAGCATCGCTGGTGTACGCCCCTCACATTTTCGATGGCACCTCAGACTTGGCACTCTGACTGGTGGACAGGCATAAAGCACAACACTTGTAATTATCAATTTATTGTATATAGTGTTAGACGAAGGCAATAGAAATGTTCACGCATGTTTTGTGCACCTGTTGATGTCAAGATTGCGTGGGCTTCGTACTAAATTCCATTGGTTGGTGCCATGCTAGGAAGTGCGAGTTCTGCGCCGGTAATGATGAAGCAAGGATACTGAAGGTCTCCAATGCTTGCAGCTCATTGTACGATGGGGTCACGAAATCAAAGGTGGTATTGTTTCCATGTGCTTGTAGATCCATGCTATCGGTAAATGTAGGGCTACGGGATGCAGTTTTGCAGAAGACGTCGGGGTAAGGGAGAGGGTTGGGGGGGGACGCAGGAGGAAAAATGTCTTAGCCTGCCTCCAAAATGCAATATAAATAACTATCTTTCCAGATTTGGTGCATTTTCTTTTCAGAGCCAGAAGCAGGGGCGTAGTATTCAAAAATTTGTTTGGTGGAGCTGAGCCTTAAAAGATAGTGATTGATGAAAAAATAATTAATGAAAGTGATGAATGCAAATAAAGACTACATCCCTGGTTAGGAGGTATAATCCCAATCCCCTCCCCCCTACCCCCAACCCCACCCACCAAACTGAATGGATACTACACGTTTCTGGCTCGTTATGTCCAGTATGTCATTATCTAATAATTTTTTTAATAAAGTCTCAACCATCATTCACTGCTTTATGGCTAGCAAATGATGCTCAAGTGCAAATGAGTTTCCGAAGCTGTTTTATGGTTATTCCGCATTGCATTTCACTTGCCGCAATCGGGGGTCAGGGGTGGGCACTCCTGGTCATCTGTTAAGATGTGATTGGCGGGTAGAAAAAAAATCAGCCTCCAGGACTGCCAAACGCTGCATGTTTGCCTTATCGCAAGATTCACCGAAATCACGTGGGTCAGTGACCTCCCCTGACCTTGATGAAATCAAAACAAGAAATCCGCTGGCATGCTTTTGGTCAACGAGTTCAAAACGAGCCTCGAAAACCATCTCATAAACAAGTTTCTGAGCAACGAAGCGTTGTGTGATCTTTCCGCCTGACCCAAAGTCCGTGGTATTAGTTGTAATCCTAAGCTCGGTTGGCTTATTGCCTTATAAACATTCTCAAGTTCCTACGTGACATCTTCCATCACTCTGTTGTTGCATCAGCTCGAGCCTTCCCAATCTGTTGTGTCATGCGACGTCGAGTCAGTGAGCTCACAAAAATCTGTCGTTTCTATCTAATGGTATGCTTGACTGCTATCCATACACAAAATCTGTCGCCATAAAATTGATACAAAATTTTAACTGATGCATAATTTTTTGACAGCAGCTTTTCCCACTACTTTTGAATGTCGACACTCCACGCAGGCCGTGCACCGTATCGAGGGGTTTAGACAAGACTTCACAAGGCCCGCCAATCCTGAAATTCAGCTGAGCGTTGTCACTTTTCATCCAGCTGTGCTCAGCCGGACATCAAGGCACAAGTCCGCATTCACAGCTTCTAATGGTTTAAGACAGGAGAAATAGCCTTATTCGTCGGAGAAAAACTAGGAGAATGAAGATATAGATGGGTTGATATTTCGGCACCATGCCTTCATCGAAACAATGGCAGAAGTCTATTGCAGTCTAGCAGAAGACTTCTGCTATTGTTTTAATAAAGGCATGTTGCCGAAATATCGACCTATCCACATTTCCATTCTCCTAGGTTTTCTCCCAGGAAAAAGACCATTACTGACGTCTTCTCTATGTGAATAATGTTCCTTGCTAATGCACTGAGCTGAACAACTGCTAATAGCTTAATAAACATTTCTTGACAGCACTGTTTCACAATGTATTGGATCAACGACAAAAAGGCGTTACATCGTGCTGAGACTGAAACACACACCCATGATTTCAGCAAAGGTAGAGAAGACAAAAATGTGCACCGCGACAACATTGCTTCCGATTCACGTGCGTAAAGATCAGCCCAAGTCGTCCCAGGGCTGTCGCCGTTGCCATGTCCATTCAGAAGACTTCTCGCCACGCTTGCTTGATGTAGCCCGTGAACAGCAGCCTGTTGACGTCATCTATCGCCGTCCTAGCCACACCACGAGCGGCAGTGGCCATAGGAGAAGAAGTTGTTGCCGTTCGGGAGGCAGCCGCCCCAGAAGAACGGCCTGCAACCAAGCGAGGGGTGGTAGTACCAGCGGAGTATGAACAACGGGCATGGTCCGACCCTGACGTGCTGGAAGCAGATGGGGTGCAGTGCCGTGGCCAGTCCCACGCAGAGCACCAGGAGCACACAGAACACTCGGACCGACATGGCTGAACCGTCTGCTGCCGCTCACGCCACTATACTGGCCCCGGATCCGACACGGGTTTTGTCTGTATCTACAATCCACGGCACGCAGGGCGGGGCTCGCAGTAGGCCTTGTTTTCCTGGTCACATTGCCATATCTTCCAGAGAGATGCAAGAGCTGAATATTTTTGGCGAGGCGACCTTAGGCGAATACGTGAGAACCATGTCGGTCGCTGTGCGGTTTCGGTAAGGTGGAGCGTGCAAAAATCAAATACCGGCGGGAAACACTGCGTCCGCCTCTTGCTCGGAGCGTTGACGCACTCTCGTCCGCTGTGCTGTGACGTGCAGTGATCACAGCTTGAGAGGTGCAGTCGCTTAGTTCTTATAATGCCAAGGTTAAAAGTGTATTATGCTAACTAGTACTCCCAGACCGAATGCTAAAAACACCATACGCCTGAAATTCAAAAATTCATGGAGGTGCCACTGAGAGGGTCTGAGCTCGAATTGGAAACTGCACACCTTGATTAGTGAGTGTGATCCCAGTGCATTGCGATAGATTATTGGTAGTGATGGGAGATTTTGATTGTCAGGTATGGTGCAAGGAAACGCATAGGTAATGATATATCGTACGGTATGATGAGAAGTGACGAGGCACCACCAGTGATTTCTGTATCATACACGCCTCGCCAGCCGACAGAAAAAAATGTTGCTCAAATGACGTCACTGGATCACAAAAAATCAGCTATGTGCGCTCTGGCGCCGCAAGCACAGCTGAATCCGTAAGCGCAGCTGAAGGCGGTAGTGCACACTTAGGTCATCTCCGAGGTATTAAGCAAACTCATTGAGATCAGCATTTTCCAACTCTGTCCCCCAGGGGTTTGCATCATTCGCTTCACTGCAATGAAAAATCAAAATGAGCTCAATTTCGTACCGAAATACTTCAAGTATTTCTCATCATCACTAAAGCAGGCGGCTTGAGCCCGCTCATTTCTCTGCATTTATCCCACCCTCATCGAACATCTTATTCAATGAACGAACGCAACATACGAGAACGTTGCTCAGTTACGGAATATCGCACTGAGGATCAAACGGCCGTTGAAGGTGCTGCCAGACGCGCCGTGCGCCGATACTGCCGTGGCTGCTGCGGGACGGCTTTGGTTACTGATACAGCGACTGCTCGCAATAACAAATACACTTTTTGTATTGTGATAGGTGGTTTCCTAACAGTGATTGCGCTTTCCTGACGCAAAGTAAATTAAGATGAGCATTCTCATCAACAGCGTTGTCGAGCCACTGTCCTTCTTGCTCACATATGAGCCCTACCTCTCCCGCGATGTTATCCCGCGATGGATGAACATGGATGAATGTGTTTGCCCCGTCCATCTAACGAAATCCCGCGCATTGCTATGGCAGTGTTTTTGATGTCCCCGTTACTTCATAGATTTGTATTGGTAGACATTGGGTTGCCTTGGAAGTACTCACCAGTGCATTTGACGTGATGTGACGTCATGTATATGTGCACTGGCCAACGGAGGAAAATGGTCATGATTTTACATGAAGTTTTTTTTAAATTTATCATGAAACAACGATGCTCGGTGGAATTTACCCATGAGAAGATTGTCACGACTTGATAAAAGGCGAGGTCAGTAGCGGACTTTACCCTGACACAAACAAGCACGAATTCCTGCGGTTTCCCGACCGGCCCGACTCCCACCTGTCTTTCGACGCCCCACGAGTCACGCGTTTGATAGTATCTTTGGAACCACTGATCATGTCGCCGCGCAGCCTCCAGCTAGTCTATACAAGCATTCACCCAGCCCTTACTGCTGCGGCGGGAGTCGACAGTAGTCTGCAGAATTGGGCTATGGTGAAGGGCATTGGAATTAACAATTGGACCCGGTCAGGTTTTCCTCTAATATTGCAACATTGCAAAAATGGCGAATGTGCCGGCTACAGATTGCTTATGGAGATGAAAGGAGTATGTCGCCCTTTTGTAATTTGACTCATAGTTAGGTGAGATGAGTCCGATTTGGTTGGCGACAGCAGTTTTTCCTGAAATCGTTCTGATTAGCTTAGAATTTCTACTCAAACCAGTCTCTTCAACTGGAGCAGTGTCATTGGGCTTCCTGCTCACCACTACGCAAATAGTACTTCCCATTTGTTTTGCTTTTTCCAAGGTGTGTGTGGTGTCATAATCACAATAAATTGACTGGGCAAAATCCTTGGGCAATGAATGGAACGAGAACTTAAAATAACATTCACGGACGAAGATCTACAAATATGAGGTCGTTTTCTTACGGGTTGATGGAGGCCTCGTATTTTGACTTTGATTTGTCAGTAAAGATTATGGCGGTTAGCACAGTGGCTCTTTTTGAAGGGCACTTGAGCTTGAGAAACAGTGTTTGCGTAGATGCTCATTTCGCTACGAAGCAGATTCTACCTTAGCGCGTTTACTGGGGGGGGGGGGGGAATCTCTACCATTGACCGCGAAATCTCGCCCCCGCCCCCAGTGAGCCGAGAAATACTCTCTCCCCCTCCAGTAAAAATCTTGCTTTGGCGTCAGCTCACTTCCGACCAGGTCTGTGAAATGGTTCAGGAAGGGATCGTAGTCACGCTGGATACATGCCTTCTTTATGGTGCCAAGCATTCTAAGAAGTGGCCGCTGTCCTTAGATAAGAAAAGGAGAAAACCCATAGGGAGCGAGAAGCTTTTTTGAAACGTCTGACCGGTTTGTGTCGGATTAGTTAGAGAGGACAGGTCGGACACATAGTCCGAAAAAGACTGGTTCGCAAAATGTCTTGCATACCTTGAAATAGCATCGCATGTTCTCCATTCCATTTCTATGTGGCCACGTCTGACAGCTGGACTTTCACTGGCGTAGATGCGTGCCGAAATTCGGGCTATAATATGACCAAACAATGCTATTCTTGGTTGTGACAGTTCTGCTGGATTGCACTGTGATTGGTTCAATTTTATGAACAGCTACGACCGCAAGCAAAATAAGACAGATGAACGCAAAATATCTACTTCCGAACATGACCCACGTGAGATCACGCAAGCGCCATCTGTCCTCTTTCCCTGGAGTCTGTCAGACTTGCTTCAAATTGCCCCTGCCGACGACGAATCCTCCGAGGGTCTGGTGGCAAGCGCAAGTCTTCCTTCGGTTCCTTTCACGCAAATTCATTATGTTTTGTTAAATTTGTGGATCTGTGATGTGACTGAACACGCTTACGGCATTCACCCAGCCCTTACTGCTGCGGCTTTTTCCAGGGCCTCTCCTTCGCCCTCACAGACCGCGCTTACTTTCTTTGGCTGGCGTGCGGTTCGCTGTCAAACAATTAATTTTGCCGTGCAGCATATTACGGTCTATACAAAGCATCGCCCATGCCAGTCCCTACTTACCTCTCATTAATAAAATAATATAATATGCTGGTGTTTAGGTCTGCTTTGGACAAGCACACGCACGTCAGCAATTGCCTTAAGTTTCGTGGACGCACCTGCGCATGGGCGGCATAAGCCAATGTGGTCGTGCCATCCGGTTTCTTGCAATGGCTTCAAATGCACCGATGCAGTGGTAAAGCCTCCGTAATCGTGATGAATGGAAGCTCCACGCAATGTAAATAAACACATTTTGCTCTCTTTTGCCCCAAAATATTCGCATTTTTAGCAGGTCAGTTTTACTTCTAAGCGTCCCAAGCAGGGGGAGGGCACAGCTTAACAATGTTTTCTGAAAGCCGACTTCAGTACGCCGCAGACGTGAAAGTTTCTTGCATGCATACCGTAGAATGACATGGCGTGCTCTGTATCTTGGCTTTAAGTCTCCATCGACAATTTTTGCTGTTAACATTTAGTCACGTACATATTTACATTTAGTACATTTAGTCACGTACATATCACGGAAATTGGTAGCAGGACACTTGTCTCCGGGGCTGTTATATGCGCATGCCCCCATATGTGTACGTAGGGATTGAAACTTGTTTCTAGCAGTTCATGAGGCTGAAATCATGCCTCCGCTGCAGAGACCGCCGCAGCAAAAACAAACGCACAAAAACCACATGCTCGTGGCGCGTCTAAATTCACTTGAGCGATCGTCAAATGGTCACAAAGCATATTTAGAGCAATTTTAAAGCCATGCATAGCCGGCTAGTAGCACTGGAATGCTTATTTAACGTAACGAGCCCGACGTTTTACAAAAGAGCGTGCAGAGTATAACCTGACCGCCGTAATGCTTCCGTACCGCACAGTTCCAGTCTGCTCCACAATTCACCGTTTTTTGAATACTCAGTGCTGCAACATCTCCTAACTATATGATAACTTATAGATAACTTATTTGCTTACAGGCATTCGCTTTCACATTTGAAGGTATTAAAGCAAGGATCAAATATGATCAGACGAGCTCATTTATAACTGCTCTAGAAGATTGCTCTAGACAACACAATTTTCTGTTTTGTAACTGCGCTCCTCAATGTGTCGTGTCATGTCATGTCAATGTGATTTTTTCATCGTACCTTGCGCAACACGAATTGAGAGCAAATTGATGGCCGTTATGCCTTTGAAGTCGCGTTCACGAACGCCAGATATGAGAGCTTCGACAATTATATTTTCCTGGCCTTGATCGCCGCACTGCTTATGGAATGGCAGGATATGAATGACTTTATTATGACGTCATGAAAGCTAAGGTAACTTTGAAATACTCTCCCCGATATACCTTTCCCCATTCTCGCGGGCATGTAGCTCAGAAACTACAGGGGCTTACGTCTTAAGAAGGACAGGATCATGGACAGCACTAAAAGGTCTTCAAGATGACTATTTTATTTCAAAACCCCATACATATGTAATTACCGCCTTTAAGGATAACTTATTCAGCGTCAAGTACCGCCGAGTGAGTTGTCTACGCATATATTCCCCACGATTGTTGTCGATCCGCGATCCCACATCTCGTGCACTATCGCTTTACGTGTAAATCGACGTCCTGCTACAAATGGGGATCCCAATGTTTATCGCTGCTCACACATAAAAGTGATATCTCTTGGCAGCTTGACGACTTGACGCTCGTTTTCTTTCACCACCTATACAACTAATGGCAACCCAATCGGCTTAAAACGGACCTTTCCACCAACGCAAGGTGCTAATCAATTATTGCCCCTGTTTAACCCCCACACGGGCCAAGGAGCAAAAGGCGACAAGCACACACAAAAGACTAACAGGCAGACAGACGCTTTCGTAAATAGTATCTTATATGACAGCTTCGTTTGAACAAGAAGCCGGTACAGAAATGCTGTGCACCCATATTGTAGCAGACTTTATGTCGTCCGGGATGTAAACTTGGTTATAACAAAGATCACTTGGTTCTTAACGAAGAACAACTGAAAAAATAACGGATATATGCAGCTATCGGCATGGCGGCAAGGTCGGCCAAATGCTCAGATTTCGTTTTAAGTTAAGCCTGAATTCGACTGGCTCAAGGCCTCTCCAACGATTTCCTTCAAAGATAGGTTCCGTTGCAAAGCCGTGTTTTCAAAGAAGGCAACACTAGCGATATATCACCCGGTCTGGTGACGCATGTGTTCATACGTCCACCATGCACTACACGCTACATGGCTTACGCCGATCGCAGTGTTCCTTGCTCCTGACGTCGTTCATACCAAACCCATACACAAATGTAAAATATACCTGGTTCCGTAATCATGATAGCTGAAGTGCGACGCAATGTAAGTGAACATATTTGGCTACATTTCACCGCAAAATAGCCCGATCCTGAGCAGACCATCCTCAGCTGACACTAAAAGATCGCAGCCATCTTGAGCAGCATCTGAGATTGGAAGGACACATCAGCGTTATGAATGTGATCACAGATGAGTTGGGAAAGAGTGGACCTAGAACCGGTGATTTTGCATAGGAAGATGCAGAAAATGTACGACCTGCGGACAGTATCGAGGGGGGTGAAGCCCACCTGCTAAATTAGTGGAGATGTTTTCTCTATATTTCCACGCCATTACAGGCTACGCCTATGGCAGCCAAGAAGCATGGTGGAACACTTCATGTGCGAAAGAAAAACCGGGGTTGACATTTTAGTTTGAAAATAAACTGGCTTCGAAAAGAGCAATTAGTTGCACCACTAGATGGAACATTCACATTTCATACAGGAGGCAATGGGAATGTACCTATGTAGAACTGCTTAATTTCAGTGGTGCTCAGCGATCCTGCGCAACAACACACAGATGCGATGCAGTGACATGAAGTGCAATATGAAAATAAGATATGCAACAGTCTTATATCTATATCAATATAATATGCAAGTGCAATAGGAGAAAATGATTGATGACGTGGGGAGGAATCGCCTTTTGATTGTGACAAGGTCTGGAAAATCATACTGGAACCAAAAATGGGATTTTGAAACATTTCAAATGCCTTGCAGAAGGCTGAACAATGAAAAAGTAAGTCATGTGATTTGAGCAAAAAAGACAAATTAGAAACTCAGGAAAAAATAAACGCCAACATTGTGTGTGAAACCCATTGCCAACTTCGCATAGTAGACCTATCCATGAAGACCCACCCATGCCAGCCATGAAGAAGAGTGGGGGACTGTTGATGTATAAAAGCAGAGATCAGCAGGCGTTTGCGCACAACGCATCTTTCCAACCCCGGATCCCATCGGGACGCGAGACAGTGCTGGTGTTGTCGAGTAGCCTGACCGCGGATACCAACTGGCAGACGCACGTGCTAACGACTGCGTTCCACTGGATGCTTCCCGGTACCAAGCACGAAAGGTTCAGGGTGCTAATCGTCACTAGTTTCCCCGCTATGACCCGGCCCGCACTCTCCAACCATTCAGACTGCAGTCAAATGACCACACCTCATCCAGTGTACTATGAGTCATACAAAGGTTGACGTTTTCGGGAGCATTGCTGCGCTGTTCTTGGTAGTATCAACACAAATGGAGATACACTATGTGATCTGAGAGAGAACTGGGGCTGACACAAGTGACTGTGGCATGCCGTGACACGTGGACCTACAGTTGTTTTATGGACGCCTCTGAAAAATGTTTGGGTATACCCGAGACGTGCAGATCCCGTCATGCTCTATTATTCGAGGAGAGATTCAGTTGAAATCCCGGAAATTTGCCAAAAAAATGTGAAGCGTCACGCGCATTTTTGCGACTTTTGAAATCATTAACGTATTCCTCCACGGTGACCTCGAGGGCGTCCGCGCAAAGTAAGAGTACTACAGATAAGAATGAAACTGGGATTTCCTCTATAAGAGTCGATCCGGGAGCCATATTACCGGGGGCCAGCGCCAAGGAATCGTCGGCATATCGGGAACTCTGGTTATCTCGGTGTAAGAGGAAGGGTTGCTTGAAAAAAAACGTGGTAGAGGGCGTGTCCCATGTATTCCTGAAGCACTACCATGCTGTCAGACAGCTGTTCCGAGTTGCGCTCACTGGCAGACTCGTTTGTGTAGCTTACCCTCAGGGTTGAGGTCTCAGGGTTCGCGAGGGGATGAATAAAGCTAGAATATGCCTACTTTGCTGAGTGCAAGCTTAGTGTACGGTCCGCCGTATTGGGCCACTTATCGTGATTTAGGAGGAAGAGTATAGCCAGTTTTGCTGTCGTCCGTGAATAACAGAATGCGGCCGGCACAGACAAGGGTGCAACTTAAATCAGATTGCGGGAGCGAAAACATTGCTGTTTGGAGCAGAAGAGGTAGCTGATGGGAAATGAAATGTGGAGAAGACGTTCAACGGCACGATTCAAAACTTGGCAGGTCGGTTGGACGATGGAGATAGGTGGAAAGTTGCAAGGGTGTGAGGGGTCGTTAGGCAGAATCAGATTAACAACTGAGTTTTTCCAAGAGTTCGGAACTTATGTCAGGACATTGAATGTCTCGACAACATGACCGATACCGTCTGCGTTGGCACCAAACGAGGTGGCATGCTCCCTCATGTTAAGGCTTCCGGCCCTGATGCCCCACCGTCCTGCGTCAGGACGATCAGCTTGCGTAGGTCGCTGATGGAGACGAGTGACGACGCAGCGCGCTCATACGCACCCGGCCAAGACAGCGAGGGACACCTAGCCGTCTTTCGATCAGTCACTTTCAAGCGTCACTGAGCCAAAATAAACGAAAAGCCTTTCTCTCCCGTCCGGTGTTATGGGAACTCCTCTTGAACAGCATTTGTTCCGGTGACTGCACCGTATACGCAGCGTCGCGAGAGTTCGCCGCCTGGGGTGCACAATATTCAGAGCGGTCTCGACCTAACAAGTTTGGGGACCAATGTTGCCCCTCCATGAAGTCACGCGTGAACACGGTAACAGAGAAGCAGAGACACTTCCCCTGAACACCTTTGACACACAACGCTTACTTTCACCGGAACATTTCATTGACGTGAATTGGCCCAGTCGGAAGCGTGCTTTGCTTTCACGTGGGAGGCCCTGGTTCGATTCTCGGTTGGTGCTATGACACCTGGGCGTTCACATGACTCAGGCAGTAGCCAGCGCGCCATAGAGGGCTGCATCGCGATTTGCGCGGCGCAATCTTAAACATGTACGGAGGTGAGCGTGTGAGCGCCGGGATCTCTGGTGGCATGGAACGTCAACGCCATGAGCTCTCAGTGCTCTGTTGTCCATATTGGCTTGCGTTCGAAATTAACGTTGCATATTTGACTGTAAGGGGGGCGGACGATTCTTTGCGATAGTAATTACATCGTACAATTTTAGTGGCAAGCTAGCTTTCGCCACCACTTGCGAAAAAAGACGCTCCATGGCTGTGCTGTGCATCGCAAGGTTCAGACAAATACGACCAAAGCCCATCGGTCTCAAGATCCAAGAGAGCGCTTGCAACTTTTTATCCAGCAATCCGTAGTTTGACGTCAAGTCAAAACTCCGCATTATCAACACAACGATTTTACCAAGTTTATTGGCTTGACGACAGAAAACAATGTTTTACATCGTGCTGAAAGCGGGAAACACATATGTCAACAAAGCCAAGGCCGACACGAGTTTTCACCAAGATATCACTGTTTCCGATTCACGTCCGTAAGGATCAGCCCAGGTCGTCCCAGGACTGTCGCCGTTGCCATGTCATTCAGAAGACCTCTCGCCGCGCTTGCTCGCTGTAGTCCGTGGACAGCAGCCTGGTGACGTCATCAGTCTTGGTCCTAGCCACACCACCAACGGCAGTGCCAATAGGAGGAGAAGTTGTTGCCGGTCGGGAGGCAGCCACCCCAGATGAACCGGTCTGCAGCCAAACCAGGGGATGGTAGTACCAGCGAGGGAAGGTACGCCAGGCACGGTCCGACCTTGACGGGGTCAAAGCAGCGGGGGTGTTGTGCCGCGGCCAGTCCCACGCAGAGCACCAGGACCACACAGAACACCCGGACCGACATGGCTGAACCGTCTGCTGTCGCTGACGCCACTACACCGGCGTGCCGGACCGACGCGGGTTTTGTCCACAGCTCCAAACCACAGCACGCAGGGCGGGGCCCGCAGAACGCCTCGTTTTCCTGATCACTTTGCCATATCTTTCAGTGAATTGCGAGAGCTGGACATTTTTGGTAGAGCAGACTACGTCAGAGGCGAGCCGGTCGTCGTCTGGCCTGGTGAGGTTGAACACGCGGAAATGCAAAACCGGCGAGAAACACTGCGCTCGACGCTTGCTTGCAGCTGAGTGGTCGCATTCTCGTCCGATGACGATCACAGACTGAAAAGTGAATAAGTGAAAAGGGAGAAATGAGAAGATCACGTGCCTTTAGTCCTTCTGATAAAAAGGAGAAGGGTGTATAAGGTAACTAGTGCCTGACTGAACTTTAAGAAAGCTTTTTGACGTTGTCTTCTTTTCCTGTTTATAATTTGATAGTGTCTTCACTATTATAACAAACGTGTTCTTGGTTTGCCGTTTTCAAGTTAATCTACTTTTGCTGTCATGTTTTATAAGCAGGTCACAGGTCACAAAAGTAGCCTGAAGTTTTTTTAGCGCGTATGTATGAGTGTGTAACAATGGGTGTCCAAAACCATTTTCAATGTTTTTATATATGAGTAATATATGAATAATCCACTAATGCTGGTAACAATTTTTAGTTGGCGTGGTTAGCTCAACGTTGGTTAATGCGTGTCATTTCTTGTCAATGGATTAGCGTAATTAAGCCAAGCTTTCTACAATTGTTATATCACCACAACTGGGCAGGCCAAGGCCCATCCGATCCATCCCGCCTCTGTTCCTTCACCCCTGACATTTACGTTAAATATCCTCCTGTGGAATACATGAAATTCATGTTGGACCCAGTAACTTGTCTAGAAACACATGGAAACGTTGCATCTCACAGGCTGCCTAGGAGCTTTTCAGGAGCTCTCAATTTTTTTTTAAAAATACAAAGCAGTTGCATCAAATTGAAACATTTCTGACGTGGTTAGGTATAACAAAGACTTGTTTTGTGCTACTTTTCATATGATGAGCAGAACATACTTATTTCAAAAAACATTTTCAAACAACAAATCACGTAGCTGCTTACACGTTGTCGCGCTTGCACATTGCCTCCGGCAATGATGCTATAGACTAGAGCAAACCATGATTAAATCTTCTATACACAGCTCACAACTTCACACTTATTTTCTCCCATCGAGCATTTGTCAAAGATAAGGCTCCGCAGTCTTTATTCATCGTAACGAGAATACCCTTGACAGCAAAAAGATACCAAGACGGTCTCACCTCTGCAGAAGAACAGTAGAGTCCTTGCTGCCTCACACTGCTTCAGGACAGGCACGTGACTAAATCTGTCCTCGGAAGGCTGACAAACATCAAATTTTGTGAGATATCCCAAAGCAAAAACACACCCAACTGCCCAATACTTCGCACGGGTGTCACACAGCTCGCTGAGGTACGAAAAAAAGCCAGAAATTGTCTACTTCGCTGAGTGCAAGCATAGGGACCGGTTTGGAGTGGTTCGTCATATCGAGCCATTTATTGATCTTTCAGGGGTAGATCATAGAGCATAGGGCGGCCTGCCCATCATACGTGGTTAGCAGAATGCGGCCGGCACAGACAAGGCCGCTGTTTTTACCAGGTGGTGTGAATGGCTTGCATCAGTTTACAGCTGTGCAAATGTGTGAAAGAGAGAGGGTAGCGGTTGGAGACATAATGTGCAGAGTTGGCAACTTGGTTGGACGATGGACATAGGATGGAAAGTGCCAGGGGTCTGCGGTGTCGTCGGACTGAGAGACCGGGCTAACAAGGAATTTTTTTTCAAACGTTAGGAACTTAGCCAGGATAAGGAATGTCTCGACAACGTAACGGATAATGTGTGCGATTACACCAAGGGAATGTTGTTGGCATCCTCATGCAAGAGCCTTCCGGCCCTGATGCCTAACTGTCACGCGCTAGGAGAATTGGACCTCGTTGGTCACCGATGGAGAAGGCCGACGAAGCAAGCGCGCAAGCGTGCCCCTCGGAGAAGACAGCGAGGGTGCCAGGCGTTCTCCGACCGGTTACTCCCAGGCGTTACCGGGCCGAAATCAACGAAGACGTCGTTTCCTCTCGTCGGGTGCCTAGTGACTCCTCTTGATACCATTTGTACCCGCCACTGAGCCATGTGAGCAGCGTCACAAGCGATCGCCGCCCTCCGCCGTCGATGTTCTTCCGGGTGTCACCACGTGCGTCCACGGCATGTCGCAGGCGGAACCTCTCCACCCGGTGCGTGATTACTCACGGTCTCGACCAAATGATGCATGGCCTCGACCAAACGTGGTCTGTTTCTGAAGTGCTGTGTGAGCGCGCTGACGGGTGGAGCAGTGAAGTCCGTGTGGCGCTTTTAACACAGATGGCTGACCCTCACCAGAGGCAGGTCATTGGTCTGGCCGAGTCGGGAGCGTGGTTTCTTTCCTCGTGGGAGGTGCCGGTTCATCTCCCGGCTGGTGCTACGACCTTTCATGGGACCAGTGCCGTAGCCAGCGTTCCGTCGAATACTACACCACGATGCGCCCGGCGGAACCATAACATAAGACAATGAGGCGAGCATGCGAGTCTTCGAATCTCTGGCGGCATACAACGGCGAGCCGGTGAACTCATTGTTGGTTCTATCTCTTTGCATTCGATATGTTTGAAACTATATATTTGAGTGCTACACATGCAAAGTATTTTTCGCAATGGCGGTTTTATCCTAGATTTTCAATGTCGGACTACCTTTTCCCACCACGAAAACATGTCGACATTTCCCGCAGGACTAAGCCCCGTACCGAAGAGTCAGGGCCAGATCATCCAAGGCCCAATAGTTTCATGTGCCATGTGTCGACATCGATATCTCAAAGTTTATTGGGATGACGACAAAAAGGCGCTGTATCGTGCTGAGAGAAGGAAACACGCGGTGATATCAACAAAGCCAAAGCAAGCAGACACAAATTTGCACCAAGATATCACTGCTTCCGATTCACGTGCGTAAGGATCAGCCCAAGTCGTCCCAGGGCTGTCGCCGTTGCCATGTCCATTCAGAAGACCTCCCGCCGCGCTTGCTTGCTGTAGTCCGTGAACAGCAGCCTGGTGACGTCATCAGTCTTGGTCCTAGCCACACCACCAACGGCAGTGCCAATAGGAGAAGAAGTTGTTGCCGGTCGGGAAGCAGCCGCCCCAGGTGAACGGCCTGCAGCCAAGCAAGGGGTGGTAGTACCAGCGAGGTATGGCGGCCCGGCACGGTCCGACCCTGACGGGATCAAAGCAGCGGGGGTGTTGTGCCGCGGCCAGTCCCACGCAGAGTACCAGGAGCACACAAAACACTCGGACCGACATGGCTGAACCGTCTGCTGTCGCTGACGCCACTATACTGGCGCACCGGACCGACACGGGCTTTGTCTGTACCTACAAACCACAGGCACGCAGGGCGGGGCCCGCCGTACGCCTCGTTTTCCTGGTCACTTTGTCATATCTTTCAGAGCGAATAGGGAGAGCTGGACATTTTTGGTAGAACAAACTACGTCAGAGTCGAGCCGGTCGTCGTCTGGCCTGGAGAGGTTAAACACGCAGAAATGCAAAACCGGCGAGAAACACTGCGTCCGACGCTTGCTTGCAGCTGAGTGGTCACATTTTCGTCCGATGATGATCACAGACTGAAAAGTGAATAAGTGAAAAGTGAGAAATGAGAAGATGACATGTCCGTAGCTCTTCTGATACTGTGGTGTGATTGTGCGGGGTGTGCGCCCTCGCCCTCGCTGTCTTCCGAGCTTTACATCTGACTGGGTGCCGGGGGGCGTCACGCAACCGCGGGTCTCCCGATTGGCGGGGGGTCAAAGGTCACTGAGACGGCGGCAGGGACCCGACGCTCGAGCTATTTCGGCCATCATGCCCGAAACCGCCGCGGCCAGCGGCGACGCTGTGACAACGGCTGCTGCGAGTGTCCCAGCGCCAGTGATGTCGACTATTACGGCCGGAGTGGGCAGAGGGGCCGCGGTGACTGGTGGAAGCCTATGCGACGCGTGACTAATCCCCGAGTACGATGGCACGGCCGACGTCAGTGGCTCGCGAGGGTGGCCGTGCTCTGTCGTCATCGTGTAGCAGACTTGCCCAGCATCCTGCCAGCGCGACTCACGGGTGGCGCGTTTGCCGTCTGGCTGCAGATGCCGGGGGAGGCGCGCGCATCGAGTGACGCCGTGCGTGACGCTCTCTATGACGCCTTTGCGATGGGTCGGCTTTGCCGCGTGCGACGCATATCCCAGCCGACGGCTGCTGCCTGGTGAGTCGCCTGACGTGCTCCTGGCGGACCTACGGCGTCTCGCAGCTCTGTGCGGTGGGGTTCCGGAAAACGTGCTCACGTGCGCTTTTGTCGCCGGCCTGCCCGACGAGGTGCGGAGGACTGCCCGCGCTGGCTCCCGGGCGGAGGCTTTGAGTCTGGCAAGCATCCTGGTACGGGCCGGGGCAGTGCTGAGCGACGAACGTGCCGGTGCGGCAGCGGCAGCGGCTGGAGCGCACGAAGAACGAGGAACCCGACAGGCGCGACCGGCAAGGCGACCCGTCCGGAAGTGCTGGACCTGCGGACAGGCGGGTCACCTGGCAGCGGCGCGCCCAAACGGGCAGGGGGGCTGCATTGGCGCAAGCGCAGTCCCCCGAGCAGCAGCTCGCTCTCTACCAGTCGTGACACTGCTGGTGGACCAGCGCCCCCGGCGTGCCCTGCGCGACACAGGATGTACGGACACCCTGGTTCACGTGAGCTGCTGCCGCACGTGGCGCCCGTGCGCGGTCCCAATGCGAACGGCGAACGATGGAGTGTTGCGGTGCGTGGGCACCGCCCGGGTGACGTTCGCCTACAGAGGCAAGCGAGTAATGCTCGCGGCGCTGGTGGTCCCGGATCGTCCATTGGGGTTGGACGTGTTAAGTCGGCATGTCCGGCATCACCGCGTTAGGAGGCATCAGTGTTCGGTCCCCGACGTGACGTGCAGCTGGGTGCGGCAACGCAGGAGGCGCCGGAGTCGCCAAGTGACGAGCCGGCATGCGGCGCGGCGGCGCCGGGCAGCGGCACGCGAAGCTCACTAGCGTTGGAAGCGGCGGACTTCATGGCTCGGTTCGACGGCGCTCACTGGAGTGTGGCGTGGAAGTGGGCGCACGGACGTGGTCCCGAACGCCTGGGGAACACTGTGAGCGAATACGCTGTGCCGGCTAAAGCGCGAGAAGCCTACGAGCGCGAGTTGGCTGAGTGGGTGGCGAACGGATGGCTCCGGCCCTATGACGGGCAATAGGATGGGCCCGCTGTGGGCCTGAATCTCTTGATGGCAGTTCAGCAGCCGCACAAGGGGATGGTCAGGCCGGTGTTGGACTACCGCGAACTCAAACGGCATGTGACCGCGCACACCGCGAATGCCGACGTGTGCGTCGAGCACTTGCTTCGCTGGCGCCAGCATGGTGCCCGGTTGGCCGTGGTCGACCTGCGAAAAGCGTACTTGCAGCTGCGTCTGGAGCGCCGACTGTGGTCGTATCAGACGGTGCAGGTCAAGGGATGCACCCACAGCCTCACGGGGCTCGGATTCGGCCTCAATGTGGCGCCGTTGATTATGAAGGCTTTTGTTCAGACGATGCTGCGCGAGAACGAGGCGATCAGCCGGGGAGTGCTCGCCTATGTGGACGACCTGCTCGTCGACGAAGACGCGGTCAGCGACGACAAGGTGGTGGAGCACTTTGCGAGGACGGACTGGCCTGCAAGCCGCCGGAGCGCGTCGCGGACGGAGCGCGAATGCTCGGCCTTCGAATCGAGGACTCGGGATGATGAGCTTCGGTGATGTTTAGACAATGAGGTTCTTCCACCGCCTACCGAGCTCACCCGGCGTGCAGTGTTTCCGTGGTGCGGGCAGTTGGTGGCGCACCTCCCCGTGGCGGGATGGTTGCGGCCAGCAGCTGCCTGGCTAAAGAGGCGAGTGAACGGCCTGACGATCGGGTGGGACGACCCAGTGTCGGATAAGGCGTTGCGCGCGCATATCCAGGAAGTCGCAACGCGGGTGAGGTCAGCTGACCCTGCTCGTGGGCCGTGGCGAATGGTCGACCGGTAGCTCGTGGTGTGGACTGACGCGAGCGCCATCGCGAACGGGGTAGTCCTGGAAGGATGCGGAGGGCGGCGTTCTCGAGGATGCCGCGTCGCTCCAGCCAGAGTCCAAGGCAGCGGACCACATCAACATGGCCGAGTTGGACGCGGCAATGAGTGGCGTGAACATGGCCCTGTCATGGGGCGTTAAGCGCTTCAGCTTACGCACGGACTCGGCCACGGTGTTCAAGTGGTTGACTGACACCTTGAGCGGACGCTCTCGTCTCAGAGCAAAGGCGCAAGGGGAAATGCTGATCAGACGCAGGTTTGGCCTCATGCGATAGTTGGTCGACGAGTTCCAGCTCTGGGTGACCCTCCAGCTGGTGCGGTCACAAGACAATCCTGTCGACGCGCTCACCCCAGTTCCCCAGACCTGGCTGCGAGTAGAGCCTCGAGATGCGACTTCAGCCGCAGCAGCCGCCGCGCCAAAATGTTTCGCGGCACCCCCGCGAGATGCGACTTCGGTCTCCGCGACTAGTCGGGCCGGAAGAAGTCGCAGGCGCCCCCGGCGGACCAAGAAGCTGCTCACGAGCCCACGGCAAGCGACGTTCGTGCCCGCATTAAAAGCATGCACGGACGGACGGGGCACCAGAGGATCCGCCGGTCTCCGTGGTACGCCAGACGGGACCTCGGCGGA
This sequence comes from Pollicipes pollicipes, assembly GCF_011947565.3. NCBI lineage: Eukaryota > Metazoa > Arthropoda > Thecostraca > Pollicipedomorpha > Pollicipedidae > Pollicipes > Pollicipes pollicipes. Next base: position 40,796,104 of record NW_023596545.1, on the reverse strand, counting down.
CACGTCGCGCGGGCCGACGTGCGAGCCGTTGTCAGCCAGTACGATGTGCGCCGTTCGATTAACCCGGCGCCGACTCGCTAGCGGTCCGGCTCACTCGGCGTCCCGACAACATGGACCCGGCTCGCGATCGACGTAACCCATTGCCAAGGCTGCCTGTACCTCACGGTCCGTCCCGGTATAGCATTTGGAGCGCACTGCGACGGTCTGACGCTACATAAGTGACGGACCATCTGCATCGAGTGTTACGAACGAACAGAACGCGGCGCGCCGGCTGAGCTTCTGCTAGACAATGCCACTGAATTCCGGAGCCGGTGAATGGCTGCATTCGCCCCGAAGTGGGGGGTTCGGCTGCGGTTTTGCGCGACGCACGGGGCCGGCGGCAAAGGAATCGTGGAGTGTCACCACCGAACTTTAAAGTGGATGGTCGCCCGCCAACGGTGCTCCGTCAGTGAAGCGGTGCATCGGCACAATGCGACTCCGCGGGACGGTGCTAACTCGCTGAGCGCGCCGATGGCGCAGGTATTCCGCGCAGCCAGTGCCGACCTGCCGACTGGCCAGCGCGCATCCGAGCCCGCATCGCCGCTGATGCAAGAACCAGTCTCATCGTCGTTTCGCGTCGGCGATGCGGTGTGGATGCGGCGCCAGGGGCCCGCCACGCGATGTACCGATGTGTCGCGCCAGGGCGTAGTTTCGCGGGTCGTGTCGGCCCGGGTGGTTGAGGTCGACGGCACGCCCTGGCACGTGCGGTGCTTGCGGCGCCGGAACCCGCAGAATGGCTTAGACGGGAGCCGCATGCCCGGCGCGGGTGAGGAGTTTGGGGACGACACAGGCACGCTGCCGTTGACGAACATTGTGTCGAATCATGAGTGCACGGGGGGCGGTTTAGATCCACCTGCCGTGCCATCAAGCCCGTTGGTCGCGGACCCTGGTGAGCGCCCATCGCTATCGTGGAGTGATCGCGATGAAGTGTCGAGCGCCAGTACGAATTCGCAGTCATTTTTCTGTGGTGAGCATGAATTGGATGAGTGCGGTGTGCGCAAAGATGACTTGTTCGTGTCCAGCAATGATGCGGTGCTACCACCGCCTCGGCCGGATCCTCCACAGGGAGAGAGAGAGAGAGAGAGAGTCGCAGGAAACGCGGACGAGCGGTCGCGCCCGGCGGCAACCAGTCGAGTTGTGCGGCTTCAGCGTCCCCACCGAGCTCATTGACGATTATGAGTGTTTGTAGATTAGTAGAGTGGCATGATTGCTTACAATCAGGTGGAAGTGTGGTATGATTGTGCGGGGTGCGCGCGCTCGCCCTCGCTGTCTTCCGAGCCCTACATCTGACTGGGTGCCGGGGGCGTCACGTGACCGCGGGTCTCCTGATTCGTCGGGGTTTAAGGGTCGGCCGCTGAGGCGGCGGCAGGGACCCGGCGCTCGCGGGCGCCAGTCAGTTTTTGGACAAGTCGGGGCGGATACACGCTGCGTTCTCTTACAGGTACAAAGGAGAAGAGTGCATAAGGTGAACTAGTGCATGACTGAATTTTGAGAAAGCTCTTTGACGTCTTCTTTTCCTGTTGCAATTTTGTAGTGTCTTCACTGTTATTTTAAAAACGTAGTCTTAGTTCGCCGTTTTTTATTTAATATACTTTTGCTGTCATGTTTTATAAGCAGGTCACGGGCCACAAAGGGACCTTGAAGCTTAATTAAGGCAGTAAAAGTGTGTGAAAATAGGTGTCCAACACTCTTCAATGTTTTTTAGGTGAATTATTTGAGAATATTTCACTATTGCTGGAAACCATTTCTAGCTGGCGTAATTTTGCTCGACGTTGGTTAATGCGTGTCATTTCTTGTCAATGGATTAGCGTAATTAACCAAGCTCTCTACAATTGTTATATCACAACTGGGCAGGCCATGGCCCATCCGATCCATCCCGCATCTGCTCCTCCACCTATGACATTTACGTTAAAGATCCTTCCGCGGAATATATGAAATTCATCTTGGACCCAGTAGCCTGCTGAAAGACATATGGAAGCTTTACATTTCATAGGCTGCCTTGGAACTTTGCAGGAGCTCTCCAAGTTCGCTTCTGAAGCTCTCCTCACGGGGAATGCGTGAAAGTCATCTTGGACCCAGTAACTTGTCAAAAGATGTATGGAACTTTACATATCAGAGGCTTGCTTCGGAACTTTTTAGAAGCTCTCGAGATTTTTTCATTTCAAAACGATTGTGTCAAAATTGAAAACTTTTTAAGGTGGTTCGGCAAAACAAAGAAGATGCCTTATTCTATTTTCCGACGAGGAGCAGAACATACGGATTACAAAACATTTTCAAACACAGCAAATCACGTAGCACCTTATACTTTGCCGCGTTTACACAATGCCTTCGGCAATAATGCCTTCGAATAGAGGGAGCGATTATTGAATCTTCTGTACATAACTTACTACTTCATGCTTATTGTATCAAGAGTGCGGTGAGCACAGACAAGGGCGCGGTTTTTATCAGGTGGTTTGAACGGCTGCAGCAGGTCACAACTGCGCACATGTGTGAAGCAAAGGGGGCAGCGGTTGGAGACATAATATGCGGAGTTGGTAACTTGGTTGGACGATGGACATAGGTGGAAAGTGCCAGGGGTCTGCAGTGTCGTCGGGCTGACGGATCGGTTAACAATTAATTATTCCAAGCGTTAGGAACTTAGCCAGGATAAGGAATGTCTCGACAACGTGACGGATAATGTCTGCGATTGCACCAAGGGAGGCCGTTGACATCCTCATGCCGCGGCCTTCTGGTCCTGATGCCTAACTGTCACGTCGAGATGGCTGAACCGTCTGCTGTCGCTGATGCCACAATACCGGCGCGCCGGACCGACACGGGCTTTGCCCACAGCGCCAAACCTCTGCACGCAGGGCGGGGCACACGGCGCACAAAGCCCATCGTTGCCTTATCACCACGAAGCAAGTCTCGTTTTCCTCGTACCCACGTCAGTTATTTTTAGGACGGATATCAGAGCTGCAAAGATTTGATGGAGGCGACTTCGTGAGAACCAAGCCGGTCGCCGTCCAGTCTCGTGGGGCGTAACGTCCAGAAATGCAGACCCGGTGGGGAGCCCTGCGTCCGACGCTTGCTCGGAGCTGCGTGACTGTGCGTCCGACGATTGCTCGGAGCCGCGTGACTGTGCGTCTGACGCTTGCTCGGAGCCGCGTGACTGTGCGTCTGACGCTTGCTCGGAGCTGCGTGACTGTGCGTCTGACGCCTGCTCGGAGCCGCGTGACTGTGCGTGCGACGCTTGCTCGGAGCTGCGTGACTGCACTCCCGTCTGATGGGGATCACAGCTTGATAAGTGGAGTCCCCTTAACATCAACCTTAAGGATCATTATGGTGACTAGTGCTTGATTGGCTGTTGGAGGTTGAGCTTTGACATTCTTTGTATTGCCGTGGTTATTCGCAACTGTCAATGCTGTTCAAGATTGTGTTCTAAAGTAGTCCACATGCGGCTACCGTCCCTTTGCTAGCGGAGTTCCATGTTAGCTCATATGTCAGAAAGATCGCTTGAAATTTACCAAAGGCATAGGAATACGCAAAAATGTGTATTCAAGAGTCAAGACCGCTTCAAGGTTTTTCGTGTTATCGGTCATTAAATAGTTTGGAACTGGAAGTTGAAATCTAATTTCTTTGTATCGCTATTTGTAGTTAATATTTGGGATGCCACTTAACTTCTACATACTATTCATGTCTTTTGATTAAAATAGCTGGCCATATGTTCTTTAAATGTTAAAGTCAATGTTCAACCTCTCACGAAACGCGGACGAAATATAGCCCATCCATCCCACCTCTAACCTTGCTCCCCCAAAAGCTACGTTAGAGCCCAGCACATGGAGTCCGTCGGGTTTATTATGGGCCTTCAGCCCTGAAGGGGCCATGTTGAAAGATCTCCCGCTTTGATTGGTTTCCGCTGACATAAAATGTTTTAAGACGAAATCATGGTTGGCTAGTGATACCAGCCGCCGTTTCTGCATTTTTCACTGGCAACGGTAACTGACTTATGTGTCACTGTATTTGTTTCAGTGTTATGAGCCAGTTACCAAACTTCGTTTTTGAAGCGTGGATGTGTTCACTAGCTTTGTTTTCATGAATTGCTTGCTCCCGATTGTATGCAGTAAGAAAGGCTTTGTCTAGCCATGGTGAGCAGAGTTGGGCGGCAAGCATCAAGCAGAGGTGAGATTTGCACCCTTTCTGTGCATTCCTGCATCCACCATCGATTTGGCTGATGTGATTTTGATGACACTTGGTGGGTGCTTGCATCCGTTCTTTGTTGTTCCGGGACAGAAAAAGTGGCATGCATCGAATGAAAAAAGTTGAACGAAAGCTGTCAAAAGGGAAAAAGTCGGATGAGAAAAGTTGAATGAGATAAATGTGATAAAAGTTGTCACGTATAGGGATAATAGCCTAATCGAACAGGTGTTATAGGGTACATGTCAGCAGTGACCAAAGATTGAAAAACACTTCAATGGACAAAACGTCGATACGGATGGATCTTGAGGCAGACGGTGATAAACTGCCACGCAAGTGATAAACTTCGACAGGTATAAGAGCCAGGTAAAAAAAACAGTTCGACAGACGCAAATTAACATGGATGAACTTTGATCTAAATGACAGTAAACAAGCCGGATGTTAAGAGGATCTACGACAGGGGACTCTTAATGACCTGATGACCTTAATGACCTAGCATTAAAAGGGATTTTGCCGCCTACACTCGGATGCGGCCGCGGATTCAGTGGGTTTTGCAATCCCGTATCCCTGGGTCCTCTAATGTGGGCCTGCCCGCGCCCTCTTGGCAAGCGCTCCTGGCAGGGAGCCAGCCTTCGAGCCTTGACGGCCGAACCACACGGAGCGTGGTCGCACCCTAAGGCTGTCTGGTGGCCGATCTGGTATGGATGCCCTGCTAGCCTCCATATATGCCGATTAAAACGCACTCTAGCCATCGGGACAGCTGTGAACAACGCAGGTGCCCGCGGCAGTGGGCGGCTTCAAAAGCGGCGGCACTTATCACGTATACCGTTTTTCTCGTCAGTCCTGGTGGTGGACAGACCCGTGCCTGTTTCAAATGTTGGTTCAAAGCGGCGGCACTTATCACGTATACCGTTTTTCTCGTCAGTCCTGGTGGTGGACAGACCCGTGCCTGTTTCCAACGTTCGTTCAAAGCGGCGGCACTTGTCACATATATCGTTTTTCTCGTCAGTCCTGGTGGTGGAGAGACACGTGCCTGTTTCCAATGTTGGTTCAAAGCGGCGGCACTTGTCACGTATATCGTTTTTCTCGTCAGTCCTGGCGGTGGACAGAACCGTGCCTGTTTCCAATGTTGGTTCAAAGCGGTGGTACTTGTCACGTATACCGTTTTTCTCGTCAGTCCTGGCGGTGGAGAGACACGTGCCTGTTTCCAATGTTGGTTCAAAGCGGCGACACCTGTCACGTATACCGTTTTTCTCGTCAGTCCTGGTGATGGACAGACCCGTGTCTGTTTCCAATGTTGGTTCAAAGCGGCGACACTTGTCACGTATACCGTTTTTCTCGTCAGTCTTGGTGGTGGACAGACACGTGCCTGTTTCCAATGTTGGTTCCTGCTGCCACTGACGCCTCTGAAAACAAGATCTTGGATCCTTGGTTCCAGCTGGCTATTTCATAGACTTAATCGTGCACTCTCTGGATCCCATTGGTTGTTTTGCAAACAGCATTCTGCTTTCTTGTTCTCAATTGCTCTTTCGCAAGTACAGCTATGGATCCTGGGTCCTACCACTTCCTTCTCGCACCAGAACCTAGCTCGTGGTCCTCATTGACTTTCCACAAATACCAGAACCTGGCTCCATGGTTCTCACTAGTTCTTTTGCAACACCAGGCCCTGGTTCATGGTTTCTACTGCACGGTCTTTTTGGTATCCACTTGTGGGGTGTTTCAATCTTTTATCCCCGTCGAATTTGTTTTTTTTCGATTTGGTTCCAATTTCTTCCGCTCGGCTGTTTATCCTGACACCGTTCATTATGTAACGCGTCGTTCAGATCTACTGAAAGCGTGGCATCACAAAATAACCATTTATCCAACCTTCCTTTTCTAAATGCGCTATTGCAGCAGATGTCAAATTTTTGCATGTCGAATGAGAGTTTGCGCTCCGTTGGTCAGTTTGAGCTCTCAGAACGACAAAATAGATTCAACAGATTAATATATTCGGATTAAAAGGTTGGCGCAATAGATTTTGAGATCCCTTGTCGTATGGGTCTGAAAGAGGCCCATCGCAAGAAAACATGATCGAGCAGGCAGGATGCTCGCTAGAAGTGCAGCGGGGTGCACCAATGAATACCCGTTAAGGGTTCCCTTTCCGCCCCTACCAAGAAGCGTTTCAGAAGCATTCCCCATCACCGCCCGCAGAGCCCCGGCCAGGCCGGGCCAGGCAGGGCGCCACCCGAAGGAGCGGGACTCCCCGCCACCAACAGGCCGCCACGTGAGGCAGCAGCCGGCGACCGGACCCGGGGCCGCACGAGGCACCCGCCCGCCGTTAGCTGGCGTCGTGCCGTGCCAACCGAGATGGCGCCGGTTGCGGAGATCCGCACAATCCGGACCGGAAATCCGAACAACCCGAACCGCCTGCACACGCTGCAGGCCGAGTGACGTGACACGCCGAGGTCTGCACAGTGTGCGGCGATGTGCAAGGCGGTTTGGATTCCTGTGGAGCTGTGGCTCGGCAGGGTGGACTGTTGGGGACTTGGGGACTTGCTGTTGAGCTGTTGCGGACTGAAGTGACACACAGGTACCAGCAGCAGCGGAGCATGTCGAGAGGAGTGGGCGTGGCAGAGCCGCCAGAACGGGTATCTGCAACGGAAAAATGAAAAACGGAAAATGATGCAATCACGATCGTGCTCATGGCGTCGATGTGGTCGTTGCAAGAGCTGCCACATCGCATTCTCCTGTGAATACTGCATGTTCATTTACGTGCTGGTGCGCAGACTTACGTGGCATAATAAGACTCCAGCTAGTAGCATCAAAAAATGGTGGTGCGCGACATTGCATTAGACTTGAACGCTTGCGAATGTCACTGCCAAGGGTTGGGTCACCAACGTCGCACGTTCCCATGTTAGCACTCATGATGGAAATGTGGCACAGCAGCGTCAATGGTGACCCGTCAATGGTGACAATGGTGACCAAGACAGCAGACAATTGATGCTTTGCGAAACGTAATGAACGGCACTTTTATCAAGTACTGGTCCGTTCCTTGTGTGCTCTCAGCAAACAAGAATACGGACGCATGATGTTGCTTGCTGCCTGCAGTGTTTGCCAGGCATATGTTGTTCTTTTAATCGATTGTATCCATCAAAGGGGTTATCGACTGGTTTCGCGGTCCGACCGACGACTGCGACGCCGGGCACCGTGCACACCGCGGACAGCGCCGCTCGGAATAACAGTGCGCACGCTGTCCCTGCCCTGCGCTCTCCGAACCTCCGACGGGTGTGCGTGTCACTCACCCATGCAGTGACCGCGCCGGCGTCTGAAAACCGAGTCCTATCGCCGCAGCGGCGCTGCTCGGGGCTAAACAAGACAGCCTTGGCTGGCACCACTTGACAGCGCAGCGAGTGGCAGGTAGAGTTTCCCGAGGCGGCTGGATGCCCTCAGTGGCAGGAGCTCTCACAGGACGGAACGTTTGCTGAATGGGGAGCTGCAGTTGGCGCACAAGTGCGCCCCCGCCCCACGCGAGCTCCCGGCCGGTGAGCACATGAATCGACGTTCAGCCGCCCTGCTTCCAGCGAATACCTAAGCTCGCCGCTGCGATGAGGGTCCAGTCAGCTGACGCAACAGGCCGAGGCCAGACTCGCCAGGAGGCTTCGGGCCCGGCGCGGCAGAGCCTGCTGGTCTCCGGCTCCTCTCGGGCCATTGTACGCATTCTGAAGCTGACCGGTCAGGCTGGGGGGCCCGGCTGGAGGCCTCTGCTGTATGCCAGTGTTATCTTCATCTGCGAGACCACCTGCCAACTACTTCTGCTGGTAATGAACGCTCAAATGGGCATCAATCTGCTGAAAAACACTTCCATGTTCTTTACAGCAGCGATTGCCTCATCATTTTTTGGTGCGACGCGCGCGGTATGGTTGCTAGCTGCACTCTGCACACTGCTCTACGGGCGCCGCCGTTACTGGGAGCTGCTGTCAGATGTCCATACCTTACTGGATGAGTTACGGGAACTCCCAAGTTACGCAGCGTCCCACGAGAGAGCAAAACGCCAAGTCAGAGCTCTGCTGATAGCAATCATCACGTTGTTTTTGCTCACCTTCAGTATTCATAGTTTTGAACCAAAAGTCGCGAACGGCTACCGAAATTTTTTACATGCGATTTTTAGCGCTCTGTCAGCATTTACCTACACTGTGCTCCTCGCTTGCTTTTCCCTGAAACCCGCCAAGTTTGTTTTCATGAGTCTGCTTCTTGCTGATGGCTTCCGTATTGTGAACAGGGAGCTGCAGACCATGGTGAACGATGGAGGACATCTAGTACCGGACCTTGCCCACATAATTCGACTGAGAAAATGGCACAATCGGCTGAGTCGTGCGTACTCTCGTCTAACCGCATGCATGCAACCAGAGCTATCTGTTTTGATGCTGTATGGTATCATTTCAAACATATCGGTGTACCTGCTAATCATCATAAGCATTCAGGACATAGACGGTGAGGGGTTGCCAATCGGTTCAATGCTGAGTTGGATATTGTACTTCAACGACATGGTCATCAGCATAATTGTCCCTTGCGAGACGGCACAGCGCATCTTGGACCTGGTGGGTGAAACCCGTGATCTTCTGCTGGAAATGGACCCGAAGGCGGCCGACGCAACTCAAGAGGTCACCAAGTTCGCTGAGATCGTGCGGCGCGACCTAGACACTTTGGGCCACCTGGGCTACTACCGCCTAGAGCGCACGACGATTTTATCAGTTGCCTCCACCGTTCTGACCTACATCATAGTGTTCGTTCAGTTTTTCGTGGCAGAGCTCGGCTGTCTTGCCGGCGGGCGTCTCACCGCCAATGCCACATCGAGTGCTTAGGCATAGAGTAGAAAACGTTTCTGCAGCGAGGCTTCAGCGGCTACGTTTCCGAACGATCGATTAATAAACCGACCTATTCGCTTCACGTGACAGCTGTGTGACATTCGATTCTCTGGGTCTTTTTCCAATGAAAACATGATAGAAATGCATCCCCTGGCGCCCGACACGTTAGCTTTCCGTTACAAGACCTGCACAAACATTTCACGACCATCCTGTTTCACGAGATGTATACGTGTCGTTACGACCCCATAGTCGTCTGCACTTCTCCACGGAGAGTTCCACTATTATCACCTGATCTCGTTCGTTAGCTGATGGGCGATCTCAACTGCCCATTGAGATCTCAATTGATCTCAATGGGCAATGGCTGAATGCAGCATGCAAGCACTCATGTCAAATGGCTGTATGGAATGATAAGGGAGCGGTAGAAACTGATCATAAACATCGTTCAGTTCTCGTACGAATGCATCCGTTCGTCGGTGTTCCAACATGGGCTAGCCAGCGATCATCCCTTGAAATATCTAGGGAGAGGCGCAGCACATCGTAATGCCAATGAGCACACAACACCCTAACAATCCACGGAGTCGGTGTGCTCCATTTTCGGTGCCGTAATTGTTGTCAGGTGTTGTGAATTAGGTTAACTGATCTGAACGTCACCGCTGATGTGACTCCTTACACACTGAGCAAGGAGCGTAGTTTATGGTGAGCTTCACTGTTTGTTGTCTGTGTGCTGAGATACGCCGCACCCTTAAGTCTGACATTTATGCTCACGCTGATACCAACCAGAAGCAGGCACCAGGTGCTGCGATGCCCTAGCTAGCTATTACTTTTGACCCAAGAGCAGATACCAGATGATCAATCTGTCGCTCAAGGCTATGCTATGACGATGCGAGCTTGGCGCATTGCGTTGTTATTATCGTTGCATATTGTGTTGACCAGAAGGTTATGTAGAAAATTGTCCTAACAAGTTCCGGAAATACATCGTGTGACTAAATTGTGTGTTACGAACTCCGACTGCTGTTTCAGCCCCATTTGAACTTCGAAGAGCAGGCGAAAATAGATGTCTCCTTTGGAGACAGGTGTTTTACGGATAAACGTGTTTGCATTTCTGCCTCAGTCGCGACAGCCTGTTCGGACAGGCAGCACACAGCGCACGAGTTCAATAGAGATTGACTCAATTGAGATTGACAGTTTCATGAACCAAATGGTTTGTAAAGTTTGTCATGCCTCCATGCACCCTCGGGAGGCATGGAAAACGAAATGCACTTAAGCGAAATAGCGAAAAGTCTGCAGGAAATGCTAAGTGAAGGTAAACAGCATAATGTGCTCATCGGACGTAACATGGCGCGCTGTCGACAAGGCAAACATGCTATGCTATTGCAGGTATGTATGCTCAAGAATGTGGACACAGGAATGAATCAATAACCCTCAGATCAATGCGAGGCAATGAATAGTCTACGTTCTTTTAAGGCTTTCCCTTCTATAATGTCCATATCACTTTGCTGGTAATGTGGGCAAAATTGCCTTCCCTGATTATCCATAAGGAGCACAGGAGTCTTAAAAAACACGTTCAGTAATTTTTTGACTTGGAAATTATGACAGGTCATTGGCAGGTGTACTTGTGTGATCGCTCGTGCATCCCGAATTCGTGATCTCATATTCCCATTCCTAAAACCATTGAGCTTCTACGCTTGGCTATCCAGAAAAGCTTTTCGTTGGTCTGTGAATAACCATGCACTCATATACGGCGTATTTCGCTCTCCTTAGAAGCACGCTTCCTATTCGGTTTTTTTCTGGCGTTGTCACGTTATCTCTACGCGACTCTGTAGTTTAGCCCAAAGGCACAAACAAAGACCTACATTTAAAAGTTCATGATCAAACCCCATTAGAACTTCATATAAACGGGAGACTTCAACTTCGCTAACGTGTTCATCGTACATCGAAAGCGTTCTTGTAATTGCATGCATTTATCGAACTGGTAACCTTTGGCTAGAAAAGGCCATCTTGATGTATACTCATCTGTTTGCGACGCGTGAGCTGTGGAAATCCTCCCAAATACCGAAAGGCAACGGAAGGGAGAGAAAAGCAGGCAACGTATTCTCAGACCAGCTGGGCGTGAGCTAGATAGGGATTAGGCATAGGCCAGCCACCACTCAAGTTACGGCACTGACAGGTGTCGCTGTAATCGACCTGACTTCTCTTCTTGGATGGCTTTATATGTGCAAGAATATGGCACGCGTCAATGAGGAGAAAGTCGGGAGTTGTGAATGTGAGAATGCTATCACGGGATCAGACGTCAGTTATCATCGCAAAAAACAATAGGTGACATCAGAACAATACTCACCGCATCATTTGCATCCAGCGTAATTATTTCAGGGCTCATAAAACTGGAGACGCAAGCAGAACAGCATCACTCTGCTAGTGAAACAGATACCGAGACTATGGCAGAACAGAGTGCGCGGAGCTTCGCACATTGCCTCTCTCATTTGAGCGATCAAACGAAACAAGATAAACGAGCTTGTGTGCGCCATGCAGACGGAGACCGTCACCAAGTTCGGTACCTAGGGGTACAGGCGGCTCAAAGTGTCTGTTTTTTGCTTTCTTTTTTATACTTGGTGCGCAGGACACATAACTCCGGAACCGTGACGGCTTTCCGAAGCAGTTTATCAAAAATTGTCAGACAGCAGCCGCCTATTAGAAGCGATATTGGATGGATGAAACAGAATACAAGTAATGTTTCACTTGATGAGATTTCTGACATCTGGTCCGCGCCTATGAATGGCTTCCTTCTACAGGTTGGCTAGGAACGTACCATCCAAGTGGCACATGTAGCTGTGAGCGCTGCCTTCGAAAATTCGAGTTTTCATTGAACTCTACCCATATATGCTTAAAAGAAGCGTTTAATCACTGCCTCGTGATCGGACATGTGGCAGGACAATATAGGCCCAAGGTTCTTTTTGTACATGGTTTTGTTCATTTATGTACATGGCTCTGTACACATCTGGACATCGTTCTCTACATTTTTGTCTATCCAAAGGTCGGCCCCGCGACTGATGCTAAGCTTGAACGCTTTAGAACAATAATTTGTACATTTAGAAAGTAGTCCGAACGTGTATTTCGTTTAAACGATTTTGTGATTGATAAAAAGAACAGATTGGCCTTTACAGCACCGTGAAGTGTTGCTGGAATCTGGTGGTGGAACTGGAAGATTAACGTCAGAATCTCTGTCTTTCGTGTTGCTGTAACTATCAATATGTCCAGAAACACATCCTCAAAATTGTTGATATCATACGCCTCAGTCTAACTTTGAATGGCTTAAATCACTTACTTAAATACTTTTGGAAGGCTTTTCAGAAGCATCATTTCACGACGGTCCTTCTCGCGAGCACGGACCCACCACCTGGTGTTCCCTGCAGCGGCCAACACGTTCGGTTTTACGAAAACTGCAACCCCGGCCATTGCTCTTGCTGCTCCTGAGATTGCGAACGTGCAGGGTCTGAACCGTTTTATGCTATTTGTTGCATTTGTTAATTTTGCGATAGAATGAACGTTCTCAGGCGAACGTGATTTTCCCTTTTTCATTTTTGACCTCATTCCGATCCGCTCTTTTCAACATTTTTGAGAACCCTTACGTTTTCCGGGAAAGGGGCCCATGACTGGAACACTAGGGGGCACATTATCATTGCCGGCCCAGAACTGAAAGCCATTTCGTCCCAGCGCGGTATGCATTCCGGCTGTCATTCTGGCGGACGCGGGGGTGGGGTCTCATGGTCGATCCGAAGACCTTGAGAGGGATACATTATACCATTTCGAGTACCATGACCATGTGCTGAGGGGACTGTAGGTAGTTATGCAGGAGAATCAAAAGCTATACAAAAAGACAAAACTGAGCCTTTTTTACTGGAGGAATCTCGGGTTTGCCCCTAAATATATCCACTCGTCGTGCATGATCGGACAAGATGACTGTGGTTTCAGCTCGATAAGACAGCAGTAACAGCCTTATTCCTAGGGGAAAACCAGCAGAATGGAGACAAAGATGTGCTGACATTTCGGCAGTATGCCTTGATCGAATCGAATGTCAGAAGTGAATTCAAAATTGCCTGCCAATCATCCTACTTGATTTTTCAAGTGTTTTTTTTTTTTAAAGCGAGCCAGTTTTTACAGGATACCATCATTCATGAGATTAAACTAGGAGCAACTGCCAACCATTACTGCGAAACAACGCACATGTAACTAAGAATTAAAATACACAAAAGTATGTCTACATGCAAACGAATTCAGGCAAACAGGCAGCACGCATCACACTTTATTTAAGTATGCAAGTGAGTTCAGGTAAACAGGCATCATACATCGCGCAAGCGTATATTACGTGCATTATACGTGCAAGCGATTTCAACTGAACAGGCATCGCGGATCAAGCGTCAGGCATCACTTACACATGTAAGCGATTTTAAGGCACATATCACTTTCGCGTTATCGGTCATGATGAACCCTGTACGTTAAGATTTGGTCGCCGACTTTTTATAAGAATAGATTTCACAAGCGTACGCATGGCTTGGAGGAATGATAATAAGCTAAAAAATATCTGGTGAAATCTTCCATATCGAAGCCTACGTACCCGGGTGGCAATAGATCCAAATAGATGCAAATCCGGGTTTCAAGTGGTTTGCAGCAAAAAAAAACATGGTTTACGAAATTTAGTGTGAACTGTGTGAAAAACATGTTAGAAACAATTTTATGTCGGGGAGTCCATGCATGCGGTTCGTGTGAGCTATCATGAACACCTGCGCTACGCTAAAAACAGAACATGGAATACCTTTTCGGTGACCATTTTTGGCGCTGGCACAGGGGCGCTACGAGAGTTGGGCCCCTCTGGCTCCCCAGCTAGTGGCCCTGCCGGAAGCGCCGGTCCCCCCGGCTCACGGGAACCGGACAAGGTTCGGCATCCTCCAGTCGTCGCTCCCTCCCGGAACCGCCCCTCTGAAACTGTTGTTCGTCCGGGTTCTCTGGACCTTGGCCCTGCAGGGCGCGCCGCCAGGTCGGCGTCTGCACAGCGGACGGGGGGCCGGCTCCCGCTGTCGACTCCGCCCCACTCACCGGGAGGGTCAATGGGTCCGCCTCCCATCCCTCCACCTGGGGACGGGGTTTCGGGTCGGCCTACCCTGCCGTCCCCGGTGGCGGGTCGTGCAACAAAGCGTGCCCCTCCTTGGCCGACGTCGCCTACGGAGGGTGGAAGTCCCAAAGCCCGGCCAAGGGTCCGGCTTACCTCCACTGAAGTAGAGCGTCGCCAGGGAGATTTGTTTAGTGCAAAGCCCTAGGTGAATGCTTAAAGCAGATGTAAGCTGTACCGATGGATCTTAACCGTACACCCCACATACAACCATACCTAGCATGCCAGTGACGTTTTTACAAATGGAACATGCGTGGCTTGAGGGCCAACATGTCGGACCTACGCACACTCTTATCTTATCGTAACCCGGTTGTGGCATGCCTACAAGAAACAAAGGTATCTGATGACACCCAAATTAACGTCAAATGTTACAGCATCTTTCGGAAAGACGTGAGAACTGACACGATCGCCCATGGTGGGGTGGCGGTTTTAGTTCATCACAGTATACCGTGCTCTCCTGTAAGTCTTAACACTGACCTTCAAGCTGTTGCTGTCGTCGTCGACCTTGGGTCGCTGAGGCTGACTGTCTGTTCTATCTAGCCTCCCTCCTGCTGAGGAAGTACCGGATTCGACACTACAGTCCATCTTCGATCAGCTTCCATCGCCGTTCTTGTTGCTAGGTGACTTCAACTCCCATAGCCCTTTGTGGGGCTGCAGTCACACAAGCCGCCGAGGCCGACATCTTGAGCGTTTGCTGAATACAAATAATCTTTGTGTTGTTAACACCGGCCTGGCATACCCATATATCTCTGCCGTCCAGCACTACTTCAGCGATAGATCTTTCTATCTGCTCCTCGTCCCTTTTCTGTCGGTTGTCTTGGTTCGTTGAGAGCACTACATATGGGAGCGACCATTTCCCAATATGGCTTGGGATGAATGCTGGACACCCAGGCAGGAGGCCTTCCTGCTGGAACCTTCGACGTGCTAACTGGCAAAAGTTTACTGATGAGTGCCACATTAGGGTGCAGCCGACCGAGGACGACAATGCAACGTCTCTTGCACAACAAGTGACATCCACAATTGTCGACACTGCAATGTCTTGTATTCCCTTGACATCACCTGAGCCGCGCAGGATCCCTGTTCCCTGGTGGTCAGAGGACTGCAAGGCGGCAATTCTCAAGCGGAAGCGGGCGTTCAGGGTTTTTAAGCGTTCTGCAACGACCAACAACCTCATCGCTTTTAAAAAGGCCAGAGCATTTGCGAAACGCACAATACGTGAGGCAAAGCGTACATCATGGAGGGAATATGTAAATGGTTTAAATCGTCACACCCCACTGAGTGCAGTGTGGCAGCGAGTTAGTCGCATTTCCGGTAGGAGCGTCTCCACTGCAGTTCCGGTGTTGAAAGTGGCGGGAATCACGATATTGAACACACAGGAAGTTTCAAACAAAATAGGTCTCGCATTTGCAGAAAGGTGCCGACATGGAACAGACGACCCACGCTTTATTCGTTACAAGGAACGAAGTGAGAAGACGGCAATCAATTTTAGAATTCCTGACTCAGAGATTTATGAGTACAACCAACCGTTCACTGTCATGGAGCTCTGCACTGCTCTTAAGAGAGCTAAGAGTGTGTCGCCTGGATTGGATAAAGTCCACAATGATATGTTGAATCGCCTAGAGAAGGAGTCCCTCCATGCCTTTCTCTCACTTTTCAACTACATATGGTTGCAAGATGACTTTCCGGAGTCGTGGCGGAATGCCATTATAGTCCCGATACGGAAGCCCGGAAAGGATGGTTCCGATCCACTGCACTACCGCCCAATTTCGCTGACTTCATCCCTATGCAAAGTGCTAGAGGGGATGGTGAATGATCGTCTCGTGTGGTACCTTGAAACCCACGGTTGTCTTTCCAAAGTGCAATGCGGGTTTCGGAAGAACCGATGCACTGTTGACCACTTAACGATATTAGACACAGCTATACGACATTCTTTTAAACAAAGACGTCACACGATAGCAGTCTTCTTTGACATTGAGCAGGCTTATGATACCACCTGGCGCTATGGCACTCTAAGCAAAGTACACAAGTGTGGACTCCGAGGTCACATAGCACTCTTCATTGAAAACTTTTTACGTCGTCGATTCTTCTGCGTCCGAGTGGGTGGCATACTATCTGATCGCTATGAACAAGAGAACGGTGTTCCTCAAGGGAGCGTCCTTAGCGTAACCCTGTTTGCGCTGATGATCGATGATATCGCCGACTGTCTGCCACCTACCATCAGTCGGTCATTGTTTGTGGACGACTTTGCCATCTGGTGTGCGGCATCCACAACGACGTCTGCTGAGAGGCAGCTTCAGTTATGCCTGATTCGACTAACTGAGTGGAGCCTTGAGAATGGTTTCAAATTTTCGACCACCAAGACTAAGTGCATGCACTTCTGCTCACGGATTAGAGGCTGTAGAGACCCGGAGTTGCGACTGTATAATGCCACTACCCCAGTTTGTAGCGACATTTGTTTCCTGGGTCTCACGTTTGACCGTCGGCTCACGTTTAAGCAACACTTTAAGATGGTTAAGACTAAGAGTCTCAAGCGCATGAACCTCATGAAAGTAATGTGTCGTATGACCTTTGGAGCCGATAGAAGCACCCTGTTGAACCTGTATAGGGCCCTAATTCGATCAGTCATCGATTATGCTAGTCCTGTCTACGATAGTGCTCCTACATCTTCAAAGCAGGTTTTGGACACAATCCACCATACATGTGTTCGTATAGCCACTGGGGCGTTTCGTACGACCCGAACAAGAAACTTACTGGTGGAAGCGAATGAACCGCCCTTGCCTCTTAGGAGACAACGACTTACTTTGAATTACGCTACAAAGGTTTCACAATTTCCGGATCACCCAGCCTTTAAGTTCATCTTCTCTCAGACGTTGATTCGTTCTTTCTTGAGGGGGCGGCCCACGTCAGCGAGGCCGATGTGCCTGCGCGTCCGGGACTGCCTGGACGAGGCGGATATTACGCTGGATGACATTGCCCCGCACACTCTTCGGGACCCAGCACCGTGGAGACGTCTGAGTATTAAGTATGATTTGGGACTCTGTCAGCATCTTAAAAATGGCACTTCACCACGAGAGTTCCTCACGTATTCGTTGGAACAGATCTCACAATACGCGAACTCATTACAAATATTTACCGATGGTTCCAAGGGCTCAACGGGAACGGGTTGCGCATTTGTTTGCGGTGACCATACCGTAGGTCTGTGCCTCCCGCAGCACCTGTCAGTTTTTTCCTCAGAACTGTTTGCCATTTTAGCAGCGCTTCAGTACGTTGCTTGTCGTCCTGAAAGGGATATAGTGATGTTGACCGACCCGCGTAGTGCACTTTTATCATTAGACCCGACGGCGATGTCGCGTGACCACTTATTTTTGACTCGCTCAATTTGGGAGGAATTGGAATGGCTGGACAGCACTTCCTGTCGTATCACATTTATGTGGATCCCCAGCCACATGGGAATAATGGGGAATGAAAAAGCCGACGCCGCAGCGAAAGCTGCGGCATGTGAGAGAATCCCAATACCAATTTATGTACCCGCTCGAGATCTGAAGTCAGTCATTTCCAAATACGTTCGCAATACGTGGCAGCACATGTTCGACCAACATCTCCACGCTTTCAGGGAAATCAAGCCCCAACTGGGTGATTGGGAATCCTCCCATCGCCGAAGCCGCTTCCAGGAAGTCGCCCTTTGTAGGCTTCGGTTGGGTCATACATACGCCACACATTCGTTTTACTTGACGCGTAGGGATGTGCCACGGTGTGATAGATGCGGGGACCAGTTGTCTGTTGAACATGGGCTCGTCTCACGTCGGCGCCTTGAGACGGAGAGGCGACGATTTTTTCCTTCAGCGCCCCTTCATCGGTTACTCGGTCGAGACCCATGTGGTGAACTTGGAGATATACTCGCATTTTTAGCACACATTGACTTTGACGTTATTTTCACTCACCCCTCAGTGTAAGTGCGCCAGTGATGTTACCTGTTGTCAGTTGACAACATACTTATCGCGTCGTCGCAGAGGTAGATAACCGTCATCGAGTGGGTGCAAAATGGCCCCGATGCCAACGCGCCCTTAAAACACAAATCACCACCATCACGTGACCATTTTGGGGCAGAGCACGCTCAGGCTGAAATCCAGAGAGGTACGGACCCTATGCCACTTTTAGAGCTCAAAGCCATCTACAGAGTACTGTAGGAAAATAGGTAGGAAAATTCTTCTTATAAAAATTCGGCGACCAAATATAAACGTACACAGCTTACAATGGCCGATAGCGCGAACAAGATATGTGCCTTGATGTGTGATGTGTGTGAGCTCAAAATCGTTTACATGTGTGAGTGATGCCTGACGCCTGCTGCGCGATGCACACCTAAAAGAAGTCGCTTGCATGTGTAAGTGATGCGTGATGTGTGATGCCTGTTTACTTCAATCCACTTGCATGTTTAACTGAAGCATGATGTGATGACTGTTTACTTGAATTCGTTTGTATGTACACGTATATTCGCGCATTATAATTACAAGTTAGATATGCGCCTTATCGTAGTAATGGCTGGCAATTGATCCTAGTGCAATCCCCTGAATGTTGGTGTTCTGTAAAAACTGTGGGTCGCTGATCCCCCCCCCCCCCCCCTCAAAAAATGAAAAATTGAGTAGAATCATCGGCAGGCAATTTTGAACTCAATTTTGCTATTCGGTTCCATAAAGGCATGTCGCCGAAGTATAAACGCATCTATATCCACATCCTCCTGCTTTTTCTCCGAGAGATAAGCCTATTACTACCGTCTTATCTATGTGAATAATGTTCCTCGCAAATGCACTTAACAACTTACGTGGCTTCACCTCTTTTAAGACCAAAATCGAGGACAGAACAAAATGCCAAGAGGCGAATGCAAACCAAACTATCGACACCACTATTGCGGGCGCTATATGGTTCGCGCCTCCTCTGCTGCTTTGGACTCTGAGGGTCATGGGTACTCCGCCAGGGTTGCATTGTAGGGCCAGCCAGCACCAGATCACTCCGACAAAGGCGTTCTCACTCGCAAGCCAAAGCAGGGGTGCACACGAAACGACTGGTAAATTGCACGTCATAGCACGGGGTAGGGACGGAGAGACACCCGTTAACATCGGGTTACGAGGACTAAAGCTTCCTCGAGGACCAAAGAGAGTAATCTTAAGCAGAAGCACAGGTAAGGGGGGAGGGGCACAGAGGGCACGCACCCCACACCCGCGCTACGTCCCGAGGGGCCCTTTGGGCCCCTCGGGACCTACGATAAATGACCAGATTAATTGGGTGCCCGAATGACTGGAAAAGCCGGCGGTAAGTGGTATTCAGAGGCCCCAGCTCGCAGGGCCGGTCACCTCGATGTTATCCGGAGGGTCCTGCGCCCTAATCAGGGGCCCTGAGACGATGAGGGCCTATATGTCGGGCAGACACCACCAGTTACGCACAGACTGCTCCGTGGCGGCATGGGCCTGAGAGCGCATATCCCAAGCAGGGACAAAGCAGGAGCCAGCGAGCCAACGATTCACGTTGGTCGGGGTCCATAGCAACTTACAGTGGCCCTGTACTGGTAGAGTGTCTCGAGTCGGCTCGAAGCAGTACCAACGATCAATGGCTCGATTGGACGGTCTTAACGCACGAAGGGCTGGTCACAGTCTTGTTAAGGGACCCGAGTCTGCGGGAACGGGTCCTCAGATGACAGCCAATGGGCCCTTTGTGCCGGTCGGGCACTCACTGAGTCAATGTGGACCTATACGCTGGTCGGGCGCCACCCATACCGCGCAGTCGACTCCGTGTCTGTATGTGTCTGAGGGTCCACTTTTCAATCAGCTACAGGAGCCAGTGATTGACACTGGTCGAGGCTCTGTGTCTGTCAGGGGCTATGGCGCCTAACACACGGTCCTGTGGTCACAAGAGGCTCCGAGCCGACCAAGAGCAGTAGTCAATGAGGCCCGAAAATCTGCCCTGACGGGCCAATGGAGTCGATGACCAAAGGCCCGGTTGAAGGGCATAAGAGCCCGAATGACTGGCTGTAGGTCACACAAAGGTGAGGGCCCCTGAGACAATATGGGTGTCTAAGTCGGCCAGACATCACGAACATTGAACAGTTGGCTTCCTGTCAGTCAGAACTGTGGGGCCATTTCCCAAGCAGGAGCAAGGCCGCGGGCCACGATTTGCGTTGCTCTGGGTCCCCGCAGAGACAGTGCCTGGGGTCTCTGTGTCGGTCTGGGGCCCACAGTACATAACAGGGGCTCATGTGTTGGCTAGTGGCCCCTATTCGGTCACGGGCTTTTTGAGGAGGTCCAAAGAGGGGCTAGGGGCGCTTCGGGACCAACGACCAAGGTCCGGATTGAACTCGGACCCGGCTCCCACCCGGAGTGCCGTAACCCGAAATTTCGCTCAGAGGGCGTCTATAAGGGCCCTTTCATAAGGGTCTTCTACTCCCATTATAAAGGCCTCTGTACGGAGCCAAACAGTTGGACCCATGTCCGTCTGAGCACTTTAAACACATTCATCAGCAGGGACGAGGCCGGGCCCGCGATTTGCATTGGTCGGAGCCCCTGCAACATTGTGGTGCTCCTGCACCGGCCAGGGGCCTACAGTGCCTAACAGGGCATTTTGATTCAACAAGGGCCTCGAGGCGGTTGGGGGAATTTGCTCGGCAGGAACGGGGACGGGACCCCGAGCGACAGAGGGCCTCTTGCATTGGTCAGGACCCTCTGGTAATGAAAGGGAGAACGAAAACTTATGATGATATTTCACAGTGATACAATGGAAAGATCCTGTGCCAGTCAGTGCCCCAAGTACTGAACGGTGGGCCCTCCAACCCATTTCCAGCATGGGTCCATTAAGCCGAACTGGAGACTAAATGCCAGTTATTGGACCACTTACAACGATCAGGGATGTTGTTGCGTCAATGAGGGTTCTTGCGTTGATCCAGGGATAACTTCGCGGCCCAGAAGGCCTCTCGCGTTAGGGAGGGAGCTAATGTGATATTATATATATATATTATATATATATATATATATATATATATATATATATATATATATATATAGCTCTCTCTCTCTCTCTCTCTCTCTCTCTCTCTCTCTCTCTCTCTCTCTCTCTCTCTCTCTCTCTCTCTCTCTCGCTCTCTCTCTCTCTCTCTCTCTCTCCTCTCTCTCTCTCTCTCTCTCTCTCTCTCTCTCTCTCTCTCTCCTCTCTCTCTCTCTCTCTCTCTCTCTCTCTCTCTCTCTCTCGCTCTTCTCTCTCCTCTATCTCTCTCTCTCTCTCTCTCTCTCTCTCTCTCTCTCTCTCTCTCTCTCTCTCTCTCTTCTCTCTCTCTCTTCTCTCTCTCCTCTCTCTCTATCTCTCTCTTTCTCTTCTCTCTCTCTCTCTCTCTCTCTCTCTTCTCTCTCTCTCTCTCTCTCTCTCTCTCTCTCTCTCTCTCTCTCTCTCTCTCTCTCTCTCTCTCTCTCTCCTCTCTCTCCTCTCTCCTCTCTCTCTCTCTCTCTCCTCTCTCTCCTCTCTCTCTCTCTCTCTCTCTCTCTCTCTCTCTCTCTCTCTCTCTATCTCTCTCTCTCTCTCTCTCTCTCCTCTCTCTTCTCTCTCCTCTCTCTCTCTCTCTCTCTCTCTCTCTCTCTCTCTCTCTCTTCTCTAAGGGCCTCCGGATTGACTAGGAGGTCACGCCCCGTGCCGTCAGAGTGGCAGCCGGGAGATACCTCGCGTTGGAACGGAATGGCTCTTTAGTCCTTGACCGGGAGCAATGATCTGCTCCCTAATGCTCTACTCGAAAGAGCACCTTTCCCGTACAGAAATAAGGGGTATCATTAATGTTAAATTAAGTGGATCGAAATGAGTTTAAAAACAAACGAGGCCATCCCATGTTTGTCTGGTAGCTTTTAGTCTTTCGGAAAACCGACTAGAGAAACAAATTACATCAAAAGGTTTGAGCTTGTGTGCCCGCAACCTCGGTAGCAAGGACAGTGATGGCCTGGGCTACAGTTTCTGTAAACCCGAACGGCGTTGGCCACCGCAAGCAACAACAGGTGGCGGGCCCCGCGCGCGCGGGAACAACCGTCGTAAAATCATGGCTCCGTATGTCTTTCAAAACTAGCTCGCACCATTAAAGACGAGACTGGATGCATTTTTTTTACAACTTTGAGGCTGCACGCTGGACAGACAGCATTTACAACAACGCAATAAACAGACGTTTTACTCTTACTCATCCAGTTCCGCCATCAGGTTCCAGCACTATTTCGAGTAAAAGTCAGTCCGTTCCTATCATCGATCTAAAAACCGCACAGGTGAAATATACCGCCGCTGACTAACTTCTAAACCTACAATTATATGTCCTTAAGCGTTCAACGATAGTTGTTTCAAGATATGTTATCATTCTCGTCCATCTGTTGGCCACGGCTCAGTGTTAGCGGCGGGGCCGACGACGCGGGGCCTAAGGAGACTGCAACGTCTGGCGTCGAGGTTTTTGTTGCAACTTTTATTACGAACATTTGCGAGCGCGCATGCCCGAAATTACGTTACATAATTTGTATAACCAATCAATCTGCAATGCAACTTGAACATTTCTGTGCAAACATGGCTTAGCCATGTCAATACAACTTGCTGGCCAATTTCGATGCACATTTGCTGGGTCCACAATATCTCCGCACAGCCAAGACAAATGTTCTGACAGATATTTTGATTGTTCTTGGTTTAGAAAGAGCCCATTAGACCAAAGCAAACTGAAGAGCGCCGTTTATTTACTTCATGCAATCGTTAAACGCATGATTTTTTCAGTTTATTGACCGTTGAATTCAGGTCAAATTTGTCTCGCGGTAGCTTCTGGCTTCTGTTCCAGGGAAGAAATGTAAAAATAAAGAATATCAGAGAAAAGGTGTCCTTCATTAGCAGGTGGGGCAACAGATATTGGAACAGGTATCAGACAACATGTAACAAGCTCACTTATTGTTATCACCTGGGCATTAGTATATTTTTAAGTAAGAAAACATTGCTTTAGACAACACATTCTCTCTGTTAAGTGAATACGCTATTCGAAACGTCATTGTCTGATCACGTCATCGTATCTTGCACAACATTGATGAGGAGCCAATTGACGGCCGTTGTATCTGGAAATCGTGCTCACAATCACCAGATATGAATGACTCGACCAGTACATTTTTCTTGTGCTTGATCACCGCATGGCTTATGGAATTCCAAGTTTTGGATGATGTTTTTATGGTGAAATGAATGTCCAGGTGACCTTGAAATACTCTGCCCGAAATAATCTCCCCGTCCTCGCGGGGGTGTAGCTCAGAAACTAGTGGGTTCTAGGTCTCGAGATGACAGGGCTGTGAAACTGCATCACATAGTCTTCAAGATGACTATTTCAGTTAAAACCCCATAGAAATGTGTCCGCACTGCCTGCGGTTTCTCCCCTACCACCACGAGAAGTTTATCAAACTGCGTGCTTCAGGTGGAACAGGTGGAACTTTGGCAAGGCAATACAGCTGCATTACAGTAAACATCAGCTGACGTCCAGCTGAGAAATGAGGGGAAGCTCTTACCTTGTAGCTGTCGGTCACAGGCTGGCCTTTCTCACCACGCATGACCTGACATGACCTCGTCCTCACGCATTGACCAATGGGAACATGAGTCCTGCGTCCCAGAGACGTCATGTACCTTCGTGCTGAAGAGGGACGCTATCGCATTGCTGACTGCGCCATGTTATCCCACAAGAGCGCCATAAGCGAAGACAGCCATTATCCGCAATGCCGATGGCATGTTTCGCAGCGACTGTGCGTAGGGGAGTGCGAGGCCCGGTTTACCGGTGGATGCTGGCGTTACAACACAGCTACATAGCCGGGTAAAGTTTGTACAACATTGGTGTAACAGAACTGCTAACTGAAGATGCATCTGCGTCCCCATCATTTAAGAAGATATGCTTTAGGTGCAAGGTGCTGCGCAGAAAATTAGCCCCGGAATGCTATTCGTATAGTCATCTTGGGCAAATTTTCCTTTCTGGCACAGCGACTTTTGATGTTGTCACTGGAAAAAACTCCAGAACAAATCATATATTTCAGTAAGGTTATCACAGTCATATGACATAAACACTGCATAATGGTCTGTCAAGCTGGTGACTTCTCTGTCTTGTGTTACATAATTTATGTGAATCCCCCACTGATGCCACATAACTCCATGCATCAGAGTGGTTATACTGAACTGAACTCGGAAGGTGACATGTGTATGTGTTTGTGTGTGCAGGGCAACTGCAATAAAATGCTGTCGGCATTGAGGCTGTTGCCAAGGCAACCAGCTCTCCTGCGGCAATGGAACTGGGCTTGCCAGACTGCCAGGCTTATTCACAAGGTAACAGATCATGTGTTTTTAAAGGGAGCTTCTCACATTTATATAGGGCTCTAACCAGAATAGCCATTTTGAAGACCTTTTGGTGCTGTCCACAACTGTCCACACAACTGTTGTTCTTGATACCCAAGCCTCTCTAGTTTTTTAGCTACTTACTACTCCTGAAAATGAGAAAGGCAGGGAGGTATATTGGAGAGAGTGTTTTGAAAACATCCTAGCATCTATGACATGGCAGTCATGCCATTCAATTCCTGCCATTCCATAAGCCATGTAACAAGTGAGGCCAAGGAAAATATAGCTGTCCTGCCTGTATTTGGATATGCCCCTGGGCTGGTCTGACCATCAAAAGGGTTTAGACAGGTTGCAAGGCTGCAACTAGCTGGTAACCAGTTTGGCTTAGCTGAGCATGTGAAGTGTTGTCATACAATCCAAGGCCAAGAAAAATACAGCCATCCTGTCTGACTTTGGATGTGCCCCTGGGCTGGTCTGACCATCAAAAGTGTTTAGATAGGTTGCAAGGCTGCAGCTGGTACTCAGTTTGGCTAAGCTGAGCATGTGAAGTGTTGTCATACAATCATACAATGGTATATCATTAGGTGTCTCTCCACTGTGACAGTGCTCAACCCTGGGCCCAAGATCCAAAACCCTCATCCCCTACCTTAATTCATCCTGCATCTGGGACACCCTGCTTGCTGGGGGCAGGCTGCATGCATCAGCCAGGAGTGGGCTGAGAGATCTGCTGAGAGGGGGGACCTGTACAGGGTACTCAGCGCACATGTGCAGGCTAAATCTCGGTGGTTGGGTCCCCAGACACATGCAAGCCTGCCCTACTGTCAGACACTTTCCTTCATCCGATTGCTCTGAAATGATCATTTCTGGTCGAAAGGGCTTTAATCCGAAGAACCAAACAACCAAGTGCTCAACCCAGCCATGCTTCATGCTGGGCTGTTAAGACACCGTCCCCTGCTGACAGCCTGAAGACGAACAGGCCCTCAACCCGCCACCGCCGGTGGCCGCCGCGCTGCCCCAGCAGCCGGAGCCGACGCTGCAGCAGGCGGCAGAGACGGCGTTCCGTGCAGTGCGCCGTCAGTTCCGCGAGTGCCGGACGGTGGAGGAGCTGCTGACCGTGGGCGGCCGGCGGCAGCTGAGCCGAACCGAGTCGCTGCTGTGGCTGATCTCATTGGCGGAGCTAGCAACCACGCAGGCCGTGCCGCCGGATGCTTTCACTGCGCACCCCTGGTCAGTTTCCCTGGTCATTCTGTCGTTGCACCCCTGGTCGTTCTGTCACTGCACACCCCTGGTCAGTCCAGCACTGTGGTCCCCCTGATCAGTCTGTCACTGTACACCCCTGGTCAGTCTCCTTGGTTGCTCTGTCACTGCACACCCCTCGTCAGTTTCCTTGGCCAGTCTGTCACTGCGCACCCCTGGTCAGTTTCCGTGGTCAGTCCGTCGCTGTGCATCCCTGGTCAGTTTCCGTGGTCAGTCTGTCACTGTGCACCCCTGGTCAGTTTCCTTGGTCAGTCCGTCGCTGTGCACCCCTGGTCAGTTTCCGTGGTCAGTCCGTCGCTGTGCATCCCTGGTCAGTTTCCGTGGTCAGTCCGTCGCTGTGCACCCCTGGTCAGTTTCCGTGGTCAGTCCGTCGCTGTGCAGGCCGCTCCGCGGCCGCTGGCAGCGGCGCTGAGCGGATGCGTCAAGGACATCGTATATGCAGAGCATTGGTCTTCCGGTCGTCAAGTTTTGGTTTTTTACTCGTGTCGGGGCCATTTTGTCTCGCCGTTGCAACTGACCTGGCTGGTTGTGAGCCCAGTCACCACCGCAGCCAAAGTGACCGGGTGGTTCAGAAAGATTGTCGGTTGTGAGCCCAGCCACTACCGCAGCCGAAGTGACTGGGTGGTTCAGAAAGATAGTCGGCCTGAATTCGTCTGGAACAGGAAAGGCGTGATTCCGGAAAGAGGTTATGCGTAAACATGCGACGTTTTTGTCCTGTTCCCCCCTTCCATGCCTTGTGATTTTATTGCTATGTTGGGTTTGGCTTCTATCCCTTAACTGTGAACGCAGTGCCACCGAATAAAGGTGAAAGGAATGTTTTGTAACCTCTTCCCCACCCTGCCCACTTTTACATAAGCTCTGGATGTCCCTAATGCGGCTTCCAACATTAGTAAGGCAACGGATATGGTGCGGCTTGTACACTTTTTGCTGCGCTGACAGCGCCATGGCACCATGACCGAAAGTTATCGTGTAACACTGGTACATGCTACCAGTTATGAGGAGGCGAGTGACTGACAGTGTCCGCCATGCGTCCAGTTACCAGGAGATGGGGCGCCAAATGACTAGCGGCCCTCAAAGCTCGGCGCCTCATCAGCTGTTGGCGCCGGCACGCGCCCTCCTGCGGCTGGGCGTGTCGCCCGCCGATCCCATACTCGCCCTGCTCGTCAACGACCTCATCTGGAGCCTGCGCAAGATGACCATGCGTCAGCTGGTGCAGGTGGGCCACAGCGAGCGCGTCGTGGCGATGTAGCGTGGAGCAGGCCTGGTGGAGCGTCGTCGCAGCAGGTGGAGCGTCGTCTTCGCCCCCCCCCCCCCCCCCCCGTTTACGTGTGGCCGGGGTAGGAGGAGAGCCGGTTGTGGGGGAAAAGAACCGGGCTCGGGGACCCGGTCGTGGGGAGGGGGGGGGGTCTGGAAAGAGCCAGAGTCGGGGGAGGGGGAGCCGGGGTTATCATGTCGCCCGTGATGCTGTGAAAGCTGCTACACTGACAGAGTCACGGCACTGACAAGCCACTTCACCTCCAGGGCTGCTACACTGACTGAGCCGCTACACTGACAGAGCCGCCACACTGACAGCGCCGCCACACGGACAGAGCCACCGCAGTGGCAGAGTCGCCGCAGAGACACCACACGGACAGAACCACCACACTGACAGAGCCGCCACACTGACAGAGCCGCCATACTGGCAGAGCCGCTACACTGACAGAGCCGCCACACTGACAGAGCCACCACACTGACAGACCTGCCACACGGACAGAGCCGCCACACTGACAGAGCCGCTACACGGACAGAGCCGCCACACTGACAGAGCCGCCACACTGACGGGGCCGCCATACTGGCGGTGCCACCACACTGACGCCTGACAGAGTCGCCACACTGGCAGAGTCGCCACACGGACAGACTCGTGACGCCGGGAGAGCGGCCGTGACTTTGGGCCAGTACCGTGGCGCTGTCAAAGCATTGACCCTGTACGGAAGTCATGATTCCGTATCATATTCGTTGTCCCGTGTCAGGACTGCGACACTTTCAGAGCCATGAGCCTGTTGTGCTGTTGTAATTACGCATAAATCCCAACAATATCAGTGGCGTGCCTCCCTGTCCAGCTCACTCTGCTCTCTCAACTCCTTGCTCTCGGTGCTGCAGGCGTTCTCGCTGGCACGCAGCCAGTTGGCCACCGGTGACAGCCGGCTGCAGCAGCTGCACAAGCTCAGCATGGAGATGATTCAGCTGCGCTGGGTGGAGATCACCGAGCCGCAGGACATCTTGCCCATACTGAAGCACAGGTGAGTGGAGACCGAGATCCTAGTCAAGTTTAGTCAATAATCCCCCAATTATATACATATATTTATATATATATATATATATATATATATATATATATATATGCAGGTATGTATGTATACATTTATTTGTCCATATATTTTTGGATATCTGGCTTTTGACCACATAAAAGAAAATGGATATGGGAATGATTCGCAAAATTTCGCGTGTCGTTTGTAGCCCGTTTTAGCCAGTCGAAACTCTGCTGGCAAAAACTTTCGGCCGGTTGCTACCTTCCTTGATCTGAGGGCGGCCTGCGTGTGTGTGTCTGAGGACGAGCCGTGTATTTTCCCGCGGGCGGGCCGTGTCTGCCTGATGGCGGGATGTCTGTTCGTCCTCGGACCGGGGGTGCACGCTTGTCTGAGGGCGTGGGGGGGGGGGAGGGCATGCTCGAGCAGTGACGAGCGGCGATTGTGCGCGCGGCCGACAGTGAAGTGTTCCCGGCCGAGTTTGTGCGCCGGCTGGAGGACCGGGCGCTGGACGCGGCCGGCCGCGTGTCGGCGGGCGAGGCGGCGCTGCTGCTCAACCAGCTGGCGCGGCTGGGCCGGCGGCCGCTACCGCTGCTGCGCGCGCTCAGCTTCCACGCGGCCCGCCAGCACGAGCCGGCGTCCGTGCGCGACTGCGTCCGTACACTGTTCGCCCTGCAGAAGCTCAGCTTCCCCGATCAGGTGAGACCGCCAGATGCCCCAGAGAACACCAGGTGAGACGCCAGCTGCCCCAGAGAACACCAGGTGAGACCGCCAGCTGCCCCAGAGACCACCAGGTGGGGCCGACAGCTGCCCCAGAGACCAGGCGAGGCCGCCATCTAACCCAGGGACCAGGTGAGACCGGTAGCTGCCCCAGGGACCACCAGGTGGGACCGCCAGCTGCCCCAGAAACGAGGCGAGACCGCCAGCTGCCGCCAGTCAACTACCCCGGGACGCTCCGGCTTACCGTTCCGCGGCAGCGGCTGCTGGCGTGGTCGCCGCCGACATGTCACACACCCGGTAATGCCCAACCCAACGTTTTCTCGTTTTCCACCCCTCGTACGTGCCCTGTTGGATTGTGCGCGGGGCGGTCAACCCGTGTCCAGCGAGGGTAAGCGGCGACCGCCGCCCGTACCTCCCACGGGAACACGTAGTAGTCGTGCCGCGGGCCCTCTGGCGGCAGCGGCGGCGGCGGTGTTGGCTGGGCGCGATGACAGCACGCACCGGCGCCTCTTGCGGCGCGCCACCCGTCCCGGTGCCCGTGCCGTCTGACTTCTCCCCAGTGCGACGGTGGAGACTTGTGACCGGCGATGTCTCCGGTTCCGCAGGTGCTGCTGGAAAAGGTGGGCCGCGACCTGGTGACCCAGACGCCGGCCGTGGAGGAGGCCAGTCTGCTGGGGTCGGCCCTCACCGCCGCCGGCATGCTGCACTGGCGACACCTCGGTCAGTGGCTCCCGCCCCTCCCCTGGCTGCCTACCGACGGCAGCTGGTGGCTCGTTACTGCGGGCTGATTGCGGTGGCAGCCCTCGCTGCGGCGTCGCGCCCCTGCTCGGTCGTCGTCGGCGCTGACGAAGCCACGTCTGGCCTGTTGCAGAGTTTCTGGAGGCGGCTGCCGTCTGGTATGAGAAGCATGCCGACAGCGTGCGACCGCACGACGTCATCTCCCTGATCATCACGCTGGCAACGGTCAACTTTTGTCCGTCCAACGCGGACGCCCTGCTGCCGGTGCGTAGTCGGTGGGGCCAAACCTGGCGTGTGGGGCAGACCGGGCCTGGACCTGGCGTGTGGGACACACTGGGCCTGGACCTGGCGTGTGGGACAGACCGGGCCGGGCCTGGCGTGTGGGACAGACTGGGCCTGGACCTGGCGTGTGGGACAGACTGGGCCTGGACCTGGCGTGTAGGACAGGCTGGGCCCGGACCTGGTGTTTGGGGCCGGTGAATTGTTTGTGTTCCATCATGATGGCACTGCGAAGCCTCCACAAAAACTAGCGGTCACTGAACCCCTACCGCTAGTTGCACGAGCTCCGGAGCCGGTGTGCTCTTGCCGAAGGTTTGCGAAGACGGGAGACAGTGCCGCTACCGCTGCCAAGGGCAGCGTCACATGAACGGGCCCCAGCCCATGTGCTGCTCGTGCGCCGCGCGCGTAAGTGTAGGCTCTGTCCTCTATCCAGTGGCCTGCGCGCGGCGGGTGCGTGCAGTACGGGTCTGCACAAAACTTGCAACCAAATTACCAACGTTAGAAGGCACATTTCTCATTTTTGCGTTGAAATAGTGAACGGTGACGCGGGAGCAATGTAGAAGGGAAGAGGTTTGTGTTGAAGAGACGCGATAGGCGTGTCCTTGGCCCTCCATGTGATGAGAAAGACAGGATAAGGAACCTGCGACAATTGCCATGCCATTCGCCGTCGTACATGGGCGCGGCCATATTGTTTCTGCGCGTGTTGCGGTTGTTCCTGGCATGCAGGTACCTCAGCGTAGCCTGAAACCTCTCGCCGTTTCTCCACCAATCAGCATTTGCTTGCGCGCGCGACGCTCGCAGCACGTGAACAGGGCTCGGATGGGGAAAACATGCAGCAATAGCCAGAGACCCCAACTTTTGGCCTTTGGACCTTGTTTTCGTGCCGGTACCCTGGGTCAAAAATGTCTGAATCTGTATGGTCTTAGATTAAAATTGTGTTTACCGTCCCAGAAATCCTCGGCCGACTTCAAGTCGCAGCGGCGCTGCAAACATTTCCTAGTTAACTTTTGTGTGCTGCACCAATCGGTGCACCACTCGTTTTAATGCCACTTTTTCTGCGTGTTGGTTTGAATACTTATGCTGGGCTCGCTCATGTACGAGGAAAGTTATCCTTCGCAAAGCATAGATTGACATTTTATTAGCCTTGCGAGTTAGCGCACTGGGTGCCATGTTGGTCTCCTTAACTGGCTGTGTGCGGTGCATAATATGCGAGAATATCGACTTTATTTTTGCTGTAGGACCAAAAAATGTAAACAACCTATATATAATAATAATATTGATTAACATGTAAGATTGAGTCATGTCACTTCTTCAGCTTGCAGTAACGTCGTTTTAGACAGCTACGACCAGTGGCGTGGCTAAAGGGGAACTGCTGAGTCCGTGTCCCCTCCCCCTCCCCCTACTGAAGGTGAGGGCCTCCTGGAAGCGAGGCTCCGGTGGTACCTTCGGCGTATAAGACGCTTGAAATAGTTCGAAGGAAAAAGCGGAAAAACAGGACCTGAAAGCATAGAAATAGGAACGCGAGCATAGAAGAGTCGCCTCAACTAAAAGCAGGGCCGTTCGGGACGCAAGCAGTGCTCCCTTAGCCGATAGTCCTCTCCTCCTCCCCGTGATCCCGTCAGGTTCCTTCTGGGTCACATCGTGGCTACGCTTCTGCCTGCGACGACCTAAAAGCGTATGGTGCCGTTGTAGGGCTCTTGCTGATCACGATCATATGAACTGCTGCTCATGAGGCTCACATGATCATGAACATATGATCCTATGTTCATATGATCATGAGGTTCATATGATGTGATTTATGTATCAGCTGCTCATAAATTCTGGTCCCAGTAATCTCCCCAAACTCTTCAGCGGAAACCTTGGGTCCCATCGCGGTTTCCAGTTTCTCTGTGTTTCTGGCGGTCGAAACGGAAAAATGCCGTCGCATGGTGGAACAATCTAGGGGTCCCGTCACATGAGGTCCATTCTTGATGGTGTTTTTTTTTTGTGAGGCGTGACCTGAATCGGAATGGACTTAAGAGCTTCGCTCCTTTGGCTTCCTTTGAGGTAAATGTGCAACATGTGGGCTGGCCTTACTAAATTTATGTTGTGTTCTTTTGTTTATTGGGCAAGATTTATGGCCTGCTTCATTTGAGACACAATAGCGTTTGCTGAAGGTTAACATGATGCATTTATGTTGAATGGGAGACCGAAATGACAAAGACTACAGAGTTGAGAGCCCGAAATCATCCGTTAAGGGTGTGATTCTATACCCCGGACATATAACTTTAAGACTTTTGGGACCAACCTCGGGCGTGTGATTTTCTGCGTACCGATTTGCAGGGCGTTGGTGAAATGCATAAATGTGATGCGGATCTTGATGTGGTAGGCGGTGACTGAATTGTAGAAGCACCACTGTGCCGTTGTCGCGCACGTCACTGTATTCGGCGACGGAAGAGAAAATGTGGCAGTAGTTGCCCTTTGTTTTCGTCAGTCAACAACCGGAGCCCCCGTGTGGTGCGACACAAGGGTAATCACCCGCAACTCAGGACTCGGGCTTTCAACCGGCTGGTTGCGGCCGAGTGGCCGGGACTAGCACTGCCGCGTTTGTCGTGCTGGCCCGGTTAGAAACTTCGATGCCGACATCGAGGTGATGCCGCCCCGGGCTGACAGACAGGGAAGCGCGTCCAGAGAGGGACGGATTACGAAGGGAAAGAACACTGCGCTGTCAGGGTGCACAAAAAGCGTATTAGCGATATGGCTCGGTTCGACTACGACGCTTGACAGTAGCAAGCATCTGCCAAGTTCCGGCAGTCAATATGCCAATAGCGGCCAAACAATGGTCATGCTGTCAACCGTTCTGTGGTAGGCACATCACTAATATCATTACCTAACATTAACAGAGCAGCGAAGCTATGGGGACGCACACAGTTCTCACCCGACGCACAATGCCACACACACAACAGCACTCGTTGGCGCCACCTATTGGTGACCCACACGACTAGGTTTTGACCCCGTGCCGCTACACCTGATTGCCGCAGAGCAGTTACTCGTTATGCTTTAACGGCCCTCGCCTATTGGCTTACGTAACAAAAAAGTCCAGATGTAGCTGTACCCCGTCCTTACGGAGGACAAAGGGCGCAGCCAGGATTCGGGACGGGATGGGCTACCATGAGTTGTGATGGGAGGTGGGCTAATTTTTTTATGGGTGGTTCCCAGTCCCATTGAATTTGCCTAAAGCCTACGCACTGCGAACTGAATAACAGGCCCCACAAACTAATAGGTGCAATGCCTAGCGCATCATTGACGGATTGATGCTGGTTTGCCCCAATTCTTTAAACAGTTGCCTCAGATGCTGAGCATGCATGTCCGCCGGGTTATCCGCTGACGCCGTCATGAAAGTTATGGCTGACAATAGACGTGCCTCTGCTTATAATAGTTTATCAGATCTAAGGCCAGAATCGTTTTTCTGGTCACCAGATGTGGAATTCTATTTAGGAGGGTCGTGGTGAAGAAGCTGCGCTCAAACCTGACGGGAGGAGGGGCTGGGTGCTAGAGGCCCCTTGAGTCCTCCCCCCCCCCCCCCCCTCCGTTTGGCAGTGTCATTGCGGATAACCCTTGTTAATGGATAGAATGATTTTTTATGGTCCTCGTCCTGTATTAGCATGTCCGCAAAATTTCGGCCAGTTAACTCTCCGGTCTTCGTCAGATGACAAAAAGCCCATGGAAGGACTGGCTGATATATAGCTTTCAGCCATTTACGCGTCACAACCCGAATTCTCTCCTTGGAGCTGCTGCGGTTCGAACCAGAGTTTTCTCATTATGAGTCCAGGGTCCCGCCAGCTGAGCTTAATGGGAAGGACAGGTTCTTGCTGTTCTTCCCATTCCCCCAACGCCGATTAGCTCAATTGGTAGCCTTGGCCTGGTGACCCTTTTGACCTTGGCATTAACGTATTGCGCGTGTGGCGTTGACCGTGGCTGGCAGCTTTGCCCCGTCGCTGCAGGAGAAACAGTCGTGTCTGTTCGCAGCGGAGGGTCCCGGCCCAGTGTTAGGCGCTGACGTGCATTGCTCCGGTGCATCTCCGTCGCTGTCGCCCAAAGGAGTAGGAACGCCTCAGACAGCGGGGTGAGAGGAAAGGAATGCTAGTTTTGTAGCTGGTAGATTGCTCTTTTCCTGCGTTGTCTTAACGTTTAAGTTTAAATTTTCAAAAAGTGGAGACGCCCCGTTGTCCCCTCCCCCTCGTTCTTACGCCCATGCAGTGCCCTGTCCTTAGTTGTGGTCGGGC
This sequence comes from Pollicipes pollicipes, assembly GCF_011947565.3. Taxonomy (NCBI): domain Eukaryota; kingdom Metazoa; phylum Arthropoda; class Thecostraca; order Pollicipedomorpha; family Pollicipedidae; genus Pollicipes; species Pollicipes pollicipes. Next base: position 40,761,993 of record NW_023596545.1, on the reverse strand, counting down.
GCGGACCGCACACAGAAGTGATGCCAGATTCAAGCTATTTCAAAATGTTGCCCAAACTGGCATCGATTTGCATGCTCACTTCGATCGGTACCCGGCGGATTTTGTCCACAACAAACAGCTGACCGATTTATGAAGTCCGCGATATGGGGTCGCCGCGTAACATTTTCTTTCCATGACTAGCCAGCAGATTCTTTCAGTTGTCCATTCATCCCACCGATGATGGGCGGCCTGATGGGAGAGACCAATAGCGCAGTGATATCCCAGTCCGACTGATGACGCGCTGCCCCTCGGACGCTCCGATGCCAACCGAGCGTCGCGTGACCAAACACGGAAATGGCACCGCTGACAGCGCCATCTGTGAAACTTTCCAGTCCACCGGTGCCAGACCGATCGCGGTGCCTGAGCCGTGCCGCCCTCCCGGGCATGTGAGCGAGTGACGCCAGCACGTCCAAATATGCCGCGATCTGCTGGGAGAATGCTGCTCATTGAACGGTGGCGACGGGAAGGCGGGCGGGTGGGGGAGCCTCATTGATCGGTTGGCTCGGGCCAAACAAGGGAGCGGAGAGGAAGGCTGGAACGAACCTAGTCAAGACGGCTGGTGACTCACGGGGTTGTTGATCCCTGCTTTGTAGTGTCCGCTAGCATCATCTTTCAAGTTAAGAGACATTGGTGTGGCCAAATAACACTCGTGGTCCGCTCCTTCATTTCATAAATTTGCTGGGGATTATATATATATATATATATATATATATATATATATATATATGCGCGCGCGCGCGTGTGTGTGTGTGTGTGTGTGTGTGTGCGTGTGTGTGTGTGCGTGTGTGTGTGTGTGTGTGTGTGTGTGCGTGTGTGTGTGTGTGTGCGCGCGTGCGTGCGTGCGTGCGTGTGCGTGCGTGCGTGCGTGCGTGCGTGCGTGTGTGTGTGTGCGTGCGTGCGTGATGGCCGGTGCGCGTGCTGATCTGGGTGCGGGCCGGCCGGCAGACGCTGCTGGCGCGGTGCCGGCGGGACGAGCTGCCGTCGCCGCGCGTCTGGCTCGACCTCGTCTGGGCGTTGGCCGTGCTGGGGCGCGCCAGCGACGAGCAGCTGCGCTCGGTGTTGGAGCCCGACTGGTGCCGCCGGCTGCTGGCCGACGGCGAGGCGCCGGCGCTCGGCGCCCGGCTCAAGCTGCTGAATCTGGCCGCCTACGCCCGACTGCGCCACGGCCATCCAGGTGAGGGGACAGAGGGGCAGCGAGCGGCGCCGGACGGGCCGAGGAGGGCGCTCCGGTCGGCGGCGCCATTTCGTTGACCCAGCCTGCCATCACTGGGAGTTTAGCGTCCCCCTCCCACTTCCCTCCACCACTGCCCGCCCACCAACGACTTCAGGAACAACTTATGGTCCATATAGGGTGGGTTAACTAGAGTTTGCGTACCTGACGAAAAATTATTTCGGTGTATGCTAGAGGAAGATTGGTTTGATGTCAGATGGGATCGCTGAGCTTTGACGTCACTGATGGAGGATAACGCGGCGGTTTTTTTTCTTGACCAGGTGCAGTAACGCGTTGTTTCCGTTCCTCCTTTGGACTGTCCTCATGTCATTTATAAAATGGCGGACCGTCTGACAGTCGGGGTCGGTCACATGATACAGGCTGTCCACAAATGAAATGTGCTGTTACTGTGTACTAAAGTAAGTGTACACTCACTGTAAGTAGCTGAACTCTTACCTAACATGTGACTTTTCTTAATGACTTATTCAACATCAGACAACTAACTTTCGAATAACAATAAAAGAGGGCTAGAGATGCCAAATTCACTTCACAGGTAGACCACTATTTGAACACATGTATGTACATGTTTTAAGTCTTTAGGTCGTAACCTTCGGGTCCGATAAGGTAAATTGGAAAAAATGGGCCAGGTAAATTGGAGAAAGGTGTTCACAGTGCCCTCAGACATCAAACAACCACTTTAGGCCCAGACGTCTGTCTAAGCAAAATAAAACTCGCGGTCATAGTGAGGCACTCCTCTTATGTAATCTTGAGGTCAAAAAGACTGCCCACGTTTCAGTCATTTAATCGGCACAAAAACATCTTAGGCGGCATGTTCGTCAAAACAAAACGTGCCGCAGGTCTGGAGTCGGTGCCTGGGCCCCCAGTGATTAGTCCGCCCGCGTTCCGCAGGTCTGGAGTCAGTACTTGGGCTCCGTGTGATCAGTCCGCCCGTGTTCCGCAGGTCTGGAGTCGGTGCCGGGGCTCGGCGCGGCGGGAGAGGCCGCACCGGTCCTGTCTCGTGAGGCTGACGCCCTGCGGCGGGACGTTCTGGAGGCGCTGGCCAACCTGCTGCCGCCGCCTAGCCACTTGCATGTGGGCCCGCAGACGACGGCCGGCTGCCGCGTCGACGCCGAGTTCGCCATCGGCGACGACGGCTCGCCGGTGCCGTGCGCGCCGTACGGCAGCGCGCTCCCCGGCGCCGCGTCGCCGCCCGGCCCGCTGCCGCCGCACGTGCACAGGTGACCGCGGCGCCGAGGTCGGGGCCGCCTGGGCCGCCGTCCCCAGCGCTGCTGGGACGAGGCACTGGTCTTGTTCGGTGACATTAACGAACGGCACTCGCATGGCTGCGCAGTGCCGAAGATGACTGCTGGAGGGCGCGCAGTCCGTCATTGCTGTCTATCTGTCGACGCCGGTACTGGCCAAGGTCGCCAGCACCGGCATCCCCTGTGGAAACGGGGTCCACCGGCGCAGTGTGAGATGCGGCGTGTTTGTTCACCCCGTCATGAGGAGGTACGAGGTGAGCCAACTCCCCGGTGTTGCAGGGTGGCCCTCTGCACCTGGACGTACCGGGACTTCACGCTGGACTCTATGGAGCTGACCGGCTACAACAAGATAGGCGTGGACTTACTCGAGCTCAGTGGCTACAAGGTCCTGGAGGTGTCGCACACAGAGTTCAAGACGCAGGACACTGTGTTGCAAAAAGTGAAGTTCTTGCGGCAAAAGATCCGTGATTTAGTCGCGAGGTAGCCCCGCTGGGCTCTAGGAATGAGTCGTGAGCGTGCGTTGTGAGTGCTCTCTGTCTGCGACTGTGGCGACGCGGGAAGGCTCGGCCCCATCACGCGGTGGTCGCCGCAGCCAGTGGTCTTATCCTCCCCCCCCCCCCCCCCCCCCCCCCCCCCACTGAGTCGAGCGCTGCCCCCTCCCCGCGAGACGGTCCACTGACAACCGCAGGCCAGCGGCTAAAGCGCCACGTGTTGCAGGCTGATGTGCGGACAGTAAATCTGAGCATGATGGTTGTCTGCTGTCTGTGACTGCTCGCACGCTGGCTGTAAACATGAGGATCGCGTACAAGAACCGAAGCGTTTCGTTGTGAGCAGGGTATTTGCGAGAATCTGTGAGAAGCTTGTTTGTGACGGCATCATTTCATCAGGGGTCACACTCGGTTGAGAGTTCTGACGATTCCGTCCTATCTTTTCCTTTCTTCCATCGTTGTGTTGGTCTGCTTCGTCGCTAAGCTTCACATGAACGTCGAGGCAGTGGGAGCATCTATTGCGCACCCACATCACAACTGTCAAGAAATTCCATTGAGGTATTACGTGGCCCCGACCGGACGCATCCGCTGTAGGGTCTGCGAGACACCATTATATCGCCTGTACCACGCACAACGCGCTTTGCACGGTACCACCTGGCAGACCAGAACACTTGGACGGCATAGCGAGTGAATTGGCAATGCGGGAAAGAAATGGTAGGCGAAGAAATGTCACGAGTTCGGAGAAAAGCATCGGCTTTTAGGTCCATTAGCCAAGCCTCGCACAGAAGCCTTGCCCCGCGCCACCTGCTGACAGATGGGCTGATTGGTTTCCATTTGTGGGCAAGTCCATTTGTCCAGTCCACTGTTTTCCCATTTCCTGACAGGCAAGAACTCCGCCCGAAGTAGTCCGCGACGCAACCTGACCTAATGTGCGACAGCTGCTGGACTGAGGATACATTGCCGAAAGTTATGTTGCGAAGTATCGCGAGCATGAGGCAAAACAAGAGGCCGACACAAGCAGTGTGACAAATGGGACAACGGAAAATGAAATGGAAAATGACGGAATGTTTGTCAATGCACAATGACGGAATGAAGTGCCCACAAGATCAAACTTGAAAAGGGTGATTGAACATCGAAATACCGACGGGGTACGCGTCTAGACAGGCTATGGTATTTTCGACGTCTGGGGGAAGGGCGTGGTGCACAACTTAAAAGAAGTGTTCCACATTCGTGTGGGTTTTTGAACTGAAAGGCATCTTGAACATCATCGGGTGCGGTTCACAGCAACGCCCGCCTGAAGATCTGAACCCCTCTATTTTCTGAGCTGCACGCTCGCGCAATTTGCTCTTCCGGGCAGACTTTCAATGTCGCCCAGGCATTCATGACGCCCTTCAAATCACGCCGTTCCGTTAACCATGCGGCGATCAAGGCCAAGAAAAAACAGAATCGTCGAGCCGTTCATATCTGGCCGTCGTGAGCACAATTTCCAGCTGTAGCGATCATCAACTGGCCCTATCAATGCTGCGCAAGGTACGGTGACAGACGAATGATGACGTACTGGGGAGCTGATTTACCAGGGCAGTTGTGTTGTCCAGAGCAGTCCCTTCCGCTTAAAAGCGCTCCGATAGCTATAAGTGAACCTGTCATGTCTGATGCTTGCTTCAATATCTTCAAGTGTGTAATATTCCCTTTAAGATCAGCCAGTGGGTTGCGCATTTGCTATTGATCACAACAAAAGTTCATCGATCTATTGTTCTCCATTTTGACATTAACCGGCACACGTCATGCCCGCAAGGTTTAAATTTTCTGCTCGACCAGTCGCTTTGGGCGTTCATACAAATCACGCCTCACTGTTCATTCTTTCGGATATCTCGCCGTCTTTTTTAAATAAATTTCCATTTCGGCAGTTGCCTTACCGATATTTGCCAGGTCCTGCACTAAGCATAAGAGACCTGTCGCTACGTAACCGGTATATATTTACCACCACTCACGTTATACATTATCCCCATACAAAAACCACCATTCGATATTTCCGACCGCAAAAGTAGCCTCGTCACTGTTCAGCTGTGTAATTCACTCATTGGTTCGATTCATATACCAAGGCGAAGCAGCGTCTTATGTCGTCTGGTGGCTCGTTCCCGGTGACCATAAAATGGCCCTTGTCTGCCTATCACGGAGGAGACGGGAACGGTACTGAATGAGGCACGTTGCCGCCCGATGCTGGGCGCCCAGACATGACTGGCACGGACCCACCACCATTTAACGGGCGGCTGACGGCGCCAGGCGTTTACAAACGCTCCCTCGCTCCGCCCGCACCGCAGCAGGCGTGGTGACTTACACCACCTCGCTCTGCCTGCGGTGCCGCTGGTCTGGCCGCATCCACTATGGCATGGGTTTCGTACCTGTGTGTTGCGGCGACGAACGTATGTTTGGCTGTTCGTGTGTCTGTGTATGTGTGTGCGCGCCCCAGAACGTCGCAGAGAAGCAGACAACATGTAAGGATCATTTATTATTCAATGAACGACAGCGAACGGGTGGTCATCTCACCCGAAAGCAAAGCTCAGTGGTGTCGCTAGCACACCGGGTAATTCCGTCATGAAGGAGTCCACATGCAACGGTGGACACATAAGGGAAGTACATACGAGATTACTTGTATTGCACCTCGACGATTAGCGAGAAAAGCTACGCGCGACTCCGCGCCTGAAAAGCTCGGGATGCCCTGACGGCCTCTGTCAGCTGCGGTCCAGCTACAGACTCCAGCCGTGACACGAACACAGTCCGCCCCCGCCGAAGAGGGGGCGGCGCGCTGCTGACGCAGTACCCTGTGGCACACAACCAGACGACACGGCTACCGACACAGACCGACACACACAAACACACAAACGCCAACACACACCGGCACACTCCTGAAACTGCGTCCGCGGACTGGCGGTCGCCCGCGCTCGGAACGGACAGGAAGTATTGTGTATTTCATGGAGGCGCCCGGAAACGGACAGGGGATGGGCCCACGGCCGGGCTCGTCTCTGAAGCTGAGCGCCGCCGCTGACGGTCGGCCCGCCTCGGCGCCCATGCTCGCTGGTGCGCCGCCGACTGCAGACGGGGACGACTGTCGGCGCGCGCCTCATCCGGCTTCAGGAGAGCACGCGGAGCGGCGGACCCAGCGGCGCCCCGCGGCTCACTCGGACTCCTCGGCCGAGTCGGCCTTCTTCGGCGCTTTCTTGGGCGGACGCCCGCGGGGCTGTGGCAGCACGGCATTCCGCAGCTAAAGCGTGTGGATAGGTCTGGTTCAATGTATCCCCGGTCTCCATTTTCGGGCAAACACAACGACCAAGGGCGTCCGTGCGTCTACCCTGAAGAGGCGAGCACTCCCTTCAAAGCACGCTGCCCGTGTAAGAAGCCCGCCCAGAAATCCACGAGAGCCCAAAGACGAGTCAGACGTCTTGACATGTATTACGCCCTGGCTGGGAGAAGGCGGCAATGGCCCCGGATAAGCCAGAAATAAACTCCGTCCGCGGCAGCGTCCCACGAGAAAAACCCTACTACAGCTGGCCAATGGACGGTTCCAAGAAGACCCGGCGCCGAACATTACCGGGAGCAAGACTCAGACTGGGTCGTCGCTACACATCGGATTTCAGGACGAATTTGTTGGGTACGGGCCTAGCGCAACCAGCTCACGCTGGAACGCATCGGGGCACGCACACTTATGGAGCTCTACAGTGATGCCCCAGAGACAACACGGAAGGTAAAAAGCAAATACTTCAATACACATGGCTTTTCATCACGCCACGGAGAGATCGTAGGATGAGAATGTAAAGGTCCAATGTGCATCGTAACCTTTGGTTTCCAAATGGCGTGCCCAGACGTGTCCCTGTGCCCGGGGGGGGGGGGGGGGGGGGCAAGTGAAAGCCGAGTTTTTACAATATTTGTCCCATTCATTGACATTTTTAATGACGTCGTGTGATGGTGGTTTGGCGTTTTAGAGCGCGTCGGCATTTGGGTCATTTTGAGCTCACAATGTTTTACGATGGGTGGCACGGGAGAAAATGATGTTATCGGTTGGCACCGTCGGCTGTAACGACCGATGTCCAACACCGATGTCATACGCTCTAAATGATGCGGTCCAATGCTTTGAATGCATGGTCCAAGGAGCCCATGAGGTCCCCGAGATGTCCCTGCGCATGTGCGGGGCACTCACTACAGGCCGCAAATTCAGAGAAAATCGGAAAGGGACGCTGCCTGTGTGAATACCGCCAAGTTCATACTGAACTGGAAAGGTGATCGCCATCGCACACAAACCCCTTCAAGATCTGTGCTGATTTCGAGTATGGTTCAGTCATTGCCTGCATCCAAAATGCGGGCTTCACTCGGCCCACAAAGTTTCAGACAGTACCACTTATGCTCTTGAGATCTGTTCCTCTCAAAGAACACAGATCGCAGTTCATCTATCGGTGTGGTTTGGCATACACAAGATGTCGTGTGGGAAGCTGGCAGCTGCACCGTCTTGCCCCAGCTCCAGGGCTGCTCCAGCACTGGCCGCCGATACCGAACAAGTAAAAAAAGTAACTTTCCAGCTATATCACATCATAGTGTTGATGAAACATTGATGATTGAGTGTACTCAGAGAGAATATTTTTCGTGACTGAATAAAGATCCATTACTCATAGCTCAACAATCCCTTGGTGACCGGCCTAAGATCTTGGTTACTCCTTCCCATCCCACACCCACTCCTGGTTCCTGCAATCGCAAATGCTAACCTTGGCTGCTTTCTTGGCTGGTCCACCCACTTTACGGGGTCGACCCCTTTTCTTGGCAGGAGCAGGCTGTTGAGCACCCTCCTCCCCATCCGCCGCTCCCGAGTCAGCCATCTTGCGCTTCTCGGGTACCTTCGCGGCCACCTATTGGGGCAACATCACCGATAACAGCAGTAATGTGTCAGTAGGTATGTGCTGATCAGGGGTCATGTAATGCTGATAAATGGATGGATAGTCAGGTGTGGCAGTGGCTACACCAACTTCACTACCTATACACAATTGACCTGATTGGTGCATATGTTCATCAGGTCTGCAAAAACAAACTTCCAATGAACAGCCTTTTAGCTCAGGGGGGGGGGGGGGAGCATAATGCCCATGTTCTCCCCTGGCTACCTGACTCGAGTCATGAAGTATAAACATTTCATGTTTAAGTATTCAGGCTGGGCACAACATTGAAGTGCCCATTTTGCATGCAATGAGTAAGGTTTAGGAGGTGAGGTGAGGACTTAATACCTTATCACTTTTGGGTGGTCTGCCACGTCTCTTCTTCACAACCACATCATTGTTATCTTGAGCTGTTGCTTCTTCGGGCATCTGCAAAAATGTTGTGATGCTGTTATGTAATACAGATGTCATGAGTGGCAGAAAATCCTCAAAATAATTGTGGTGTATTGGGATTGTGCTTTCTTCCAAGGCATGAATATGAACATTATGAAAGCAGTTGTTGGTTGCATGTAGTGTAATCAAGTATCAAATGGAGAAGAAATTGAAGAATGGAATGTATTGCATGTGCATTCATTAAGCAATGGTACAGACAACCAAAGTATGACAACAGTGCAAAATGGAGGAAAGCTTCAGTAAGCTGAAGTGAGCCACTAGTGGAGGAACATTGCAGAGGGAAGCTGTAGGGATGAAAACATGAGATGTTGGTGACATGTCTGTGGTTAAGTGACTTCAAAATAGTGGTGTTATGAGCATGAAAAAACATGATGTGTACATTATGTGCCACAATCATCTATATGACATACAGCATGCTTTACTTCCCATGTCAACATGACACAGGCAAGTATGTGGAAACCATGCTCCAGTGGGGAGGATAAACTCTACAATGCCAAAATGGCCCTTCTCCAGATTGTAAAGTGGGCCCCCTATAAGCAGGAATGAATCTTGCATAGAACGGCATTAGCCTTATAGAAGCCAGCTTTCACTTTTTGCAGTCCAGAATGGAAACGCTTCAGTGAATAATGGGTGCTCTACAAACCAAAAAGGGCTGTCCAAGTCCATAATGGGCCCTCTTCACGTCAGAATGGCCCAATATGGTGCAGAATGGGTCCTCTGCAGAGCAAAATAGGCCCTCCACAGTTAATAATGGGCTCTCTCAAGTCAGATTAGCCCACTAGGCACCACAAGTCTGCATGGGACTCGTCTGCATGCTAGAATGGGTCTTCTTTAGTCAATAATATGCCCTCTACATGTCAGGATGGGATGGGCCCTCTAGAGGTCAGAATGAATCTTCATTAAGCCAGAATAACCTCCCAGTGGATCAGAATGGGCTTTCTACAGGTCAGAATGGGCCCTTGGCAGAGCTTTCAAGTCAATAATGGGCCCTCCACTGGTTAGACCTGTAGAATGATATCAATTACAGGACCCTTACTTAATAAAAAGCCTTCTACAGGCTTGAATGAGCCCTCTGCAGTCCAGGATGAGCCCTCTGCAAAACAAAAATGGCCCTCTAGTCAATACTAGATCCTCCACAGGTCATAACAGGCCCTCTACAAACCAAAATGGGCTCTCCACAGGCCAGAATCAGCCTTCTACATGCCAGCATGGGCCCTAAACAGTAAATAATGGACTGAATACAGATCAGAATAGGTCTCTTCAGGCTAGATGGGCCCTTCAGTCCATCAAGGGCCTGCTACTGGTCAGACCAGGACCCTGTGCAAGCTTAGAATTACCCTATTTTGGTCAGAATCAACCTTAATAGACCAGAATCAACCTGCAACTTGTCAGGATAGACTGTAAGAGGCTTGCATTTACATTGCATGTAGAGTTACAGGTTAACACTTTTCAAGTTCAGAATGGGCCCTCAACAGGCCCTCCAAGTTGAGGGGTGGTGCCACCCCCATCAGCTTTCAATTTGGGGTGAGCATCGCTCACTGCTGCCCCCCCCCCCCCCCCTCCCGGTTTCTGTCCTTGCACATAGGTAAGGAAAAGCAAGCCTGCTCTTCCATTTAATCAATACCACGCTGGAGGAACAGACGGTGATCGTCCAAAGAGGCTTCACACTTTTCACAAGGAATGTTAACATACACTTTATGTCCACCGGAGTGTACATTTGGCTCCAATAGGAGCCCTGAGCCCCTTGTTTGGCAATACCAGTGGCAAATTGCCGGGGCAGCAAATGCCCTGTATAAGGCCCGTGCGCGCAGGTAGATGAGAAAGACGCATGGGATGCCTACCCTGTAATGTGAACGTTGATAACCCCAACGTAGAGGGAACAGTGGGGCAGACGTTCCCACAAAACGTCGCACCACCACCACCCAGGTATAAGGGGGAAAACCGCCTCAGGTGCCCACCGCGGCGACTTTGCAAACCACCTTGCGCGCGCATGGCAAAACGGGCATCCTATTACCCGGTTACCAAAAATAAGCTAAAATAACCAAAAATAAACACTTACTACCAAATTTTATCCATCACCATCAAAGTGAACACGACACCACCGATTGGGTCATTGTGACCAGCATGCTTGTGTTCGTCACCGGTATAAGGAAACTGTGAACAGCAATGTCTGTTTAAATTACCAAATATACGAGGGAAATGACTGGTGTCAGCTTGAGAGAGCGAGGGGGCTGGGCCTGGGGATGGGGCTTGACATAATGTGGCCAGGGGCGGCGGATTTGGGGAGGGCAGGTAGCTACTCTCTGCCGGAGCCAGGCAACATTTACACGCGCCCGGTTGGCCGGTTGGATACCCTTCGCTCCGGTGGGGGGGGGGGGATCAATTTGACCGCCTCCCAAGATCTCAGGAACTAAGAGAGCTAGAGACACCAAATTTACGGGGTGTATTGGCCCGTACGTGTATTGGCCCGTACGTGAATTCACTAAGGTAGAAGTTTCAGGTTCCTAGGTCATGACGTTCGGGTCAAATAAGGTCGAACAAGGTCAAACTGAAGGCTGGTCTCCAGAGAGCCCCCAAAACTAGATACCTGTTCTAAGCAAAAGGTAGCATGCTCATTTAAGGTCGGTGACACTGTTTGACCTTTTTGAAGATCGTGATGACCAAACTCATACAAGACTGCTTTGACTTTTGTGTTTGAATAGGCGACGAAGATAGCGCTTAGTGTAGTTCCTAAAATTTAATGTTAACCTGGGTCATTTCAGGTCAGTGCCCTAGCCCAAGCTTAACGAAGTCCATGGAAGATGCATAATGCAGTTCCTGTTATTAATAAATTTGAAATGAGCACCGGAAACTATCCCATGCACCAAGCCCTGGAGAAATAAAGCAGGTTGGTTTTGACTTTGGTATGACTTTCATACTTGACCCTAGGTTAATGAAATTTGTTTATTCAATTTTTGTGTTGCCTAAGAAAGTATCTCCGACATGTATGGCTTTGTCTAACACTCCGTTGCTGCATCAGTTTGAACGATTCCCTAGAAATTAACTTTGCTGAATTCGTAGCCTGACCTTGACCTGCCGTAGGTCAGGGACCTTACAGGGCACATCTAGATGTCTGATGTCAAACGATCCGCTGCTCAATTGTCTACCGCTATGGAAGTTCGGCGCGGCCGTGCAGCGCCGTTCTGAAACTATTCCGGAAAACCTTCGTGGGGGGGGGGGGGGTCAAACTGAAACCACCCGAGCGTGTGTTAACATGATCAGCAGCTGGGGCGGGGCGGAAACGCACGGCGTAGGAGAGTACCGGACAGATGACAGCAGGATGGGACGGGACCAGAAATAATGGCACAAGGCATGGGAGCAAATGATAGCAGGGGGCAGGAGACGACAGAAAGACAGGGCTGAGGGCAGGGCTGAGGGCTTAGATGGGTGGGGCTGGATGAGTTAAGGAGGAGTTTGTCGCATGAGATAAATTCTAGGTACACACCACAGGTTCTAGAGATTTTAAACAAATCAGGATTGAGACAACAGAGCGGAGGACAGAACACCACAGCACAGCACAGCACATAATGTGGCAGAGCTAAGCGGAATTATTCAAAACAAAACAAGGTTTACCTGAAAGACCATTTCAAAAGATGTTTCCTTCAGTCCTAACGCAATTGCACGCAAGGAACTGTCTGCTGCACGTCTTGCATGCCTTTGCTTGGCTTAACGAAGTTTGCGTACCATGCCATCCGAGCTACTGCTCATTTTGAGGTGAATGCAGTGCATACATGGCGCGCGGTGCCGCCGCGGGCCACATATATCCGCCGAGGGCCACATGCTCTTTTCGATGTGCAAGTACGGTTTTTCTTTGATAGGTTTGACCCGGGTGCTCGTTCCGGACATGCGCATCACGACGAACAATAGCCCTTTAAAAACACCGACCCTGTCAGCTGTCCGGGGGGCATCGACACGGACGCCGGAATGGGAGACCATCACCGCGTGGTGGTTTCCCATTACCTGGCCTGGCACGTCGGCGGCCGGGCCCTCGGCGCCCACACCTCCGCAAAATGTGAGTCCGGCGGAGGTGCAGGCACCGAGGCTTCGGCGATCCTCTGAGATCCTCGATCCTTTCTCCTTCTTTTGAAACAATTAAGAAGGCGCGTTCTGTAGATATTTTTGCGATTACGCGCTAGCACATTAATTCTGATCTGTCAGCTGTCGTGCATTCGTTTTGTGCTTACGTCGCATCACAGTAATTACCATATCTAATGTGCAAATCTGCCGCTTATGTGTGTTGTTATACCTTGCCTGGTATTTCTCTATGCGTTTCAATGAACAGTCTAGGAAAATAGCAGGTCAGTGAATAACGTGCAGCCTGAACTTTGCGTCATGAGAGAGGACGCGTCGTGGTCAGGTCCATGCGTTTGGCATTAATGTGTCCATCTCGCGTAGTTCAGATATTACACACAGCTTGGAGCGACTGCGAATCTTCCACGACTGCAATCGAAGGATGTTTGTCACGACTGGCAAAATATCTCACAGATGTTTTACGTAGTGACTCCTCGCGGGGAGCGATGAAGAAGCCGCGATGCCCGCCCTTTCCGCCAGAGTGAGAGGCAGGCGACGCCATATAGCCTCAGTAGCTGAGTGCGTCGTAAGGCCTCAATATACCGTTGATAGATTTGCGACTCGCGGAACGCGGGACCCGGTTTTCAACTGTTTTCAACTTGCGACTTCTTGCGACTCCCAAAAGGTGGAAGCCGGAGAACGGCCCTGGGCTGGCGGAAAGGTTGGTTGACTTTTTCCGTCGGTGGATTTACATGCGGCCATATAAGGGGTTTGCTAAGATGACTATAAGTGACTGACCCATAGCAGCGGCGGCGAATTCGGTCACTGGGGGACCGTTGCTTCATTACGGCGACTCCAGAAGGCGAGGCTCGCACACAATCCGATGAGGGACTCCGACGACGAGACATCTTTATGCCTGTGTTGTTTACTAACATGATGCAGGATTCAGGCTCAACTTGTGTCAGGCCAGGACATAGCTCTAACCTAGTCACAAATCAGGACCAGTGGGAGCCAAATCAGAAACGCGACCTTCATCAGACTTGCGAGTAACTGAACACAATTTGCTCAATGTGCCCAGCACCTTGTGACCGTTTGAGCAATTCATACGGGCTTGAAAGACGACACCGCGCGGGCGGCGCACGCGCGGCGGCATTTGTCGATGTGTGCGAGCGTCCTGGCGCGTGAGTTCAGTATTCCGCGCGCAGGCGAGAAACCCTCTAGTCCTCGTGGCACCTCAATCTCCCAAGAGGTGGTCGTGGCAGAGCTGAAAGCGTTTGCTAAGCCAAGTATCGTTATCTGCTCGTGTTTTGGCCCTTTCTCGTGGTGTTCTTCAGTATTCGTCCGTAAGAACACCTGACTAACTCGCGTCACCAAATTCTGCCGTTGGCCTGGGATCGCATGATCGGATAGCGGGGCCAGGTCTCACACAATGCGTACAGCATAGTGGGCCGATTCCAGAAATTCATCCATAAAAATAATAACGTTCTGTCATCAAAGTCACTACTTTAAGAGCTTCAAATTCCACGCAAGCGAGGCTACTGGTCATTCAATGGTCAGAACCGCGAGGCCACTCGTTTCATGCATTGCCATGTGTCGCAATGCATTGCCATGTATCTCAATGCATTCTCACGTATCTCAATGTATTCTCACGTATCTCAATGTATTCTCAGGTATGGCGCAGACGAGCGCGCGTGCCATCCAGCCGCACGCGCCATTCTTCAGCCAGCCCGCACCCTGTCGTCGCACGTGGCGCCCAGCTGTCCCGTGCGCCGGCCGCGTGCCAGGCGCGGCGCCACCGACGCGGCGCTGGACACGTGGTGGGTCCGCCGCGGCTCAGACGGCCGCCGCCGCCGGCTCCGCCTCTGTCTGCCCGCCGGGTGCCAGAGCGCCAGCCGTGTTCTAGGGGACAGAGGCGGCACGTGAGGCAGGACGCGGCGTAGCACGTGTGGAATTCTGGGCTTCGATAGTGAACCCCGTACATTATCAGGATATTGCTGAAGTGTTTTGGTGATGCTACAGTGAACGGCGGAATTAAAGAGCGTGGGGCAGCTTTTAATTCCTAAGTGTGGAAGTTTCGTACATGCGGGCAACAAACACCACAAAACAACATAAATTGAATTATTTCAACGAGTACAGTGTATAACACTGTATATGTGTATATATGTATATTAACATATATACTGTATATATGTATGTAACACTGCATATATGTATGTATATAACAACCCGGAAGAATTCGTCACTAATTGCACAATAAGTGTTGAACAAAACAAAAAATGACAAGAAGGCGCGCACGCGGCCTCGTCTCCCGCCGCGCGCAAAAATCGCTGCAAAAGCTCACCAATCCAGACCACCTCTAAGTCTGCAGCCTCTATGGAGACAGCAACGACAAAGACCACAGAAAAGACGAAGAACATTGGGGACAGCAAACACACATCAGCTCGGTCATCGCCTCCACGGCGTCCGCGAACTCACCAGTTGCCGCGCCCTCTCCTCCAGCAGGCCGAAGGCGAAGTGGTTCAGCAATAGGCCGTTTGGCAGCGCCACGCCTTGGAACCTGCGCCCGGGGAAGAAGATGTCGACATCAGACCAGCAGGACACGCCACAGGGGCGGTCAAGTCACAAGCTCAACAGCGCACAACGCGACGGGCAAGTGACTGATGCGCTCCAAATTGTGAAGGTATCTCTTTTCAAAGAGAATACATTGCAATTGATTGGAAGCTATGGTAAGATGCGTCAGTGTGCAGCTATTTTACAAACCGAGAAGTGGCCAATCCAATCCAGATTGTTCAGTCCAGTAAGCGCAGAGCAGTTGTAACACAAGTAGCCGACTCAGGCGTCTGGCAACCGGCACACCTGCTGACGCTGAGTGACCCACACGTCGCCCTTTACCGACACGCACGACATCCCCGTTGACCCAGAATGGCCTGCGTGTGATTCCGGACTGACCTCTAGCCCAACCCTGCTGACCCTGGATGACCTGCGCATCACTTCTGACCGACCCTTACGTCACCCCTAATAATCATGAATGACCACTGACTGACCCACACACGGTCCCTGACCCCGACTGACCTGTAGAGCGGACCGCATTCGGCCTGGACGCGGTGCACGGCACAGATGGAACAGCGCCCCAACAAGCCCGTATGCGCGATGGCCGGCCCTCGGCTCAGGTCCACGTGGTCGCCGCACCGGTACACCGTCACCCGGTTCCCTGGCGGCGGGGCGGCTGGTTGACGTTCGGCAGGGGCAGGCGCGGGTGGGCTACGGGTGTACTGGCCGGCGGGTTACGGGGAGGCGCACTGGGACCGCCCGGGGCGGCCGTACTCGAGGTCGGACCAGTGTGCGCTGCTGCTGACTGGTGGGGGAGTGGAGTTGGGTGTGGGCGTCGATGACGGATACCCACAACGCCAGGGTCCGCGCTGTCGACGAGCGCCGTCCGGGTGACGTGTTGGGCCGAGATGGGCCTAGAGATACCAGCACTTCAGGTTCCACACTCTCAGCAATCGATATGACTTTCACCACGGAGGCACAATCCACAAAATAAAATAACTCATTGCAGGGTCAGGAGCAGGTACGCTGTGACGTGCGGTTCTTGAGTACCTAACTTATTTCGGACAATTTTAGGAATTACATCCCAACGAAAGAAGTCTTTCTTTAACTTAAAGATATGTCAATTTGGGAATGAGCGGCAGGTTTGCACTAAGATGCAAATGTCGGCGTAAGATTTCCCCCAAGCGTTTTGCAAATAGAAAAGTCCGGAAATTTAACTCTACTGACAGCAGTTTGCACCGCAAATAAAAAATAAGCCCACGCAGCAACTGGACTAAAGGGCTTTCCTAATCAACGCGACTGGAACAATCGAGGAATATTCACCAAGCTCCGAGAATCTCATAATTAGAGAGAATTGACAATACTGGCCGCTGCACAGCCAGGGAGTCATGAACCGCCTGGGCACACCTGCTTCAGACTCATACTCGACTCCACTCCAGCAGAATCGGTCCGATCGGCCCCGGCTCACAGCACGCGGAGCTCTTACAACTCAGACTCCGAGCAGCACAACCCAATTTGGAGTTGACTCGATTCCGACCCCAAGGGCATATAGTTTGGTCACGGAATCGATTCCGACTGGGTGGATTCCGGCGATAGTGGTTCCGAATGCATAGATGTACGCGGGTTCAGAACCACCGGTATTGAACAGCTGTTTTAGTAACAAGAAGGGAAACAAGTGCAGCAACAAAACGGCAAAACATTCAATGCCTCTTCCTGCGCTTATGGCATCCGAATGAATCACTGCACGTATCGTTATCTATGTTTCCATTCGAGTGCAGACATCGGTGATTCAAACCTGTACGTTTAGTTCAAATTGGACTCCACATCACGTGGACGTCCAAAGAAATCGATCAGCCCTTGGCTTACTGAAAGTCTAGATGACGCAGGAGCCCACCTCGACCGCACGCGGAAACGAGCACCAGAATGCCGGGCACTTCGCGCCAACCGAACTCGGACAGCTGCTGTACGACTAGGACTACTACGACTAGACGCTAGGCACCCATTCACAAACACAACTCACCCGCCCCACACCGCAGCACAACTCACCCGCCTCGCGCCGAAGCACAGCTCACCCGTTTCGCACCGCAGCACGACCCACACGCCTCACACTGCGGCACGTCTCACCCGCCTCGAACCGCAGCGCAACTCACCCGCCTCGCATTGCGGCACAACTCACCCGCTTCGAACCGCAGCAAGACTCACCCGCCTCACACTGCAGCACAACTCACCCGCCTTGCACCGCGACACAACTCACCCGCCTCACACCGCAACACAACTCACCCGCCTCGCGCCGCAGCACAACTCACCCGCCTCGCACGACACGACTCACCGGTCTCTGACTGCTCGGCCATGCTGGGCACCTGGCGGCGCTTGTGCTCGTTATCGGCGAACATCTGCAGCGCCAGCTCGACCGACACGTCGAGCCGCCGGAGTGGCAGCGCCAGCTGGCCCAGCCGGCGCATCATGCCGGCCAGCACGCGTAGCTCGCCGCCGCTGGGCGCCCACGCCTCCAGCGGCAGCTGCACGTCGTACACGAAACTGCCGCTGCGCACTGCAGGAGCGTGCGGTGGCCGGTCAGGTGGGCGGCGAGACAGGGTGGCCTGGCTGAGGGCGGGGTGTGTATCCGTGCCAGATTGGCAGTCATTTACAGTCAGCTAAGGGAATGATGATAGCCGTGACGGGGGAGGGAAGATCACCTCTAATTGCGATCGAAGTTACCTTATCGCCAAGAAGCTAATGGGTTGTGCGAAAAGATGTAAAGTGAAGAATGGATACAATGTTCCGCGGTCACCTGCAGCCGCCCCCCCCCCCCCCCCTACCACTTATATGTCCAAGTTGTGCTGGTATTGGTATGCAAAGGGCTGAATGTCGACAGATAGCAAATTTATGTGCGTGCGCCGTAAATCGCAGTCTAGTAAAAATAACTAGACTGAGAACATGCCGCGCTGTCATACGCCCTGCAAAACATTGCGCGCCTCGTGAAAATTTTGTGCTGTCCCCTCCCTCCACAACTGGGAGGGCCTGCATGCGCCCTCGGAACCAAGTGTGATGAGACGACAGAGTGAGCGCGTCAGCATTTGAACAACGCATTGCCACTCGAAAACCCGCTCACGCTCGTTATCGAGCTAGCCTGTACACAAAAAGCCAACACCAAGTGTGGCACGGAGCTCTACGTGGTAGGCGCGCCCGTGCGCCGCACGCACCATTGGGGCTGGGGAAGCTGTGCAGCTGCACGTAGTGTTCGTCTTTGAATGCCTCCTCGATGACTGCGCCGAGCATCAGCGAACAGCTGCGCCAGAAGGCTTTGTTCGCCTGAAACGACGACCAGCCGGCTCGAGTTCGCACCTCATGCGGGTGAACGTCACACGGAGTACACGTCAGTCTAGTAGAGCGATAGGTGTGTCACTTTGTGGGCCTTGTTGTACTTCGGTATGTGAGGATCCCACTGGGATGCTGTTCACGTCTCTTGGTCACGCAGTGAAGCCACGAATACGTGTAAGTGTACGTCTTAAACGCGCCGTGCACACCCGCACATAACTCAGTCAGGAATAAGACGAGCCCATGATCTCATCTGTTGTGGAACGTACGCTTGTACAGCGCAACTACAAAGTTCGTACGTCGGTAGTTGACTTTGATGGAACTACGACGACGCCAACACCGGCCGCCTGAACGAATTTCAAGAAATCGACGCAAGAAAGGATATTGCAGAAACAAAATCAAACGAAAAAATACGAAAGAAAACAGAAAGAGCAAAACGAAGGGACGACTGGGGGGCCGAGTAGATCAGTAGGTGTTCGGGCGGTTATCAATACTAACCCGAGCCCCACGAGTATCCATGCGACTACGCATGTTCCAAAACATCTACCGGCATTGCGAGCCCTATTTCTATACAAAGTCGAGAGAGGGCTGCAGATTTCGGGGGACGGCTATGCCTGGGGCAGCACCTTGAGCTGTGAAAAACTTCGTCGTTGGCTTCAGGCGCCTGGCCATTGAGAGCTGTGGCTTTTCTCTCCACACCTCATCTCGGCCAAAACACATCCCACACTTCACCAACAGGTTGCGGTCAAGGCCGAATCCGGTTGTCGTGGTCGGGCTGGGCTTCCGTGTGAGCTCCCTGTCGTAAGATTACGTCGCGCATTTGGATTCACTTTACAACCCCTTCCTCCTGCCTCCGCGCCGGTTAAGCTGGGCCTGAATTCCCGCCTCCCGGTTGCGTTGTGATGAGCGTAACGTCCCGAAAAGATAACGCCTGCTTGGCATGTAATCGAGCTAGAGGTGAAACAAAAAAAAAACAAACAAAAAACGGGCGGGCTCCCTGCCATACGAGGAAGCCCATGGCATCATGGGACTCGAAGGTGTGCACGAGCGCCATGCCGAAGTGACTTCAAATGCGTTCGTAGTTTGAAAAGGACACACCAGCCGTCGTCGGAGCGGTATCATGGGACGAAGAAGAGATGCTACGGGGGGGGGGGGGGGCGTCGGTATTGGAATAGGAGAATTCACTTATTATGCACCGTAGTGGCCGTAAATTTGCAGCTTTTTAAAGAAACGTAAACGATTTTCACCCTCACCGTAAAATGCATGCATGCATGCCGTGTTTCTGGGCCGACAGCAACACCAAGCATACAGGAAGGTGGCTGCATCTTGGGACTATTTGACTACAAAAAAAAATTAACTCTGCGTGATTTGGTACCCTTGCGCACACCTTTCGTGAGGTCCTCGTGTGTTACGCGTCAATGGACAACGTTGGGTGGTGGCCATGTTTCTCCCACTCCCATGTCGGCGGGCTACAGAAGAATATCTGGTCCGTGTCAGCGGGCCACAGCCAGATGTGAGGAGCAACTCTCCCGTCAGTCACGGCGGACCGCACTGGCAGGATCACGAGCTCTCCAATCTACACAGGACTGGCTACCGAACAGCTAGCTGAAAACGTCACAGAGTCACATTCCCAGCAGCCTGCACCGCCACAGTCTTCTGGCGTCGTTACACAACGTCGTATTCTGTGCCAGCGATTCATGATACTTGAAACTCATCACGAACTAATAAAATCCAAAACATAAGGAACACGGCCCACACGAACCGACTTCATCTAAAAGATCACATTTGGCCTACACAAACGCGTGAAAGAAGCCCACCCAAGGGCAGAGCTCACGTGGAAGGGGTTGGCGTCGGTGAAGTAGAGGTACTTGAGTGTGCACGACTCGGCGGTGATGGGTCGATGCATATCCCAGAGCTCACCATTGACCTCAGCCAGCGCCGCGCGTCCCACCACCTCATCAGACAGGTCTGAAACACGGCGCATGGCGACTGTCAGGACAACGCCACACGCAAGGCCGGTGGAATAGTTCCTGCCCTTCCAGGGCGATTTATGTCTCGGCCAAGTGCTCTCGGTCGTCACTTTTGCTCCTGAAAAGGTGTATGATTACACCATTCAGCGTCTGCACTTAAAGACAGCAAACGCAAATGCTGATTTAACAAGGCCAGGCACAACTGAAATCTCGTTAAATATGGCGCATCGCACTTGCACGCAGCACAGCCCCTGCAGAGTCCACGGGGGTGTGCTGCAACAAGCGGAGCTCTCAGGTTCCACGGCGCGTCTGCACTACGTCACAGTGTTACGCCGGTGGCAACATGACGGAGGCGCGGTCAAGCCCGAGCGCCCGCCGGCGCGGCCCCGCCGCCCGCGCCCTGCGGCGCGTTCACTCACGGCGCGCGCAGTCGTGTGGCGTGGAGATGCCCCTGTTCATCATCAGCGTGCAGGGCTCGAGCGGGCCGCCCTCGTAGCGCACCTCGACCTTCTCGAGGCGGCCGACCAACGATCGTTGGCGCTGCTCCTCCTCGTCGAACAGCGCCGCGCGCCGCCGGCTCACAGAAGCGTTGGTCAGCTGCGAGAGGAGCCCTGCGCGCGCGAGGGGTGGTCACGCACTGTTCGGCAGCGAGGTGCTGAGGTGTACATGAGGCACGCTACGGAGATGGTCGAGAGGGCTTGTGAATAGCTACAGAACCTGTTCCTTGGTGCACCAAAAGAAGTGGCAAATCATGTTGACATGGCTACTTGTACCAAAACAGGTGACATAAAGACAATGGAGTAATGTCAGCTTACCCCAGATGAATTTTAAAATGTTGCACCAAGCACTTGCTAGGGTGGCACCCCAATTAGAGCCCATGCTGAGCGTGCTCTTAGGCTAATACACTAGCTTTGTGAATCCAGTGGTCCAAACTGTAGAATAACTGAAGTGTGACTGTTAGTCAAATTAAGTTTAAGTTTGTCCAGCACACTATGTAAAAGCTTCCTGCCATGAGAGTTTTCTCAAACAGAGGAAAGCTTTCAAGAAAGACTAGGCTGTAGTTAACTGTAAATGCCACTCACTGCTTGAGAGTCTAGCAATGCACTCATTTGAGACCACTGGGATGATTATGGTTGAGTGAAATGATTGAAGGACAAAAGCATGCACTGTGAGCAATGGTATAAGCTTGTCTAATTCTCATAAGTTAGGATATATTTATCACGCCTTCCAAATTTGGCTTGAAAGCCTCAAATCAAGGATACTAAACCATCATCTTCAAACAACATATAAATGCAATATACACAAACTTGGGTATATATACAACATGTGTATATATATATATATATATATATATATATATATATATATATATATATATATATATATATATATATATATATATATATATACATATATATATATATATATCAGTTCTCAACTATATCAGTGATAGTTGCACATATTTTGTAAAACATGTCACATTTTGTAGTCAGGCATGCAAGTAGTACTTACTCCTTTTATGTGGCAGCACTGACATTGCTGTTTTGATGTGTATACTTAACACCATGGCAAAACTTAATTTTCACAGAATCTATACAATAACTCTTGAAAAACTCATGAGCACAGAATGCCCTGCAGCGCAATGTCCAGTTGTACCTGTCACCTGCAAATGAGAGATGATTAAAACTAACAGTTCTAGGACCATATTTATTTAGAAGAGCATGCGCACAATTTATCAAAGGTTTATTCCTTTAAAATACATTTCATTTTTACCAACAAGTATCAAAACAAAGACAGCATGATGACAAAACCCCTCACATGTGAGACAACTGCATTATTTTCAAAAAGTGCTGATTAACAGAAAAAGGATTCAAAAAATATCTTGAATGGAGGTCAAGAGGATGAAAAGGATCTCCAGTCCTCTCACTTCCACTAGGTACTTAGGAGATAATAGGACTTTGCTGTTCCAGCCTGAAAAGAATCCTCCCAGTATTAGTCACTGTGGTTATTAGAATCATTGGACATATAAGCAAAGACAGGTAATATGACATGGTTATTTCCATTTTCTTTGGATCTTTATGCACATACAGACACAACTAACCAAATTTAAGTAGCCAAGCCAAGCAAACATAGCATTTGGGACTATCCTATATTGGCTAACTGATCACACAGGATTCTCCCAAACTCTAGTGTTAGAAGTAACTTACATAAGCCCAACACATTCATATTATGGTGTCACATACCCATATACATGCATATGTATATATACATATATACCTATACAAAACAAAAGATAAATATAAAAGGAGGCCAAATTTGTACCACACTTAAATTCTACACTTTTCATTACCATATATTTCTAACACTACTTGATCTTTTACTAAAAGGCATACTTTTACTGGCACAAACATTGAGACACCTAGTATCTTGTATTTACAACTATGAAATCACATGTTCTTTGCTGCATGATACCACAATAAAACATTTATCAAATAGGCATCATCACAAAATACCATGTCTCTGTTGAAATGTGACAACAAAGGACCATGAAAATGTTCTGGTAAATTACGAGACCAAACCAGCCAACAAAAGTAGGGAACTGGACAGACTTATTGGTAGAAACACCTGCATCTCAGATGTTTTGCTGTCAGATGCTGCACAGTCAGTGTGGCACATGTTAAAATAAAATACACTTGTAGAAGCAGTAGGAGGCTGGTTGCCACAACCTGTGCACAATTGGCACGCAGCTTACAAATGTGTTACAAGGCACGTTCAGTGTTAGCCCAATGTCATTGATACCAGAAACCAGCAAAGCTTCAGGATAAAATCTAACAAATCCAAAGCGCTCTGGACACCTAATTAATGTTATTACTAACAAGATGAATATGAACCAATTTAAAGCCGTAATGTGAGCAAGCGTACCGTCGGTAAGTCGCAAACTTGGCTGGATATGGAACTTGTCACCACCACAAATGCCCCATGTGCGTCGCAAAAAGATGAAATTATCCATGCTCTTGGCTTATGTTGGAAAAAAGAAAAATTGACACTCATTTGAAAAACGATGACAAGAATCGGTGTTTCACCTTTTATTCATATTTTATTATGTATTTGTCTTGAGTTGATTTCATCAATGTACAAAACATGGACAAAATATTAGCAGCTTATTACTGGTAACTATGGCAACCGTGGGCGGGTTCGTTCCAGATTTAGATGCGTGAGTTGGGTTCTCGTATTGTGCAAGTTTTCGGCTATATTTGTGTTATTTTAGCCATGTTTAGACTTTAAAGAGTTGCGCAACCATTAAGCAGCCATCTCAGTTTTGATGTAAACCATTGTGCTTACAGTCAATCTCTTACATCTGTGTTGTTGCAGGTCATACTTATGCGGCCATGGGAATGCGCGTAGCGACGCATTGAAAGGTCAGCTGCCCGCATGTAAGTACCTACTTGTTGCAGTCTCGTCGCGAGAAATCATGTGAATAGCAATGATGAAATTAAATGACGTGCTTTTGACCTTATGTCGCACCTTTCCTGTTTCTGTCGCAGACGCTTTCATAAGAATTTGGGGACATTTATCGCGTATGCGTTGGGGATGGCATGCTTAGACATTTTTCCTTGTCTAACCCCACCTTATTTTGCCAAATTACACCACTACTATGTACGAACATTTGTTAGATGCTGCGCAAATACAAGTAAGCGACAGGTTCATATTCAGATCGATGCTCTCCACATTTGTTACGGGCCTGGTGGTAGGTCATGCCAGTCTCAACATTTGCGTCTTGTGCGCGTTGTGTTTAGGACGTTAATGCCTTTCACTACACAAGGTTTTGCGAATATCAAAGGATTCTGCTTTCAATTATGTGGCCTAAAGATTTAAAACCGTTACCGGTGGCGTAGCCAACTGCGATGCAGGGGCGCATTATTGTGACCCGGCAGCACGTCAAGTCGTGGCGCAAGCTGTTCGTTTTCATCGCTTGTTAAGTTGCCCATGAATTGGACTCCCTGGTTTTCATATTTAATGTCCAACAAAATTAATACCTGGATTTTCTTAGGAATAATGGCGTCAGGGACAGAACGCTAGAATTGTGTCTCCGTTGAACCACGGCTACGTACGTTCAATAGGTGGCGCTGCTGCATACCGAGTGCGACCGAGTCCGGAACCGGTGCCCAGTGTAATTCGGTCGAAGCATAACGGGGGCAGTTTTTAGGAAGATGCATATACCATCGTTGTTCTAATACCGGATAATGATTTTCAAGACCGTTTGTTCAGATTTATGTCAGTCACAGCTCGAAAGCTTGCATCTGCTGACTTGTGACCGCCCCTCGTTGCACTGAGGCAGCGCGGATACCAGCTGGGGTACATAGCGCCGAACCCGCACCCTGGAGCAGACACGATGTGTGCATCTCTGAGCAGT
Organism: Pollicipes pollicipes; assembly: GCF_011947565.3. Classification (NCBI taxonomy): domain Eukaryota; kingdom Metazoa; phylum Arthropoda; class Thecostraca; order Pollicipedomorpha; family Pollicipedidae; genus Pollicipes; species Pollicipes pollicipes. The sequence continues at coordinate 40,737,323 of NW_023596545.1, read as the reverse complement.
CTGATTTTGAGTGCGCGGACTGAAGTGGATATGATATTGCATAGAAGGCGTCATCCAAATGCGGCACGTTACATTCTAAGCTGAGTAATCGTTGTCACATCCAGCTCACAGCGGCTTGCGTCATCGGTGGCGCAGACAGCTGCCAGGGAAGATAATATGGCGACAATAGCTGACGTTTCGCTCGTTAATTCTTTGTATTGTTTTTGCGTTCATATCTGTGTTCTCGTTCAGTACGTGGCTCAATATGTGGCAATACAGTTCGCTCGTTTTCGGTCTGAAGTTATGTGGTCGTGAAGTATTGCACTTGGTGAAAAATTTATTTGTGTTTGTCAGGATGTGGAGGGAATTTATTCTTAAAATGGCAACATAGTTAAAATCAACAAATTCTGCTTATCTCTTGCACTAATTTCGCGGACTTTAATTTTCAAGACAAGGGAACACTTGAAGCCGAATGTGTGACACGCTGCCTTCTGCTGTGTTGAAACACTTGCAAATGTCATTTTTGCTTGATCTTACATCCTCAAGTTTTCACCGTAAACGGCATGCAAGCTGAAGAACGGTATTCACTGGTCTCCTATAAACACTGTACGGCGGAATAATCACAGGTTCCTATTGTTTAAGCCTGTCCATGTAGATTTAGCTTTTCTAGCCTTTTCATCGATATGGGTCACCGTAGCCTCCCGACTTAGCCGTCATGTTTCGTGCAGCACCTCGTGTCGTACCGTGTATCGGGTGTTACGATGTGAGAGCTCGAATTAATTGTTATTTGGATAGCTTTGTAGTGGCAATGTCTGCACAGGTTCGGAGCATTTTCTGGATCTACTTGTTTTGGTTTTCAGACGTAATGTTTTGTTTAGCTTTGTTAAGTCGTGGTTCAATCGTGGTATTGAAAAGTCGAACATTGTCAATAGACTCAGTGCTTTCCTGATACCGTCATTTAAACAGTACCTCCTGTTATAGTGGAAGGCTGTTTTTTTGTCAAAATAAGACATTCCGACTCACAATGCCGAAAAATTAGAAGCTCATGGCCTTTCTTGCTCATATCAAGTGCACGGATATATAATTTAAGGCCAGGCACGTCAAATTTTTGTGGAGGGCTGGGGCACATGTAAGATTTTGTCCCAGCTCTTGTCAATTTGTGTATACCCTTTTCTGACAAATCACCAGGCATCTGGTGCAAACCTCCTATTGGTTCGGGGCATGACGCCCCGTCCCCCTCCTTTGGCTACGTCTCTGTTTAAAACGGGCTCATTCTATTTCAGCAAAAGTGTAACAACGAAAGCTGACGGAGCAGTAACGGAATTTCGATCTGAAGTTGAATCTGAATTGTTTGCCAGCCCAGTTTGTCACTTGACGAACGGCCAAAACGGACTGTGGCTACTGAAGCGGGAGGTTCGTGGCAGTTCGGAATCTGAATATTATGCTGGATACTAATTGGATATTATAAAATGTCATGCTGATTCGAATGTTTGCACCGAAACCTCAGAATTGGATTGGTGTGCAGATTCCACTTTTCAGACGACGTCATTGGTTTCAAGCTGACTGCTCTGTGCTTCGGTCAGTGGTACATTTCGCACTTGGTCAAAAGAATAGACTGAGGCGTTGGTTCCAGTCTGTACTGGTGTCGGAAGTTTTGCACTTTGATGAGGATGTGGAAAGTATATGGGAAGGTGGGCTACGCCATCGCCGTTCCAACGCCACAACCCTAAGGCTCAGTGTGTCTGTTTCGTCCCATATTGGCGATATAGAGTGTATCCTGGATCAGAATTTCTTGTGATCATTCGCATTGTCTGGTCGATGCCGCGTCACGTAGGTGAGAGGTTTGGCGGGAGACGCTGCGGCCCGTTCGGAGGACGCATCCTCGCTCCCATCGTAGGACCGCACGGCTCCAGCCCGCTGAGAACGGGTGTTCTCGTGGACCCCGTAGTGCCCCGTGTCTGCTGTGTCGTGCGGCAAGACTGGTCGCCGCTGGCACGCCCTGAGGGCGCTCTAAGGGGTTTCCGCGATGATGGCCTTCATGACTCGATACTGCTTTTTATAATTCGAATCCCGACTTTAGGGATTCGGATTATCGAATCCCTCAAGACAAATCCCTAAAGGAAAAACGAGGGTTTAATTCCTCGTTTTCAGCATCATTGGATTCAAAAGGTTCGAATCTGTTCCAATTCTTTCGAGTGATGCGAATCCGAATCCTCAGCTCTGGAGGTTATCCACCGGGCTTGCACGCCGTTCCGTACGGAGGCTAACTAAATGGAGGTTGGCGGCTAACTAAAGCTACTACAGATCAGCAATCGGTTTTGTAGGATTCGAAGAAATTCGAGCCTTACGAATCCTGATACCCTAAATGTAAGGATGTCAGCCATAAAGATCAGGATTTAGATTCTGACAAGCCCATATAATCCGAAAAGCCATGATTTAAATTGCAGCATTATGTGTTAACGTTCTTACAGAGCAACTAAACGTAGCATGTAAAGATCGGAGCTGCACCGGACTGAGTGACCCGTCCTCGTTTTTAGTTCAACGTTTTAGTTCGATATTTCAATCAAATATAGTCTATTCAGATGTTTGGCAATCTCTAGTTCGGTTCCGAACCCGAATCCTCTGCCCTAGGCTTCAAACCCTAAAATGTTGTGAATCTTTAGCTTCATATGACCCGCTTCAAAATCCATGTGATTTTGAAGTTAAACGGCTGAGTCGTGACGGCTTTATCGGTTACATGTAAGTTATTTGCCATCCTGATACATATTGTAAGTACCCATCCTAAGTATTAAGCTGGCTAAAATTTCGTATTTTGACCTGAAGGGACATGAGCTGTGCGTAAGCTTTCTCATGTTCAAGGCCATTGATTTAATATCCAGTTATCACTAAACAAAACTTACCTTTACACCCAATGCACTGAGAGAACCAGCCAGAGGCTCATTGACCCGCTCCCTTACTTCAGGTAAAGCGTTTTGCGAAGTCCGGAGAAACCGTCCAGAGACTGCGTCATGCCGGGACCAGAAATTCGCCAAGGCTGCCGCGATGTCACGGCTCGCACAATCTGCCTTGGACCGGAGAAGTCAACGTACAAGGTTTTCAGAAAGCCCCAGGACAAAAAGGAGAAGAAGCCCAGAGAAATGCCGAAAAGAATGGTAAGGAAACGACTTACTGACCCCGGCAACTGCTGCCAATCACAGTCATCCATTGAATACTGTGCAAAGTATATGTATATATATATATATATATATATATATATATATATATACATATATGTATGTATGTATGTATACAAGGTCCTTTCATAGCATAGTAACTGTAGCATCAGTAGCGTCATATGAGAATAAACACGGGGACAGACGCCTTTTGATTCAACGGAATGTACTTAACACCCGTTCTGCGCTGTTTGCTGCCAAAACAAGTTTAAAAGATGTTTGTGTATTGCTATTTTGGCTCATCCATGCACACACATGTAGTTGATATCATCATCAGCATACGGTTTTTGCAGCTGGTTACAAGTGACTTGATCCGGAAGATTCGTGTCCCCTACGAGAGAGATCCACAGACAGTCACAATCAACCAAGGGAAGTTCCAGAAGATCAGCAGCTCCGCTAAGGTAACGGCACTCTGATCCAGTGTGCTGTGTGCATCACGTATTCTATACATGGACTTATTCGGCACGTCTGCGCGCGCAGAGGCAAAACCACACATGCCACGTTTTCGTGGAACGTGACGCACGTGGTTTCGCCCGTTTACACGTTTTCTCGCAGCAAGGTTAATGTGGTTTCGTTTTCGTACGGACTTATATACGAAACACATCTGTCTACCATGAAACGACGCAAGCGCCTCAAGTGGCACTACGTGGCAGCACGCCTCTGGCGTCTTTTTCTCGCCTGCGATCGCCTTCCAAGCAGTGAGACAGCTGTGGGCATGCGCTGGACGGTAGTGACTGTGTCCGGCAGGTGCTCTCCAAGCAGGAGGTGGAGGCGGCCGAGCGACGGCGCGAGGAGCAGAAGGACCGCCTCGCGGCCGAGGCGCTGGCCCGCCGCCAGGCGCTCGAGGCCGCGGACATCGTCCGTGAGTCCAAGGAAGCTGAAGCTGTAGACGAATTGAAGGAGGAAGCCAGAAAACGCGCCAAAAATATCGTGGATCGCGCGAAAATAGTAATGTATCGCCTGCCCGCAACCAGCGCTTATGTTAAAATACATGCATGTTGCCTGCGCATAGCTTATGAAATATCTAACTTGGGACGTTGAAAGCATGCACATCTCGTTTTCTCATTCGTCGCAGATCTTAAATCCATCCGTGGCCGGTGGTCAACGATTTCCCGTTACGGGCGACCAGACTGATACTGGTCAACTGAAGCCCGAATGCCTTGTCCAAGAGCTGCACATGACGCCAGTCTGTCGCTCGTCCATCAGCAGGAATAACGTTTGAGCAGCTACTTATTTACGTTTTTAAGTTGCTGGTTTGGGGAAAGCCATTCTCAGTCTTAAATAGCGTCTGCTCAATAGCGTGCATAAGTACTTGTAATGTGGTAGGAAAAATACCGCTGTGAAATTGAGCACTCTAAATTTTGATATCCAATATTTATTTATCGCCACCGCATATACTACTTCAGGCCGAGATGGAGGCTGATGAAGACATCAAGCAGATGAACCAGATGATCATGCAGGCGAAGGTTTACGCTGTCCGAGACGCGCAGGTAGAGGAGAAGAAGGTCATCGCGAAGGAGATGATGGAGGAAGAGCGACGGTTGGATCACATGATGGAACAGGTAGACTGGTGATGCGCTCTCTTGAAGGAAGCGTTCCACATTTATATGGGTTTTTTGGACTGAAATAGCCATCTCGAAGACTTTTCTGTGATGTTTTAAGTCTTGCCCTTCGTAAATGCTAAAGCCCTCTAGCTTCTGAGTTACAACCCCGCGAAGATGGGGAAGGGTTTATTGGGGAGAGCATTTCAAAGCCACATTGGCACTCATGTCATCTTAATAACGTCTTTCAACTCCTGTCATTCCATAAGGCATGCGGCGATCAAGGCCAAGAAAAAAATAAAATTGTCGAGACGCTCACATCTGGCGTTCGTGGGCGCGATTTCCAGATAGAACGTCCGTCAATTGGCTCTCAGTGTTGCACGGGGTACGATGACGTAATTAAGCCATGACTCATTGGGGAACATATCTACTAAACAGAGAATTGTTCTGTCGAGAGCAGTCTTTTGACTTAAAATGTAAATCAACAGTTCTAAGTGAGCTTGTATCATCATATCTGATGCTCGTTTCAATATCTTCAAATGTGAAACATTCGCTTTAATGTCGTATACTGCTTTTTCCTAAGATTGTGTATCCCGTTTGTTTCTCGCACTATCCTATCCACGATGAAGTCGCTTTAGACGGACGCGTGCCTTGCTGTGGCGGCCGCTGTGCTGGTTCGTGACGAGCGTCGGCGCCTGACGGCTGGGTCGGGCCGGACAGGAGCGTCAGCGGGACCTGGCGGAGCAGCAGAGACGCGAGGAGGAGCGGCGCAGGGTCAGGGAGAAGCAGAAGGCCGTCATCATCGAGCAGATCGCCGAAAACGAGGAGCACAGGATTCTCAGGGCCGAGAAGAAAAACCAGGTAGGCCAACACAGCGGGGTGTTTTATTTTCATCGTTCACTTTGTTTTACGGCCGTGATTTTTTGTAAGTGTGTATCGTGGTTCCGTGGTCCGCAAAGGTAAGGAAATTACCTTCATGCCATGCGTCAAGAAATGTACACGACCGAGGAGCTCTGGTAGTCAACACGCTCGTGACGTGCGCTTTGCAAAGCCGTAGTCAGTATTTGGCTATGTGGTCATAAACGACTGACTTTCAGCAGGGAAGGTAGTCATTTGTCCAGTCAGCGTGTATTTCTTTTATTTCACGTGGCATGCCATTTTCCCAGGAAGCTGAAACGATAAGGAAAAAGATACGCAAGATGCAACTAGAGGATCTTGAGGCAGACGAGGCAAAGAAGAAAGCGCAACACGAAATGCACGAATCTTTGCGAATTGCCAACGAGGCCATGGAAGAAAAGAAGAGAAACCAGAAGGATTTCGCCAAGCTTGAAGAGGATCAGGTATCATTCGTCGTTCCCGTCTATTGTACTTGTTTCACCGGAGCCCAGAGCACAGTGAAACCTGAAACCGTGTTATTCGTCGCGGACGGGGGCCGGGCTGGCGACCAACAGTTCGGTGATGGGATCTCACTCCTGCGCAGATTCGTGAATACCAACGCCAGAAAGCGGAGCAGGAGGCCAAGTACGAGGAGGAGCAGGCGGCTCTGAAGAAGGCCAAGGAACTCGAGATCGCGAAGATGCGGGCGATGCAGCAGCGTGAGCAGGACAGACTGGCTGGCGAGCACGAGAGGCGAGCGCGCCGCGACAGGGAACGGGTACGCCTGCGTGTGCGCCGTGGCGGTTTGCTTCGATCAATCAGATATTCATGTCGTCTCTTACCCTGATTCGTTGCATTCAGGCCGCGTGGGTGGAGTTATTTAGGGCGTCATGGTCTCGTACGATATAGATGTTCATTATTTGCCCCGAGCAAATTTCGCGCGCTACATTTTCAACATACGAGTCATTTACTGTCCGTTTGGTGTTTTAAAAATTTGGCAGGCATCTTCCTCCCCAAATAAATTGCCTGCAACAGCTTAACCAGTCTGCGACTTTCATACATGCATTGTTCCGGCAGTGTCCTCGCCGCCGGATCAACGCATCACGCCCTGACCAGAAAGGGTAACGTTTCCCGGACGGACGGCCCCTCGTGCTCGCTGTTTGCTTCTCGCTCCGCGCATGCTCCTGTGCACATGTCAGCCCCCCACCGCAGATGGAGCGCGAGTGGCGGCGCAAGGAGCTGGAGGACGCGCGGCTCAAGGCCGAGAACGATGCGGAACTGAAGCAGGCGCGCCACAACCAGGTTGAGCAGCGCGAGCGCCAGGTGGCCGTGGAGGCGCAGCGCGAGCGGGCCGAGTTCTATCGTATCCTACAGGCGCAGAAGGAGGCCGAGGCGCTCAGCCACGCCGACGACGCCATGCACAAACTGGTACGTGGGACGCCGGCGGTGAGCGGGCCGAGGGCTGGGAGCCAGGCGCTCGTGGTTTGTGGCACTGGGGTGGACGTGGGCCAGTTTTGAGGCGTCTTATGTTTCAAGAACGTACATTTAGGGTGATTGGATGTATGGTCTGAAAGTTCTCCAAGTTAATTTCTACAGAACGGCAGAAAACTGCGGTGTCCAGTCAATTTTTGAACAACAACGAATCCTTGCTAAAAGTTAGAACGACCTTCAGCCCCTGTTTTTTTTTTCACCATGATGAGTTGGGAGTTCTTATTCTGACACTAGCGACATCCACTTTACCATGAGATACTGATGAAACGACGCTATGGAGCAAGCATTGGCTGTACGAAAGGAATGCTTGTACGGAGCATCGTCCTTGTCTGGTGTGTTAGCATCTACATGACGTTTCGGCCAGCTTATTCTCCGGCCGTCAACAGCTGTCGCTGAGTACTGAGAAGCACTGGACGGTCTAGGCTTTCAGCCAGGTACGCGTCACAATCCGAATTTTGTCCCTGGAGCTGCTGAGATTCGAGCCTTGTCTTCTGATGACAAGGCCAGTGCTCTTCCACTGGGCTAACCGGAAATGGGCAACCACCGTGAGCGCCCCTCGTCCGCTCCGGTTGGCCCAGTAGTGGTAGAATGCTGGGCATGTAGCAAGAGGACCAGGGTTCGAATCCCACCAGATTCAGGGACAAAAATGGGTTGTGACGCGTGCATAGATGGCTGAAGGCCAAGCACCATGCGGTCCTTAGGGCTCAGTTACACTTGACGACGGTCTGAGGATTACTGGATGTAACGTTGTGTAAATGCAAACACATGAGGTCGTGGACGATAGTCGGGCAAGAATTACATTCCTATTACTAATGTCCCGTCTCAGCCATTCCGTAGAACTAAGCGTTGACTGAGCGGACAAAACCGAATTGGTCGATATGGCTAATATTTGCTTGCTAACGTCGTTTAACCAGTACCTTCTGCTATGCTGAAAGGCGATTGGTGTCGGATTAGAACTCCGAACTCGTGACAACAAAAAGCATCGAACGCCATTGCCACATTTGCGCGTTCTTTTCGCCATCAACGCAAAAGACGAATCCTGTATCATATTGAAGTATCGCTGTGTGGTATTCGCTTCTAATTAAGTCCATGTGATGAGGTAAAGCGTAATTGTTACGACGTTCAGACAAAAGAGCGAAGAAGTAAATGTATCACGGAAGCACCCCTCCGGAATCTCTGCATTTTATCACAAAGTGACTTTTTGTATGCCAAATCTTTGTAAATGTGAGACTATTTAGCTTCCTCTCCTTCGATGCTGCTTAGGGGGTATGTCCATCATGGCAGGTATCTCAGTTCGCCTCACTTTCCATCAGCTAGCCGTACTTCCCATTCATTTCTTCTTCTTTTTTGTCGTACCAACAAGAAGTTCTTGGCATTATGTCAGCGCAGTATGCTTCCCGTCATTCAGTCACGAGTCATTTTCTGGAGAGGATCCTTTGATCGATGGGCCGGGTTCTGTTGGGCTGTTACGGTTTTAGATCTAGGCTTAAGGTCTTGGAACAGTTCTATGTATACGTGCATCTTTCCTGCAGCGTAATGAAAAGCACCTGGTGTTGCTGAAAAAGCAAATGTGCGAGATGGAACAGAAGCGCGCGGCCGACCGAAGGCGGGTATTCGAGGAGGGCATGCACACCCGGATACTGGAGGCGCAGAAGCAGCAACAGCTTATCGAACACAAGAAGAAGAAACTTGAAGAACTTAGGTGAGGCTGAACAAATGATCACGGCGCTGTCTAGTGATTAGGAAGGGAGTTCGTTAGAGTCGTGCCAGGGGAGTGATTGATATTTTACAGTATGGTGCAAGGTTTGAGAAGACCACTTTTAGAAGGACGGAAGGGCGTTATTTGTGTTGCGATAACACACAAGACACTTGCGGAACATGCACAGATACTATCTGGCCTTTTTCCTGAGACGTGACCAGACGTAACCTATGTTTGACTTTCAGAAAATACAAAGTTCCCGAGAAGTATCTGAACGACGTGGCGCGGCGAGCCCACATCGCTTCCGAACTGCCGACATCGAAGGCATAGGGTCCAGCGGCCTGGCCCGTGTCACTGTCATCACGAAGCCGCACATCGCGAGCCGAGAATATACGCCATGCGCGGATGAACGACCGACGGCGCCAGTAGACCCCGCGACGTAAAGAGCGTTTCAAATGCCACGCGCGACAAAAGTAGTCTGGCCACGGGTTGTAGCAGGACACGGCTTCTCCACTGATGCTTCACGCAGTGTGCGCTGAGTATTTAGAGTAGGACGCATATGGCTGAGAATGTTCCTGTGGTTGGTTATTATTCTATGCACGAATGTGTCCAAAGTGAGAGAGGCGTTGACATCTTGACCTTTTAATGTCACTTGGCCTCTCGAAGTTTCCACTAGTCTCCTTTAATGGCATCACTAATGCTGATAAATCTTCTTCTGTCCATGCCCTGTGTCACGGAGAAAACCACAGTAGTTATCTTCAAGACGGAAATGACTTAGTAGCAAAGTGAAATCGCGTATGATGCGAATCGTGTCTATAAGCTTTGAATACAATACTTTCTTGAGCTGTGTTTGCGTCCGGTCTGGCATTGGCGCTAGGAATCGTGACGGTGGAGCCTCTTAAATGTGTGTGAAATAATGTTCCTGTTTCGCTTTCATGCAATGCAACGGCGCGGGATTAATGCTTGATGATTAGCGACAACTTCCCCTTTCCTAAGAGAAGGCATTCCCAATACACACCCCATGGTAATGAAGCGACACCCTCGCCGAGACTAAAGAGCAAATCCTGTCGGGTCAAGGCGACGACGATCCTCGCGTGCGGCGCCGTTCCCGGAAAACCACTGGCGCAGCAGCCCGGCGGCCGTCCCCACCACTAACGGGATGATGGAGACTCCGATACCGGACAAATAGGCAGGGTGGGCTTCTGTATTCTAGTGCCGTTACCGCGGAGGTCGGCTGCCAACGGGGCCCCTGATCATATGTCAGCTGTTGTCTGCACGTTTACAACTCTCCCTTTCAGGAGAGATGCTCCACAAAAGCGAGGGCTGTTTCACGATGGATGTGTACTTCCGACGTCATTATGCGTGCCAGTCGCCATAGGCCTAATGTGACGTCTAAAGACATTGCCTCCCATCTCCCCCCCCCTCCCCCCTAAACCCGGCAAGCACGCAGTGAACCGTCAATTTGTTTGGCACCTACAGGGGACGTGTTAGCCTTCCGTACCATTTTGCATGCTATTTACGATCTATCAAAGATAGTTCCGAAACCTCATAAACATTCGTAGCTTTCTTTTCCGCGTATTGTGAGGCTATTATGCATGCCTTGATCAATGGATATGTGCAGGCAAAGGGAAGGGGAAGGAGGCAAAACATGCGATGAGTGGGGGAGAGCTTTTATTTTATCCATGTATTTCAGCTCATGTACAAGAAAATCTGCGAAATTTTGCGAGACAGGACGGGTCAGATCACCCCTCGAACGCCAGCAGGTCCCAAACCAAACTGTAGTGTCAGATGGGAGCGTAGTGTTCACAAACGGGTTAATGGCGGTCATCTGTTGCAGGGAATGTTCCGCAAATCACACGGCACACGCCCGAATGCGAAGCCCATAGGTGTTTTTTATGACTCGGGACCTTGCTGGTGGGGCCAATGTAGATTCAGCGGCGGATGGAATGAGAATTAAACCACTGACCTTTAAATCGCGTGGCAAATGGTCTTGATATGGTATATGGATCATGGCACGCAAGTATCTGGCAGCACAACTTACTTTGCATCATTAAATGTTGTTTGACATGTCAAATGGCGCGCACCTTTATCATACCATATGATGTAAATATGTTGTTTGGCCTTTCGTGCTGCCGCTCCACACGCATTAACACCGACAACCCACATTCAACAACGCTCACACCCACACGCATTAAGGAACATTATTCACATAGATAAAACAGTAGTATTAGCATTATTCCTCGGAAAAAAACAGGAGAATGGATATATAGTTCGGTTGGTATTTCGGCAGCATGTCTTCATCGAAACAAAAGCAATTGACAATCCTTCAAAGTTGGGGAGGGGCAATTTTGAATTCACTTTTGCTTTGTTTCGATAAAGGCATGTTGCCGAAATATCAGTCAAACTATATTTCCATTCTTCTGTTTTTTCCGAGGAATAAGACTAAGTCTACTGTTTTATCTATGTCAGTAATGTTCCCCGCTAATGCACTGAACGACTTACGTCAATTATGCCACGGGAACATCAAAATTGGCCCGATTTGGATAACCTTCACACATCCCCGTGCCGTGCATCGCTTAACGTATGTATTTTTGCGAGCGAATTTGGACCGCTACGAATGTTTGTGTGTGTACCCCGCGAGTAAGTACGTTCTTAGTACTTAATACATACGGACCGTTTCCATAGAAACTTTTGTTCCGAAAAGCTTTTGTCAATGCGAGTATTTTACATTTGTACTTCGTATCGTATGTACAATTGGCATACAGAATTTTGCCTCCGAATTTCTGCGAACGTACTTTGCCATACGAGCTTTACGCATCGCATGCACCCGCTTACGAATAATTACGTGCGTCCTTCATGCCGACGCAGTCTTTCAATGTGGACTTTTTAGCCCCAGTTCGCGGGCCATCGATTTTTTCACAGAAACCGGCAACTAAACCCGAATTAACTCTTGTCGCACTGTGCACCCACCCAATATCATGACCTCTAGATCCAAGAACTTCAATACGCGCTCGGTTGGGGAGGGGCAGTTTGACCCCGAAGGTTTTTCCGAAAGGGTTTCCGAACAGTGCGATGTAGCCATACCACATTTTGCATAGCTTTAGATAATTGAATAGCGTTTCGTTTGGTATCAAAAATTAAATGTACCATGTAAGGCCGCTGACATAAGACAGGATAAAGTCAGACCATGGAATCAGCGGGGTTAATTTCTGGGGAATCGTTTAATCTGATGCAGCAGTGGAGTGTTGGATAAAGCCGTACATCTCTGAAGTACTTTATTAGGCAACACAGCAATTGAATGAAGCAATTCCATTGACCAAGGATCAGGTATGAAGGTCAGACCAGAGTCAAAACCATCCTGCTTTATTACTCTAGGGGCTGCTGTTTGGAGTAGTTTCTGGTGCTCAGTTCGAAATTATTGATAACAGGAACTGCATTATGCATCTTCCATTGACTTTTTAAATGTCAGAATAGGTCACGTACCTTAACTGACCCAGGTGAACATTTTGCTTCTAGGAGCATACTGTCTAGCGTAATCTTTGTCGCTTATTCAGTTGCAAATTGAAAGCAGTCTTGTATGATTTCTATCACCATGACCTTCGAAAGGTCGGATAAGGTCACTGCACTCAAATGAGCATGTGACCTTTCGCTTAGAACAGGTATCTAGGTTCTGGGGGCACTTTGGAGGCGAACCTGGAGTTTGACCTGATTTGACCCGAAGGTCATGGCCTAGGAATCTCACAATTTGACTGAAGTGAGCTCACATACAGGCCAAGACACCCCGTGGATTTATCGTCTCTAGTCCTCTTAGTTCCTGAGATCTTAGGAGGGTCGAAGTGACCCCCACCCTAGTGAAGGATATCCAACAGGCCACCCGAGGGCCTGTTGAATAAAGCAAGCAAAGTCTTCTTGTCGATGCTGCTCTACAATAAGAATTGCAAACAGTTCTCAAAACGAAAACTTAGTTATTCCGTGTGGTCCATTTGAAACGCGGCTTATGCCTCCACACCGTACCCTACCTCGCAGGGACACTGAAAACGCATGCCCATGTGGAGCTTTCGGCAGCAGGGTGCAGAGTGTCTCGCTAGGTTAACATTTATGGCTCTGGTCATAGCGGAGGGGCCTCTGAGTAAACTGGATAACCCAAAACCAATATACATGAATAAACACCCCCGAACGCTCTCGAGGGCCTTGGCAGATGCATGTGCGGGGCCTCCGATAACAGCGTAAGGCCCTCCGGACAAATTTGGAGTACTCAGGACCAATGTGGCGGAATGTGTCTGGACAAAAGACGAATGGAAAAGGTCGAAAGAAAAAGCAGAACGATGCAAATTCGAGATAAAAGTCAACGGGGATAAAGGTTGAATCGGAAAAAGTCGAGGGACGAAAAGTTTAAAATGATGGTGGTGTAAGGTCGGCAAAGGATTAAGGATACAAAGTCGGCAGGGATAAGAGGCGAATCGGGAAAAGGCGGAACGACAAAAATTCGCATGAATAGAAGACAGATTGTGAAATTCAAAGGACAAGAAGCCGACAGGGAACACCTAATTGAAAAAATGGAAGGAGAAAAACTCTACTTAAGAAAGTCTAAAACTAAACAACGACAAGAATAAGTCAGGTTGAAAAGTCAAAAGACGAAAAGTTAAAATGGATAAAAGTCGGCAGGAAGTCCAGGGGACATTGAGTGCTTGTGGTGACACATTTGTTATAAACGCAGCTTAAAACGCCGAGTACTCACAGTGTAACCAATGTTTGGTCTATTGCGCCGTTTAACTGTACCTCCTGGCAAAATGAAGGCTAATAACTCGGCATAAGAACTCTTGAATTATTCATGCCAACCACGGGTGTAGTTTTCTATTCAAATAGAGGAGGAGGCAAATTTAGGAAAGAGGTGGGTCAGGTCATGAGAGAAAACCTTCCGTTGGCGTTTTGAAGAAAAGTTGCATTTTTCCCCTGTCCCTCCCCCTCCCCCAACGGATCTCGCGAAACTAAGCTCTAGACGAAGTCTTTGACGTTTTTTTTGGCCGTAGAACAAGTCTTTAACGCCTTCTTCGCTGATATCGAGTACCTTAGTTTGGTGTTTGGAACAGGTCTACACAATGTGGATTATTAGGGTTTTATGCACACGCGGATTCACTGCCAATACAGTCGTACAGCAGACAAGTTTCGTTCTTTTGTGGCCCCCCTACATACTCTGCTCCGATCCCTCTCCTCAAACGCGTGCCCGTGAAGCTGGCGATATATTCGACGATTTATTTAGCGACGAGCTTCGATTTCTGTGACAAGGGTTTTGAAGTCAAGTATGGCACGAGAACATCGAAAATAAAGTTTATTTTGCAATAGCATGCGACCTTCAAGGTCAAAAGCTAGGTTAAAAGACGTGGAGCTCCATGTTCCTAAAAACTTATCTGCCAGTTAAAAATTTTCCGACACCAAAAATTTCCACGCGCAAGAAAAGGCGTCCGTTAAAAGGTGTTGACCTATCAAGGTCATCCTTCGAGATTAAATTCAGGCTCAAATGACCTGGAATTCCACATCACCCAAAAGTTACCGGCCGATTTTATATTTGCAAGCATCAAAATATTCGCAATCTCAAGAACTAGCATCCATCAAAACTTCCAGGCCTCCCAAGGTGATACTTGAAGGTCAAAAGCGGGCTGAAAGGACCGGGAACTCAACATCAACAAAAAATATCGACCAGCTTTTAACTCACCAGCACCAGAATATTCAACAAAGAAAAGACTAGCGTCCGGCAAGGAGTCCTGGCCTATCAAGGTCACCCTTCGAGGTCAAACTCAGGTTCTCTACATTACCAAGTAAATTAATAGCCGCTTTTAAACTTGCCAGCACCAAAATATTCACCACGGAAAAAACTAACGTCAATGAAAAAGCCCCGACCTCTCGAGGTCACCCTTGAAGATGAAACGGGGTTTAAATGATAGTCACTCTACATCACAAAAACTATTGCTGGTGATTTTTTAAGCTGCCAGCACCAGAATTTTCGCACAAAAAGAGCTAGCGTCTATCAACAAGTTCTGACCTCTCAAGGACATCCTTCAAGGTTAAACGCGGGCTCGAAGGACGAGAAACGCCCTATCACTAAAAAAAAAAAAATGACTGGCAGAATACAAACTTGCCAGCCTCAGAATTTTCACCATAGAAGGAACTAGCGTCCGCCAAAAAGTCCTGACATTGTCATCCGTCAAGATCAAAGTCATGCTCAAAGGACGGGGAGCTACATTTCACCACAGAATTACCGGCAGATTTTAGGCTTGCAAACATCAGCATCTTCACCAGCGCAAGAACTAGCGTCGGCCCGTCAAAAAGTCCTGCCTTCTTGAGGCCATCCTTCGAGGTCCAACGCGGGCTCAAATGATGGGAATTCAATATCACCAAAAACTAACTGGCCGATTTTAAACTTTTCGGCACCAGAATATTCACCACATAGCAAACTAGCGTCCGTCAAAAAGTCATGACCTCTCAAGGTCACCTTTCAAAATCAAATGCGGGCTCAAAGGACGGGAAACCCATATCACCCAAAAATTACCGGCCGATTTTAAATTGCAAATATCAAAATGTTACCAAACGTATCAACTGGAGTCCATCAAAAAACCGGGACTCACAAAGCTGATCTTCAGAACAGTTTTTATTTAAATCGTTTAAATAGCTCCCAGTCTTTTGAGCTCGCAGTTGACCTTACAGGGTGACGTTGAGACGCCAGGACTTTTGAACAGAAGCTAGTTTTTTTCTGAATATGATCATCCCCAAGAAGCTGCAAAACCAAGTGCTGGAGGAGCTGCATGACAGCCATCCAGGCATCACCAGAACGAAAATGCTCGCCAGGAGCTACGTTTGGTGGCCCAAAATCGACAAGGACATGACAGGCCTGGCAAAGCGGTGCGCAGGATGCCAAGAAACGCGGAGAGAAAGGCCGGCAGCGTTCCTGCACCAATGGGAGCACACCAAAATCCCTGGGAGCGGGTACACCTGGACTTCACAGGTCCAATGCGAGGAAGATATTTCCTCGTGTTGGTGGACAGCCACTCGAATTGGCCGGAAATCGTACCAATGAGGGACATCACGGCAGGAACAACCACCTGGGAGCTGACCAGCATATTTGCTCGGTTCGGTATCCCAATCCAACTAATATCTGACAACTGACCGCAGCTGAGGTCCCAGGAGTTTGAAAACTTCATGGTGAAGCTGGGCATCAAGCACATCCAAGTGGCTCTGTATCGTCCACAGTCCAGCGGTCTGGCGGAACGAATGGTCCAAACCATGAAGAACAGTCTGAATGCGGCAATGGCAACAGGAGACGGGCGACCAGTGGAAACTCTCCTGGGTTCGTTCCTGATGAAGTACAGGAATACAGAACACGCGGCGACAGGAATCGCGCCAGCCGAGGCCATACTGGGCCGACGAGTGAGAACGAGAATGGATCTGCTGAGACCCAACACAGCGGAGAAAGTCCTCAACGCCCAGATGAATTAGATGAAGAACCACAGACAGTTCCCCGAGTTTGAGGTTGGATCAACGATTCTCGGTCAGAACTGTGCGGGAGGAGCGAAATGGAAGCAAGGAAAGGTGATAGGCCGCACCGGTCCAGTCTCGTACACAGTGACCGTGGATGGATTGGTGTGGTCACGCCACGCTGGACAGCTACTGCGAAGCCAAGAGAACAACCAAAGCCACCAAGAGCAAGCCGCATGCAAGAAACGGCAGAAAATGGACAAAGGATGTTTCAGGCAGCCAGTATGGCAGGCCTGCCAGAGCGCACCTCGGGAGCCGGCGGACCACAGGACGTACACCAGCCCGCACAGCCATCAATCGCGGAGGAGCAATCTCCACGCTCTCCAACGGACGATGGGGCCGGGGAGGAACCGGAGGAGCAGCCGCGGGGTGCCGAGACGCCTGGTGGCAGAAACCAGCCAGAGGAGCAGCAACCGCGGGGTGCCGAGATGCCTCGCGGCGGGGACCAACTAGAGCAGCAGCAGCCGCGGGGTGTCGAGACGCCTCGCAGCAGGGACCAACCGGAGGAGCAGCAGCCGCGGGGTGTCGAGACGCCTCGCAGCAGGGACCAACCGGAGGAGCAGCAGCCGCGGGGTGGCGAGACGCCTCGCAGCAGGGACCAACCGGAGGAGCAGCAGCCGCGGGGTGGCGAGACGCCTCGTAGCAGGGACCAACCGGGGAAGCAGCAGCCGCGGGGTGTCGAGACGCCTCGCAGCAGGGACCAACCGGAGGAGTAGCAGCCGCGGGGTGGCGAGACGCCTCGTGGCAGGGACCAACCGGAGGAGCAGCAGACGCGGGGTGTCGAGACGCCTCGCAGCAGCGACCAGCCACAGGACCAGGCCGCGCCGAGAGTCGAGTTGGCCGAACCGACGCCAGCCGTGACGCCTGATCCGGTGACAACTAGAAGTGGACGTATGGTAAAACCTTCCTGTAAATATCGCGATTACGTCCAAAGAGTTTTGTAAAGTCACAGTATCATGCTAAATAGTCAGTGCTGATTCACGTCAGTGGCGTAGAAGAGAAATTGCTGTGGAGGGGAATTTTCGGTTTGTAATTTTGGTTATGAGAAGTTTGTGAACTCATTGTATTTCTTAACCGTTCAGACGATGTCTAAGAAAGTTAAGGTATTGCTAAAGCGTGCGAACTCAATTATTGACGGAAACAACGGGTGTATCAAAAGGGTAGCTTTATTTAGGGAGGGGGAGATCTGGTATCCTTATAATTTAGTAGTTGCTTCTCTTTCTTTCTGTCCCAACCACTCCAACTGCACACACATAAAGTTCAAAGCTACCCAGCCACAACTCGAAGTCCTCTCCTTTCTGATAAGCTTGTGGCACATCAAGGCCCAGACTCATCTTGATTTTCCAGTGCAATTTGCCAAAACTTGGTCATATTACCACCTTCAAAATATACTCTATGTCTTAGCACACTTCTTGATAGTTTATATAGCTAATCTAGGTCTATATAACTTCAAATAACGAATTAAATCAAACCTGCGTGTGTCCCGTACTCGCCGCCACTTTTTCATATACCGGACTGTTCATTGTTCCAAGGTTCAGACGCAGCGGACAATTTACAAGAGAAGCAACTACTAAATTATAAGGATACCACAATTGTAACGCTGGCAAACATGAAATCGGCCAGTAATTTTTGGGTGGTACGAAGTTCCCCGTTCTGTGTGCTTGAACTTGACCTTGAAGGATGATCTTGATCGGCAAGGTTCTTGCGCATGTGAATTTTTTGGTGCTCGAAAATTTTAGATCGAGCGGTGATTTTTGAGTGATTAGGAGATTCCCGTCCTTTGACTTAGGTTTTGATCTTTAGGCTACATGACATTGTAAAATTAGCTTTATTTTCGATGTTCTCGTATCAAAATTGATCTTGACCATTTTCAGAGAAATCAGAACTCATTGCTGAATAACTCGCTAAATAAATCGGTAGCTTCACGGACATACGTAGATAGTCGGGGAAAATGTGCCGCGCGCCGCTGCGCAGGCCCGGCCCTTAAGCCCTTAGGTAGCAGCGCTACAAAAGCCGCCGTGAAGGAAATGTCTCTGCAGATATTGAAGCAATGATAAAAATATGGATTAAGCATGCTTATTACCAT
Organism: Pollicipes pollicipes; assembly: GCF_011947565.3. Lineage (NCBI taxonomy): Eukaryota > Metazoa > Arthropoda > Thecostraca > Pollicipedomorpha > Pollicipedidae > Pollicipes > Pollicipes pollicipes. The sequence continues at coordinate 40,718,909 of NW_023596545.1, read as the reverse complement.
TGGTACACTTTTAAGTGGAAAAGACTGCTCTAGACTACACAATTTGTCTTCCTTTTTACTTTTCTGCTGTTAAACTTATATCCTTTTAATATTTTTATCCGTCGACATTTCCCGATTCGACTTAAACACCTGCCGAGATTGCATTCCTGTAGATGATTTCTCATGCGACATTTTTCTGTCGACTTTGATTTCTTCTTCCTGCTTTTTGTCGCTCGACTTTTTCCGTTCAACTCATTTCTGTTCGACCTTTTCCACTCGACTTGTTATCCGGGAACGGTGTCGGGCCTCTGTGTGATAGATCATGCCCGGGCAGGTTGGCAGGAGGGGCTCCGACAGGCTAGTGTAGTGTCCGCCACGACTGAAATCAAATGGAAAAAGCCCCACACCAATGTCGAGGGCTCTTGGGCTTCGAGCGCCTCGGAACGTCAACTGCTATAGCCTCAGCGACAGCACAGGGCTTTCCAAGCAAGTGAAAACTAAGACGAATGTGAAGGGTTCCTGAACAACCGAGATTGTCGCGCCAGATAACATATGGTCCCCGGGAATAGCATTTGTAGAGCCTCCCGGGCGAGTGGGAAGAATCCGTGGATGGCCCCTGATCGATCAAGAGCGACCAAGCAAGTCATTATGTAGGTCCCCGATCACAGCGCTGATCGGGGACTGACTACATATATATATATATATATATATATATATATATATATATATATATATATATATATATATATATATATATATATATATATATATATATATATATATATATATATATATATATATATATATATATATATATATATATAGAGAGAGAGAGAGAGAGAGAGAGAGAGAGAGATATATCTCTCTCTCTCTCTCTCTCTCTCTCTCTCTCTCTCTCTCTCTCTCTCTCTCTCTCTCTCTCTCTCTCTCTCTCTCTCTCTCTCTCTCTCTCTCTCTCTCTCTCCTCTCTCTCTCTCTCTCTCTCTCTCTCTCTCTCTCTCCTCTCTCTCTCTCTCTCTCTCTCTCTCTCCTCTCTCTCTCTCTCTCTCTCTCTCTCTCTCTCTCTCTCTCTCTCTCTCTCTCTCTCTCTCTCTCTCTCTCTCTCTCTCTCTCTCTCTCTCTCTCTCTCTCTCTCTCTCTCTCTCTCTCTCTCTCTCTCTCTCTCTCTCTCTCTCTCTCTCTCTCTCTCTCTCTCTCTCTCTCTCTCTCTCTCTCTCTCTCTCTCTCTCTCTCTCTCTCTCTCTCTCTCTCTCTCTCTCTCTCTCTCTCTCTCTCTCTCTCTCTCTCTCTCTCTCTCTCTCTCTCTCTCTCTCTCTCTCTCTCTCTCTCTCTCTCTCTCTCTCTCTCTCTCTCTCTCTCTCTCTCTCTCTCTCTCTCTCTCTCTCTCTCTCTCTCTCTCTCTCTCTCTCTCTCTCTCTCTCTCTCTCTCTCTCTCTCTCTCTCTTCTCTCTCTCTCTCTCTCTCTCTCTCTCTCTCTCTCTCTCTCTCTCTCTCTCTCTCTCTCTCTCTCTCTCCTTCTCTCTATATACATATATATAATGACTATTTTGCTATCAATGACTACTTATTTGTTCTGCTCGTGAGCAATTTATCATCGCTAAAAGCTGTTCTTGGTCGCCCGGCGGTCCAAAGACATCAATTTTGCTTCTTTTTTTTAACTGTTCGTTTGGCCGGCTATGGTCCCCTTTGGAGTATGTGGGGTGTTTGGGGCCCAAGAGAAGGGGGACATGGACCTATGGACCCCTCCCCCTCAGGTGGATCCGTCACTGAGGTTAGATCGCAAAACGAGCATGAAGTCATGGTTGCTTCCGCTTTTTGACGATGTTTTCAACTAGCGTAGAAGCGCTAATGTGCAGTCCACCACCGTCCTACTCAAAATCCGTGAGTACCAGCCGCACTTTGCAATTTATTTGCGTGTCATACAATTAAAGCTAATTCAGGCACCAAAAAGAAGAAATTATTGAGGTGATGCGTGGATGATAATATTTTTAGTTCGCAAATACCCCAAAATCGTGGGGTGTAGTCAGACATCTTGTATTTAGTTACCTTTTCCACTTGGAACATGCATCAAGCGCTATCTGTTTGCAAGCCGGTGGAACGTTCTTTTTGCAAATTCAATTTTTACAGTTTGCTGGGTTACCTGAGATCTAATCATTGTTCAAATATTTTAAATGTTAGTTTCTCAAGCGCAATGAGCACAGCTTTAAAAGAAAACTTTTGTTTTATGTCTTTCTTAAAATAAGTTGCACTTCTTTCAGCCATCTTGCCGATGCGAGCATGTTTGGGCGCCGGGCCACCGGGTCGGGAATAGGTGGTTGATGGTGTCGGAAGGGGCAGCACCAGTTTCCACAGAGTCGTCTGACTGGGAACAGGTAAAAATACACTTACAGCGTGTATCAATGTCGCGTGGGGTAGCTGCACTGCTTGGGCTTCTTCATACGGCTGACGTTGTTGTGCGTTGCTATTGCCACGTGTGGATCTTTTACTGAATATTCGCCGCCCACTCGTTGCTAGCGGGATTATGCATTTGTTATCCCGACAGTGTTGTCAGAAATATGCCGTGTCCCCACGAAACATCCGCGATAATATAGCTCTGAGACAATGGACAGTAATACTTCTCGCGTCAATTTCGTCTTCGTGCACTTCCGACCTTCGCAGGAGATTGGCTGGGGGCATGCAGATAGCCTTGAATAGTTTAATTGTCCTCTCCGATGTCTTGGGAATTAAATTCTGCTCAATAAAATCATGCTAGTGCATGTTAGAAGCCTGTAGCTCTTTAGCATGATGTCTAATATAATGGATTGTATCATGGCTACTTTGGAAAAGGGTGTGGTGTGATAGCAGGTGACTTAAACTTCTGTGGAAAACTTGGGTAATTGCAGTTGTTGTTCTGGATTATTTGGACCCACCCAGACTTAAGTGTTGTTTATGTTTTTTTTCTTATTGCTGTGGCTTCAAAATTGGTATGTTTAAATTGCCACAAACAATTGGAATACCTGTACACAGGTACCCTGTACATTACAGATGCAGGTTCTTTACTCCAGACAGCAATAGACATAATCAAATTCTCTTTTTTTGCTGTTTTTGTGATAGGTTACTTTACATTGTAAGCTTCAGTCATGAAAACCATTTATAGAAGTTTGATCTACACTGTACAGTTTTAGTATTTAAATCTTGTCATGTGGTAGATAGCAAGTTAAGAAAATATCTGCCAAGTAGCCAGAAATCAAGTATGTTTGGACTAAATAGTTGTGATCATCAAAATAAATTTTCCATTCTTGATAAATTGAATGTGATGATTAGCAAGCATTTCCCTTTCTCTAAAATTTCTGGCCTTTTGTAAAATTGTAACATTTGTGCCTGAAAATATGGCTTTTGGTGCATAGTGAGGTTTTGACATGGGCATAGCTTCCTTCAAACTTGAGTCAGATGTTCTGGGCTAAGAAATTTGATGACTCTCTGTCTATTGTAGTCTATCAATTAACTATACAAGTGGGAAAATGTGTTTTGATATTTTTCAGGTTTATGGTATTTAGTGACTCAAAAGACAATGATGCAACATGATGTTTTTATGGCAGGCTGCAGTTATTTTAATATTATCCTTGTTTTTGGGTTGTAATGGTTTGACTAGTTTGGCAGGAAAATGGCAACTTATCTTGATGGCAATTGGGCTCAGAATCAAGGTCACTATGACCAAGATACCTGAAATAGTGTCAATATTCATTTAATTGCAAGTATTTTAGAATACTTTGAAGATGTGTACACATAAATAACCTTTAAATGTAATATACATGTTAAGATATTTGGATATTTGTTTTAGATATGATACACAACTTGACCCTATCAGGCATGAAGCAATGGCTCCTGACTTTAGTACCAGTTTTAATTAGGCATCCATATAACATATCTTGCCTTGAATATATTTTGTATGCACTAATATAGATTATTACTTGTGAAGATTATTCTGTGCTTGAATACCTCAACCAGATTTACAGTTTAAATTTTTTAAAAAGATTATCACAATTTTTATGGCATTGATCATGGACTTCCCTTTTATCCACAAAAATGTCATAGTGACCTGTACTTTTCCTGGTTCATATGGGGAAATATCCATGTAATGTTGGTTGAAATGGCAATTTTAGAATTACTTTAGGTGTTTACAAAATACTTGCCATTGATGGGTGTTACTGAGTCATTATAAATGACAATCTTCATATTTTTATTTCACTTAAGCTGAGCTGTATCATATCCACTGCAATTTGTTGTGCTCTCCTGGTTTCAGCAGCACCATTAGTGCCCTGGTGTGCACAGCTTCCCACCACTGTGCAGGCCTCACAGCTGGCTTATTGCGCCTGAGCCCGGCGCTGAGCGTCGGCTGGAGCCGGAGAGCGCACTCCCCGCTGTGCGCTGCCGCCGGTCGCGGCCCGAGCGCGCCGCCCCCCGGCCGTCCAGTGGCCTCCCTGCCGCCCGCCGCCGGCGCCCGGCCTGCGGCCATGCCGCTGGTCAGCCGCGCGCGCGTCTACGCCGACGTCAACTCGCACCGACCACGCGACTACTGGGACTACGAGTCTCACGTGGTCAACTGGGGGTACGTGGCAGTGCACGAGCTGGGCCAGGGCGGGCACCGCGGGGAATCAAACCCTGTACCTCTGGGAAACCAGAGGTACGGGGTTCGATTCCCCGCGGCGCCCGCCCTTCCTGCCAGGGTGAGAGGCAGGCGACGCTGTATAGCCTCAGCAGCTGAGTGCGTCGTAAAGCCCCAACAACACACAGCTGGGCCAGGGTGATCCCAATGGGTGTTGTCAGCTCCTGTGGGCTGGTGCTCCTGCTCTGTTGCAGGATGCCAAGGTTTTATTGGAACTCGGTTGCTTCATTGTTTGTCATTATGGTGACATGAAAAATTCAGGCTTGAGCTGCCGCAGGAAAGGGGCATTATTATCAGATGCACATGCCAGTATAAGTGGTGTAACTTTGTATCATGCATTTGCTTGCCCTCTTACAGGGTTGGTGGAAAGAAAGGTAGTGAATGTGTCAGCAGATTGACAAAGATCTTTTTTGACCTTCATCATTTGACAAAGGCATTTTGGAGAGCTTGAATCTGACCTTTACTCTGCATACCATTCCAGGCAACAAGATGACTATCAGTTAGTGCGCAAGCTAGGTAGAGGAAAATATAGTGAAGTCTTTGAGGCCATCAACATAACCAATAATGAAAAATGTGTGGTCAAAATTTTGAAGGTGAGTGGCAGTTGTGGCAGTAATGTATGAAATGTTGTTTTCCTCACTAAAATTGACCTGCACAACCAATGGACAAGGTACACAGTACAGTGGAATATCTGATTTTTGGGCAGTATGTTTTCTGCTTATTATTTGTCAGGTGATCCTCACACTCACATAAAGCTCTGAGAAATAAAAGATCATTGCTGCAGTTGTTGCATAATAGTGACCTGGAATGTTAGCTTTGGGTGATCTCTAGATGCTCCTGAATGGCATGACAATATGTGATGGCAGGTAACAGGTGGATCATCATGATCATACACAGTATGTCATTGCCACTGAGATGTCCACCAGCATTGGCACCAGTAGCCTATTGGGTGGAGGGACAAGGTGCCACAAGTTGTGGTTTGTGTGCATGGACCCCTTCTTTGTGCATGCTAGCTGTTGATCCCAACTCCACGCTCATCAGCCAGTGAAGAAAAAGAAGATCAAGCGAGAGATAAAAATCCTGGAGAACCTACGCGGTGGCACGAACGTCATCAGCCTGCAGGCAGTGGTCAAGGACCCGGTGTCCCGGACGCCCGCGCTCATCTTCGAGTACGTCAACAACACAGACTTCAAGCAGTTGTATCAAACACTCAACGACTATGACATTAGGTACTACCTCTACGAGCTGCTGAAGGTGAGCGCCCGGGCTGCTAACGCACGCCACGCCTTGTGTAGAGATGGCTATCGCTTGACCCCAAACAGGGAGATGCATATTGCGGTGACTTCTGATAATGGGATGACCAAGAGGCAGGTGGCCTGGTTGAAAAGCTTCATGGCTATTGGCGAGCTGATTCTTCCATGTATCATGGCCGAGACAGCCACGAAAATCCAGCTAGGACGTCGTTCTCTTTGATGTGTAGCAGGATGGGATTTTCGTGATGCTGGCCCGTGGAATGGTCTTTGTGTACGGTTTCATATTGTCATGGCAGATGTACAGTAGCATTTTGAGTCATAGTTTGACCTTTGTCCAGTCCATTGACCAAGTGGAATCCTGCAGCCCTTCATGTCTTTATTGCTAGTCAGAGCAGGGGTGCAGTTTCACAAAATGAATTGAGGGACGGAAGAGGTGATAATGAAAAGTGGCCCATCCTACCTCAAAATATGCAACCAATATTTTTCCCACAGATTCGGTATGCTTTCTTCCCAAAGTTGTGCGCGTCTTCAGCCCCCGCCTCTCCCCCACCCCCCACCAGCCGTGCGCGACGGTGATTTGCGTTCGTTCCGCAGGCGCTCGACTACTGCCACAGCATGGGCATCATGCACCGGGACGTGAAGCCCCACAACGTGATGATCGACCACGAGAACCGCAAGCTGCGCCTCATCGACTGGGGCCTGGCCGAGTTCTACCACCCGGGCCAGGAGTACAACGTGCGCGTCGCCTCGCGCTACTTCAAGGGCCCCGAGCTACTCGTCGACTACCAGGTGGGTGCAGGGGTGGGTCTGGGAGAGAAGCTGGGCTGCCTGTGGTGCGGTGTGGACAAAGATGTCGGCTGGTGTTGACTCCCGGCATTAGAAATGCTCTCCTGGTGAATGAGCTGGCATGGGCGATGATGTGAGGTCCTAATCAGCATCTTGCGTAACAGTATGAAACTGCTCCACTGTGACACGCCTCGTGTAGCCGTGCTGTATCGTTCCACCGTGACACGTTCTGTGTAGTGATCCTGTACTGCTCCACTGTGACGCGTCTTGTGTAGGGATTCTGTACTACTCCACTGTGACGCGTCTTGTGTAGCGATTCTGTACTACTCCACTGTGACGCGTCTTGTGTAGTGATTCTATACTACTCCACTGTGACACATCTTATGTAGCGATCCTGTGCTACTCCACTGACAAGTCTTGCATACTTGTGCTGTATCGCTCCACTATGACACATCTTGTGTAGCGATCCTGCACTACACTGTGACGCGTCTTGTGTAGCTGTACTGTATCGCTCCACTGTGACACGTCTTGTGTAGTGATCCTGTACTACTCCACTGTAGGGTCTTGTGTAACCGTGCTATACTGCTCCACTGTAACACTTCTTGTGCAGCCACACTGCACTGCTCCACTTTGACATGCCTCGTGTAGCGGCTCTGTGCTGTTCCACTGTAGCATCTTGTCTGACTGTTATTCTGCTGTAGTGTGACATGTCTTGCGTAGATATCCTGTACCGCTTCACTGTGACACATCTTCTGTAACAGTGATATAATGCTCTGCTGTGGCACAATCTTATGTGGTAGTGCTGTACTGTTCCACTGTCACACATCTTGTGTAGCAGTGCTATACTGCTCCATTGTGGCGCATCTTGTGTAGCAGCGCTATACTGTTCCACTGTGGCACATCTTGTAGCAGTGATATACTGCTCTGCTAAGGCACAATCTTGTGTAGCAACGCTATACTGTTCCACTGTGGCACATCTTGTGGCAGTGATATGCTGCTCTGCTGGGGCACAATCTTGTGTAGCAGTGCTGTACTGCTCCACTGTGGCATGTCTTGTAGCAGTGCTATACTGCTCCACTGTGGCACGTCTTGTAGCAGTGCTATACGGCTCCACTTTAGCGCGTCTTGTAGCAGCGCTATACTGCTCCATTGCGGCACGTCTTGTGTGGCATTGCCAGTGTTCCAAAATACATCCAGCAGGGTGTGCAGGATGAAAATATAAATTCACCCTACCAGAATCCTGGTATATCGGGGTCCCCGCACACAATTCGTTGGTGCTAATCCGTTGCCCTTTGACCCCAGCTTACACGTTTAACCTACTCAGTCCATTTGTCAAGCCTGAGGCGCATAGATGCTGGTTTGACAGCCTTCCGGTTCGATGCCGATTGGCCGATTTTGATCAAGGGGAGGGGCCACAGGAAGTGAGCCCAAAGGCAGGGTGTTGTAGCTTGAAAAGGTGCTGCATTCCCGCCACCCAAGTGGCCGAATATTGGAACGCTAAGCATTGCTGTACGGTTTCACCGGGGCATGTCTTGTGCAGCAGTACTGACTTCTCTACTGTGGCGCGTCTTGCGTAGCAGTGCTGTACTGCTCCACTGTGGCACGTGTTGTGTAGCGATCCTGTACTGCTGGCACGATGACAGTACAGTGCTATACTGTTGCGCTGTGGCATGTCTTGTGTAGTCACACTGTACTGCTTCACTGTGGCACGTCTTGTGTAGCGATCCTGTACTGCTGGCATGATGACAGTACAGTGCTGTACTGTTCCTCTGTGGCATGTCTTGTGTAGCCACACTGTACTGCTCCACTGTGGCACGTCTGGTGTAGCACCGCTCTACTGCTCCACTTGACCGCATGATTGTCCATCATGTGACCAGTGCAGTCGGCGCGGCCTAAAGCCCAAATCACCAGCATGTGACTGTACACCGGGGTCAGGATCCCCGTCGTTATGTTTCGTCTGGGCGAGTTATGAGCTTTAGGTTTGGATAGGATGGCTCATGGGCATTTACATCCAGGCTGCTTACTGTTGGCCCCATATTTTACTTGAGCCGCTCCTGTGTTACAGAAAATATTATAAATTGGAAGATATTGAGGCAAATATCAGACATGATAAAGCGTGTTCACTTTTAATTATTGATACACTTTTAAGTGAAAAAGACTGCTGTAGACAACAAAAATTCCCATTTAGTGAGCATGGTCTTCAACACATAATTTTTTATTGCATCATCGTACCTTCCAAAACATTGATTGAAGGCCCATTGGCACTGTTATATTTGGAAATTTTGCTCACGAATTCCAAGTATGATCAACTTGGCAATTCTATTTTTCTTGGTCTCGATCGCCACATGACTAATGGAATCGCAGGGTTTTCTGCACGAGATAGTATGCACATCTTGGCGAGCGTGTACCTCGGAAGCTACAGGGGCTAGTTAGGTCCTTAGAAGACCAGGGCTGTGAACTGCACCGAATGATCTTCAAAATGCCTATTTGATTGCAAAGCCTCATACAGATATGGAGCACTCCCTCTAAGCCTGACATGAGCACGTGCTCTGAACGGTTTATTGGTGGCAGACACCTTGGCGATGTGAGTTCGGACTGGAGAGCGTCGTGCTGCCAAGTGGCTTGTTGGGCGTGATGTTTGCCCGTTAATTGCTCATGGGTCACCGACAATACAATTTTTACTGCGATTGGTTCCCAAGGATTTCAGATATTCTGCAAATTTACCAGCTAGTCAAAAGCAAGCGCTAAACTGTTTGTGTGTGTGTTTGCCGAATCGAAACTGGTAGATTTGTTACTCGTCTCCAGAAGCCTATGGGGGCTGTGCTCCACGGGCGGCGCTGATGCGGCGTCCATGACCCGCCCGCTTGTCCGTGTCGGCAGATGTACGACTACTCGCTGGACCTGTGGTCGCTGGGCTGCATGCTGGCCTCGATGATCTTCAGGAAGGAGCCGTTCTTCCACGGCCACGACAACTACGACCAGCTGGTGCGGATAGCCAAGGTGCTCGGCACCGAGGAGCTGTTCGAGTACCTGGACAAGTACCAGATTGAGCTGGATCCTCGCTTCAACGATATACTCGGCAGGTGCGAGGACCGGTGGGCTGGCCGGGGCCGACAGGCGCGGTAGTAGTGCCCGCGCGGTAGCTGTGCTCGCCTTGTTCAGATGGCCTCATGCTGTGCACGGAGAGGTATGTATGGGTACGCGGACGCCGGTCTGCGATTGCTGTGTTTCGCTCGTGCAGGCCTGACGCGACCCGGCTACCGTCTGCATGCGAGTAACGTTAGCGTTTTCGTTAATGCTTCCATATGTTAATGTTGACGTTTGTTGGAAAGTCAAATGGTATGTTCGTTTCTAGTAGCCTGGTACTTGCAGGGGCTCCGCCAAGGTGTCCAAGTTGGGGGGACCAACGATGAAAAATGGGTGAGAATATTGCAATAGCTTTGTCCCTGTCGGTAACACCTGACAAGCCGGGTACCACATTCCTCCGACCCGTAAAGGGACGTGTTCTGTTGCCCAGTTAGTCCACAGCTTGGCCGTGCACTTGTGATAGGTCAACTTGTGGTGGATTTGCCATTTTAGGCAGGGAATAGCTGTGTATTTTTTTTTTTTGTCGTGGATAATGTGGCACTCGGCCTGTAGAGCTTCAGCACACCAGCCGCAGTTTGAGAAACGCTTCCCAATTGCCATTTTACCTCTGAGGGATATTTGGTGTAAAAATCGCCTGTTTGGACAAGGACAAGGATCCGCCCCAAATGACAGCTCCTGGTGTCTGCAACAAGCCCATCTAGCTGATAAGCCGATGGGAAGCCCATCTTGGGAAGTTCGGCCCCTAGTGTACATTGGTCTGTGGGACTTCCAACACCACGCTAGACCCATCTGGTGTTAATTGCCTTGTTTACGTGTGACAGTGCGGTTGCATTTATTTTGCTAATGACTGATGTCTTAAGACTTGATGCTGAGTTACCTGTTGATCACATTTTATGTGATAGCTGTCATGTGTTCTTGCTGCAATAACCATGCTCAAGCTTTATATTTGCTTTATGAGCAGGGTGTTAACGGAAAGGAGGGCAATAATGCCACAAAACCAAGTATATTTTGCGGCTCGCTCTGTCGCCGCGCTATTTCTGGACGCGTGGCGCCGCGCGACACGCCGCCGCCATTCGCCGCGCCTGCCGCGTCTGACTGACGCCCGCTTGCCGCCGCCGGCAGACATTCCCGGAAGCGCTGGGAGCGGTTCGTGCACGCCGACAACCAGCACCTGGTGTCGGCCGAGGCGCTCGACTTCCTCGACAAGCTGCTACGCTACGATCACCAGGAGCGGCTGACGGCCCGCGAGGCCATGGAGCACCAGTACTTCTGTGAGTGACTATCTCCGGCTGGGCCGGCGGTAGCCTGTCGGCCTCGCCGGCCCGTCGCATCCGGCGCCACTGGTGCCGCAGCGGTGGGTCGGCGCGCGGGTGTAATAGCTGGCGGCTGGCGGAACGTGGGGTGCGGTGGGGCTGCAGCGGTGGGTCGGCGCGCGGGTGTGATGGCTGGCAGCTGGCAGAACCGAGGGTGCTTTGTCCAAGGTGTCCAAGAAGACGGTGCGGTGCGGCTGCAGCGGTCTGAGCCCGAGGTTACGTGCAGTGGGAGCTGTCTCACACTCTGGCTGCATACTGCTGGCTCCTGCGCAACTTGGCGGTGTCGATGCTACGTAGCTAAATTATGTCGGCAGCTGTGGCAGGAGTCTGCCAGCAGCCAGCTCAAACTGACGTTTTTGGATCATGTTTCGGCCATAATGAAGCCATATGTCAAAACGGGGGAGGATTTATGAATAACGTTTGCTGGTATCGCCACAGTGCTCGCCAGCTGTCTCCATGATGAGTAAATATTTAATTATATCTTGCTTTAATGCGGACCGCCTGGTTTCGTCACCATGATCGTGGTCGGGGGTTTACGACACACCCAACAGCTGGTGCTATATGGCATCGCCTGACTCATGTTGACATGAAGGGTGGGCACCATGGGGAATCGAACCTCTCGCCTTTGGTTTCCCAGACGCGCACTGTGATTACTGCGCCACTGACACTCAGGCGGCTGTCATGGTTGTTGGCGGGTTGTTTGATCGTCGAACGCCCACCCCTGTAACGAGGTGCCGATTGGCTAGGGAGGATATTTTTACCTGTTCACACCTACTGTTATTCCTTAATATTAGGCAGAGGTTGCACGAGTGGAAAATGCAGCCTATGGGAGAGGCCCGATTGCTGTCACTCAACCATAATTGACCAAGTTGTGAGCGTTTGAACAGCACGTTGGCCGCTGCTCAATGCTATCCATTTGAAGACAGTTGAAGATATTTAAGCCCAAAAATTCATCGTACTTGTAAGAAGCGTACATTTATCATGTGCTTAAGTATTGACTTTTGTCACCGTTTTCTGCATTCAGGCCGATATCCTGTCTACTTGTGGTAAATTAAACTTGACTTTTGCTGCTGGTACAAGACAACTGCGCTGCCTGAAATCAAAGAAGATGTGAGGCATGAATAGATTGCGAACCATACCTTTTCAATTCCACGATTCGTAGCTAACAGGAAGTGATATCATCACAGCTCCAGAAAAATGTGATATGCTAGTATTTATGTCCGAATTTGAAGTGCGAACCTGAATTTGAAGTTTGTGTTCCATATGGTCATGCGGATCGAGTAACTGTGGTTTCCTGGATGTCCTCGAGTGGGATATTTCAGGGACGGGGAACTGGGCCAGAGAGCTATCGCTTATAGTAGTTATGAAGTTTCAATGGCGTGTCAAATGCATCGGTCATTTGCACCCTTTACGTCTTACGTAAGAGTTGTGGGATGTGGTATCTCGCGAATATGGTAAAAGATAGAAAATTGGACTTCAGCAAGCTTGACACGCCCTGGCGGTGTCGTATTTCTGTAAATGGAGCAGCTTAGCAGCTTCTGTTTTATTACAGTTTTCAGTCGTTTGTGCCACTTTTTCCGGGCATGGCGTAGGGACGGCCTGCTCAGGCATAGCTCAGGCCTGCTTAGGCTCAGGTACCGCTCCACGTACGCCTAAACTTTGGCACGGCACCGTGCCTGTATTGACTTACAGGTAATGTTCCACATCAAAAGGTGTTGAAGCAAGCACGGCGTATGATGAAACAGGCTCACTTATAAATATTGGCGTACTTTTGTATTGCAAAGGACGGCTCAAAGCAGCACGATTCTCCGTTAACTGGATATGCTTCTCAATGTGCCATGGTTTGGTTACGTCGTCGTTCCTTGCACAACATTGATTAAGAGCCTTGTTGAGCCAACATTGAATGACAGCCAAAGTGGTGGCTGTTATATCCGGAAATCGCACTCACGGACGCCAGACATAAACACCTCGACAATTTTATTTGTATTGGTCTTGATCCCCGTGTAGCTTATGCAACAGCAGGATCTGAATGACGCTGTCATGACGTCGTGAATGCCAAGGTGACTTTGCAATACTCTACCCGAAATGCTTCCCCATTTCCACGCGCGTGTAGCTCAGAAACCTGAGTGGCGTACGTCTTAAGGACAGGGTTGTGAACAGCACCGGAATGTCGTCGAGATGGCTATTTCAGTTCATAGCCCCATGTAAAGGTGGAGCACTCCCTTTAACTTGCGACTTTGTAGCTAACTGTACAGTTGTGAGACGGATAGAATGGATCGGATGTAATAAGAAGGGACTTTGTCGAAAATAGTCCGATGATAAATAAAACCGAAACAGCACCATTCGTGAAGCCAGAATTTTGGTGTCCATCTGAATGGATGTATGTCTTTGTCACGCGGTTGTATGATAATGTGTCTCCCGACTTAAGACTCGATTATGAGGATTGAGACCTCTATTTCATCTTCAATCGTGGAAGACCCGGTCGTGTTTCTGACCCAGTCCCTGTTCTAGACCCAATCGCCAAGGACGCGGTCCCTGTTCTAGACCCAATCGCCAAGGACGCGGTCCCTGTTCTAGACCCAATCGCCAAGGACGCGGTCCCTCTAGACCCAATCGCCAAGGACGCGGCCCCTGTCGTCGCAGACCCGATCGTGAGGGAAGCGTCCCGCATTTCAGACGAGATCGTGACGGTCGTGGCCCCTGTTTCAGACGAGATCGCGATGGTCCTGGTGTCTGGTTTAGACCCGATCGTGACGGTCTCTGCGTCTGTTTCAGACCCGATCGTGATGGTCCTGGTCCCTGTTTCAGATACGATCGTGATGGTCCTGGTGTCCGTTTCAGACGAGATCGTGACGGTCCTGGTGTCCGTTTCAGACCCGATCGTGACGGTCCTGGCCCCTGTTTCAGACCCGATCGTGAAGGACTCTGCGCGCCAGCAGTCCATGTCCTCGTCGCCGACGCCAATGTCGAGTGCCGTGGCCGGCGCGCTGGTGGCCAACTCTGTGGGCGGCGGTCTGCCCAGCTCGCCCATCCTGTCGCCCGGCGCGCCACCGCTGGCGGCCGCCACCAGCAACCAGTGAGCCGGCCGGCCGGCCCGGCAACCCACCAACCAGCCGACCAGGCGACCGGCCGGCCGGCCAGCGGGCCGAGAGCCGTGAGGGGCGGCCCGCGCCGCGGCGGTGGGCCGGCTGACTGGAGCTGTGATCCCTCGGCGTGCCGCCCCGATCCGACCTGACCTGACCCGACCCGACCCGAGGCCGCGGCAGTGATGGCGGCGCCGCCCCGCCTCGGCAGACTGTACATGTTTGCAAATATTTAACATTTTCCATCGGTTTTGTTGAGCGACGGTGTCCCACTGGTGTCGACAGCAGCTAGTACGCGGTGGCCGCGGTGCGCGCGCGGGCGCCGCGGCGGCGGCGAGCTGGACAGGGACCAGGCGGGCGTCCCCCGGCTGGCGCCGAGTCGCCTCCGCCGGAGGCCGCGGCGGCCTGTCGGGCGCGCGGGCAGAATTGAATAAAGTCGAATTTGAAAGTGGCTCGGCGCGGTGTTTGGGAGGCGCATGGCGCTGCGGCACGGGCAGCTGTCCGCCGGAAGTGGGCGGCTTCCGGGCGCGGCTCTGCGGCCGTGATGATCCGGGAGGGTGAAGGCTGTGCAGGATGTTAGCTATCTCTGCATCTCGCCGTGACTTTCCGGTTGGTAACGCAAATGGCCTTGGTACGAATCGCGATGTCCGCATGGTACATATGGAAGCTGATTTGTAAAACGCTGCAGTTAGTGGTCACAAAAACCGATTGCTGTATTATGTACCGGTCAGCGGGAAGGAAAAATATTCCTGCATGCGAACAGTGACACCGAAGATACCGTTCTTCGGTGCGCCGAGGAACCAGCGGACAAATTCACCATCAGAAAAACTTAATTGACAGTAAACGAGCGATGCCACCTACTGCCTCGCCTCGCCCACTGCCTCGCCTCGCCTACTGCCTCGCCTCGCTGTTTGTCGGCGCCGCGAGCAAACGTCGCGTGCCGCGCTACGGTCTCTCAAGCTTCACAAATAACGTAACTGCGCGCTGCTGACCACTCACTGATCAGGTTAATCCGCGTTCTGCAGTAACCTAATAACGTAAGCGTGCATTTCTTCCGTTGCAGACCAGCGCAGCAGCCGTGTTTCCCCGTAGCGCACGTTTGATGCAGATGGACGTCCGCCAGCCCTTGCTGGTGTTCGACGGGTCATTTTGCCGGCTTGCCCAGTGGAAATGCCGGGAAGAAGCGTCGATGTCCTACGGGTGTTACAAGCAGGGAGACACGGAAATTTGGCGGCAGCTCGCCTACTCCACACGAGGCACAATATATTGACGCGTCAAGAACGATTACAACGCAGCGGCGATCGGGGTGGGCGGCGCCACAGTCGAGGTCGGGCCTGCTGCTATTGGGTAGCGAGGGTGGCGGCCACGGAGTCGAAGCCGGCCTGTAGGGCGAGCTCGGCCGGCGTCAGGCCCTCGGCGTTGGTGAGCTCGGGGCGCGAACCCGCCTCCAGCAGCAGCTGAACGGCCGTCACGTGACCAAACATGGCGGCCGCGTGCAGCGCCGACTCGCCGTTCTGCGCGAGGAAGGTTAGCACAGTTGGTGTACTGCCCGTTTCAGATCCTACCCGTCCTAGTCGTGGTACTTTTCCTCGCTCCCGGCTCGCGATCCCACGTGGGCGGAGGCCCCGTGGTGCGCATAACACCGCGCTTGGAATCGTGCGCTGGCTGTCATCTCAACACTGATAGTCAGATCGGAAACCCTTGTAATCGACCAACGAACGAACCGGCCAGGGTAAACAACAAGCAGATGGTGCGGACGGATGATGCGGACACCAGGTTGACACAGTTTAAAAGCCACTGAAAACGCCGACCTGGTCGACTGGCCGAGGCCGACCTCGCCAACCTGGTCGACTGGCCGAGGCCGACCTCGCCAACCGACCGAGGCCGACCGAGGCCGACCGAGGCCGACCTGGCCGACCGACCGAGGCCGACCTGGCCGACCGACCGAGGCCGACCTGGCCGACCGACCGAGGCCGACCTGGCCGACCGACCGAGGCCGACCTGGCCGACCGACCGAGGCCGACCTGGCCGACCGACCGAGGCCGACCTGGCCGACCGACCGAGGCCGACCTGGCCGACCGACCGAGGCCGACCTGGCTACGTACCGGAAGGATTGCCAGGCTCGGTGAGTACCGCAGGAGCGCCCTGATGACCTCAACATGACCTTTGTGCGCCGCCTTGAAGAGTGCAGTTGCACCGTCCTGACAGAAGAAAGCGCACACAATCAGCTCCACATTCTAAGCAACATGCACGGCGTGAGATCTAAATAACGTAAACATAGTTC
This sequence comes from Pollicipes pollicipes, assembly GCF_011947565.3. Taxonomy (NCBI): domain Eukaryota; kingdom Metazoa; phylum Arthropoda; class Thecostraca; order Pollicipedomorpha; family Pollicipedidae; genus Pollicipes; species Pollicipes pollicipes. The sequence goes on along the minus strand of NW_023596545.1, from coordinate 40,702,479 downwards.
CCAGCCTGCTCCGCGAATGGCAATTCGTCCTCCCGTGTCAGGCACGTGCTGCGAATCGCCGGGCGTATCGTGCGGCGCGAGGTGTGCATTGTGGGCCTCCACTCACGTGGCGCATTGTGGGCCTCCACTCACGTGGCGCATTGTGGGCCTCCACTCACGTGGCGCATTGTGGGCCCCCACTCACGTGGCGCATTGTGGGCCTCCACTCACGTGGCGCATTGTGGGCCTACACTCACGTGACGCATTGTGGGCCTCCTCTCACGTGGTGCGTTCCGGGCCTCTACTCACGAGGTGCATTGTGAGTCCCTACTTACGTGGCGCGGCGTGTCCACGTGGGTGCCAGCTTTCAGCAGGTGTTGCACCACCCTGCTGTGGCCCATCTGGGCGGCGATCCACAGGGGTGTGGCGCCATCCACCCTGTGGACGCGGCTGCCGCTCAGTGCGCGTCGTGACGCGATTTCCGTCGAGTCAAGCAAGGCATCGCGTCCACATATTCACCCAAAACACTGACCGCAAATTCCGGTGTCATCTCGACCACACGGATGATAATGTTACACGTGTTTGTCGCATATCGATATGCAAATGTCGTCATGCAGATGTCAGGCACAGAACACCGGGCACGCGTGCAGGTTACGCGCGTTACTACGTGTGGTGCGAATCAGGCAGCATGGGTCCTCGCACTGCCCACCTGGCCTGCTGCGGGTCGGCGCCGGCCGCGGTCAGCAGTGCTGCCACCTCGCGGTGACCGTTCTGGGCTGCCAGGAACAGCGGCGTTGACCGGTCCTGGAGCAGAGCATGCGCCGATGTCACGTAAAGCCCCGTCCCCTCATTTTTCGCGGTCATCGATGCGTGATGACGAAACGCGGCGCTGACAAGTGAGAACCGCGATGCTGATAAACGGCGGATCGAGCAGACATCGACAGACAGACAGACAGACAGACAGACAGAGCAGAGGAGACGAGCAAACAGAGATCGAGCAGAGCGTATAAGTGTCGAGCCCGATGTTATCATGATTGCTTATTGTCGCTCTTGCTAAAGGGACAAAACATTGGAGTTGTTGTCAACTGGGAACGGCCAACAAAGTAACAACTGAATGCGTTGTCGGGGTATTTATTTGTCATTTGTGCGCTTGTTTGAGCACCATATCGCAGTCATTAATATCGTCGTCATTATGACCACAGCGCACTTAATTGCGCTCAGGCCGGCAACAAAGGCATGCAGGGCTCTCACTTGTCGAGCGGTGTCTATAGCGTGTCTAGTGTAGCCCGCGGAGCCCCGCTGACGGAGCGGACCGCTGGGGGCTGTGTCAGGCCAGGTCAGGTCAAACTAAGTCAGACCAGGGCAGGTCATGGAGCCCGGTTTACCTTCATGCGGAGGTGCACACTGGCAGACGCCTGCAGCAGCTCGCGGACGCAGACCACGTGGCCGCACTGGCTGGCCACGAACAGCGCTGTAGCGCCGTCCTGCGCACAGCACCACCAGCCGTCAGCAGCTGGCGCCACGTCATCGCGCGTCAGGAGGCGCCCGTGAGTCTGCGTCACGTGACACTCTGTATAGCATTATCCGGAGCTAGCTAGCATTGGTCCAACAAGCGTCTGGCCAACAAAGGCCTGCAAGCGCATGTCCAACAAACTCAAGGAAGCGGGTAGGACGTCAGTCAACCCTCGCCGTTACTACGATGCTCAGCCATCACCTCTTTTCATTACCGCTGCAGATATCGGGACGTGCATTAGTTGCCTCAGCCGCCTGGCCGTCAGATCTCACCGCTGTCACGAGGTCAGGTCTGCCGCCGTGGCGCAACAGGTACCGCAGCACCTCCACGTGCCCGCCCTGGGCGGCGAAGAAGACGGACGTCGCCCCCGTCTGCTGGCAAAGAGCGTGATCACTTATCAGCCGCCACCGCCGCCGCCGGATGCGATGACAGGCCGGCTCCAATCCGGCTATTAAGATCATCTGTCGCGGCGGCGGCGCCGAGCGGCGGTGATTACCGCGGCGGCCTCGGCCGGCCTCCGCCGGTGATTGCCGCGCGCCGGCGATGAGTACCGTTCGCAGCCGGCCCCGCCCGTACCCGGGGCCGAGCGGCGAGGCGTGGAGCGCCAGTGCGGCGCGCGTGCGTCGAATACCCGCCCACTGGCCGGCGAGGACGCCGCCGATGTCCGACGACGAGCCGGCCCGCACCGGAGAACGGCGCGGCGACGCGGGACCGCGCGCAAGCCTCCACTGAGGGGGGCACCAAGCGCGGTGTTGGCACTGACAACACAGCGCGGCCCTTGCCACCGGTGTCGTCGGCAAGCCGAGGCCAATGCGGCGCAGATGCTGATTTCCGTCAGCGAAATCCGACCGCGGAAGGCACCAACCGTAACAGTGTCGGCTCGGCGACTAAAGTCCTTCATGTCATGAGCGTGGCCACGTCCCAGAACCTGCGATAAGGACCTGGGAGGTAGCCTGACCTCAACTGGCGTAGCTTTTTTGACGGGGAACCGCTACGCTGTGCGATAAACATGGCTCTTGCGACATTCTGCACAGGCAAGTCCGTTTGGGCAAAATTAGAGGGAACATGACCCCAGGCTCCGCTCAGCGGCTTCAGCCACCAGCTCGACAGAAATGTACCGAGACCGTGTTGTGCGACGTCGTCTGTATTGCTGACGTCATTCGTGGGCCCTTTTGTTTTGTCGCCTGTTATGATTTTGATACCAAGTCTACCAAAAATAAAAGGCAGGAACAGTGACCGATTCGCTTCAATTGGTTGTTGTGTTTGGAGGTGTGTTAGTGGCATTAATATATTCTATGACTACATCGCAATTGCGGTTGAAATGGCGTGGGGCACTCACGCTGCACGAATTTTCAGAGCCACACAATGGCCACATAACACAACTGCCAACCATGGCAGTGTACCCCCAATGGGCGCCAGCCCAGATTCGAGCAGGATTTAACGCAAGCGCATGTGCTCCGGTGCTCCGAAGTCCTGCCACGACGCATTTACGACACCTGGTCCAGTGGGCTCTCGCGCATACAGCGCCAGCTCGATCCTTCGCCGCCCATCGGGCCGCATCGTCCACCACCGGAGGGACCGACCGAGGGAGCTCTCACCTTCCTCCGTCGGCTGGCGTCGGCACCCTGCTGAATGAGCTCCTTCACGCAGGCCAGATGCCCGTTGGCCGCCGCCAAGATCAGTGGAGTGGTGCCCTCCTGACGGAGGACCGAGAGGTGACGCCGGCTATGTGTGGAGCTGAACCGAGACGAGGCGTAAACCCGGCACGTGGGGGGCCGAACGGAGCCAGCGCTCTACGCTGGGTGGGGCCATGTTGAGCTCGATGATGTCTGGCGTCAACGGTGGATGACGGGCCAAAAGATGCACTGACGTTAAGTCATATATATTCATTGCAGCGCCTAAATGTTTCGGAATGAATTTGTGTAATTTCCCTCTCAGAGATGGCGGTACATACCGCAGGCCCATTGGCCGCCAGCCTTCTTCACTTTTTAACAACCTAAGTTCACATATCATTTGTACTATTGCCAAAAAATAATCAGCGCCATTATCTCATCATCTATGCATAAAATGAGGGGAACGAAAGAGGCCACGTCTCTTTTCTTGCGCAAGTTTGGTGTTGATCCTTTGACAACCCACACAAAATAGTCTGCTTGATCTTGGTTTTGACCCTGTCCTACACCTACCCTCTGTGGGCGCTTTCTCATCCCAATACCACCAGCGCACGAGCCCAGACGGCCGGTACGTCCAGCGCCGGTCGGTGACGCCCGGCCGCCACGTGACCGCCGCACGCAGACCGCCGTCCGAGCCGGCCGCGGTGCCGCCGCATTGTCACGGCTTCCGGGCAGCGTGAGAGGCGGCGCGCCGCTTCCCACGCCGGCGGCGAGCGCTGGACGGTCGACCGGAACGGCGGGCCGGCCCGGCACGGGCGGCCGACCGCCGGCGGCTTTCGCGGCGCCGGAAGCAGAGGCCGAGTGCCGACGGCCTGCTCAGCTGAGACCGATCAACCGACGGTCTCCTCAGCAGAGACCGATCAACCGACGGTCTCCTGAGCAGAGACCGATCAACCCACGGTCTCCTCAGCAGAGGCTGACCGAACGGCGATTTCCTCCAGAGCAAAGGCAGACCAGCTGGTGATTCCCTTCCTCAGCCGAGGACATTGGTGTTTTCGGCAGAGGTCTATTGGCATGGTCTGCTCTGCAGACACAGGGATGAGTTCGGAATCGCAGTGTGGTCCCTGGGGCTCCCTGTGCTGTGCCGCCTCCCTGGGACCGGGCCCGGGTGGGCTGTCTGGCTCAGTGTGGGACCGGGCCCGGGTGGGCTGTCTGGCTCAGTGTGGGACCGGGCCCGGGCGGGCTGTCTGGCTCAGTGTGGGACCGGGCTCGGGCGGGCTGTCTGGCTCAGTGTGGGACCGGGCCCGGGCGGGCTGTCTGGCTCAGTGTGGGACCGGGCTCGGGCGGGCTGTCTGGCTCAGTGTGGGACCGGGCCCGGGCGGGCTGTCTGGCTCAGTGTGGGACCGGGCCCGGGCGGGCTGTCTGGCTCAGTGTGGGACCGGGCCCGGGCGGGCTGTCTGGCTCAGTGTGGGACCGGGCCCGGGCGGGCTGTCTGGCTCAGTGTGGGACCGGGCCCGGGCGGGCTGTCTGGCTCAGTGTGGGACCGGGCCCGGGCGGGCTGTCTGGCTCAGTGTGGGACCGGGCCCGGGCGGGCTGTCTGGCTCAGTGTGGGACCGGGCCCGGGCGGGCTGTCTGGCTCAGTGTGGGACCGGGCTCGGGCGGGCTGTCTGGCTCAGTGTGGGACCGGGCCCGGGCGGGCTGTCTGGCTCAGTGTGGGACCGGGCCCGGGCGGGCTGTCTGGCTCAGTGTGGGACCGGGCCCGGGCGGGCTGTCTGGCTCAGTGTGGGACCGGGCCCGGGCGGGCTGTCTGGCTCAGTGTGGGACCGGGCCCGGGCGGGCTGTCTGGCTCAGTGTGGGACCGGGCCCGGGCGGGCTGTCTGGCTCAGTGTGGGACCGGGCTCGGGCGGGCTGTCTGGCTCAGTGTGGGACCGGGCCCGGGCGGGCTGTCTGGCTCAGTGTGGGACCGGGCCCGGGCGGGCTGTCTGGCTCAGTGTGGGACCGGGCCCGGGCGGGCTGTCTGGCTCAGTGTGGGACCGGGCCCGGGCGGGCTGTCTGGCTCAGTGTGGGACCGGGCCCGGGCGGGCTGTCTGGCTCAGTGTGGGACCGGGCCCGGGCGGGCTGTCTGGCTCAGTATGGGACCGGGCCCGGGCGGGCTGTCTGGCTCAGTGTGGGACCGGGCCATGGTGGGCTGTCTGGCTCAGTGTGGGACCGGGCTCGGGCGGGCTGGCTGGCTCAGTGTGGGACCGGGCCCGGGCGGGCTGTCTGGCTCAGTGTGGGACCGGGCCCGGGCGGGCTGTCTGGCTCAGTGTGGGACCTGACCCGGGAGGGCTGTCTGGCTCAGCGTGGGACCGGGCCCAGGCGGGCTGTCTGGCTCAGTTTGGGACCGGGACCGGGTGGGAAGTTTGGCTCAGTGTGGGATCGGGCCCAGGCGGGCTGTCTGGCTCAGTGTGGGACCGGGCCCGGGTGGGCTGTCTGGCTCAGTGTGGGACCGGGCCCGGGCGGGCTGTCTGGCTCAGTGTGGGACCGGGCCCGGGCGGGCTGTCTGGCTCAGTGTGGGACCGGGCCCGGGCGGGCTGTCTGGCTCAGTGTGGGACCGGGCCCGGGCGGGCTGTCTGGCTCAGTGTGGGACCGGGCCCGGGCGGGCTGTCTGGCTCAGTGTGGGACCGGGCCATGGTGGGCTGTCTGGCTCAGTGTGGGACCGGGCTCGGGCGGGCTGGCTGGCTCAGTGTGGGACCGGGCCCGGGCGGGCTGTCTGGCTCAGTGTGGGACCGGGCCCGGGCGGGCTGTCTGGCTCAGTGTGGGACCTGACCCGGGAGGGCTGTCTGGCTCAGCGTGGGACCGGGCCCAGGCGGGCTGTCTGGCTCAGTTTGGGACCGGGACCGGGTGGGAAGTTTGGCTCAGTGTGGGATCGGGCCCAGGCGGGCTGTCTGGCTCAGTGTGGGACCGGGCCCGGGTGGGCTGTCTGGCTCAGTGTGGGACCGGGCCCGGGCGGGCTGTCTGGCTCAGTGTGGGACCGGGCCATGGTGGGCTGTCTGGCTCAGTGTGGGACCGGGCTCGGGCGGGCTGGCTGGCTCAGTTTGGGACCGGGCCCGGGCGGGCTGTCTGGCTCAGTGTGGGACCGGGCCCGGGCGGGCTGTCTGGCTCAGTGTGGGACCTGACCCGGGAGGGCTGTCTGGCTCAGCGTGGGACCGGGCCCAGGCGGGCTGTCTGGCTCAGTTTGGGACCGGGACCGGGTGGGAAGTTTGGCTCAGTGTGGGATCGGGCCCAGGCGGGCCGTCTGGCTCAGTTTGAGACCGGGCCCGGGTGGGAAGTCTGGCTCATCTGAGCGGTCGGTTGTCGCACGAGCCCGTGACCGAGACCTAAGCCGGCAGTGTTTTGTCTGCTATGTTGAGTCTGTGCGTTTATCCCCCGCATAATTATGCTGACTAGAATTCGCATTATATCCCAGCTGGATCCGTCCCGACATTTATGTACACAAGCCAGGCATGCGCCGACATTCAACGGGTCTACATTTCGGCTCTTCAATTCTCATCACCTCCTGGGTTTTGCCCAGATGAAATGCATGGAATTCCGTTTGGTGACGTTTGCAATTCGAGCAGGAGTACAGCCGCTGAGTGCTGCGGCTATTTTATCAATATGTCGTGTAACTGAATCCAGTCGTTTGTTGGGGCGCGTCTGCAGTATCTAACGCATAATCTCCGTAAATGTCAGCCGTAATTAGCGGTGGTTTCCGGTGTTTTGACAATACTGATAGTGCAGCTGTCTCTACCTACAGCATGAAACTTTGTAATACCCCTAGGACACACATATATACATATATATATATATATATATATATATATATATATATATATATATATATATATATATATGATAGAAGCAATATCCTTATTCATAGGAGAAAATCCAGCGTAATGAAAATATAGATGCGTTGGATGCGTTAATGTGAGATATAGACGTGTTATAGATGTGTCTCCTGGTTTTTCTCCGACGAATAAGACTATTACTATTGTCTTTTCTTTGTGAATAATGTTCCCCACGAGTGCAACTTAATTTGTTTCTAGGACATTCGAAGGATGAAGGTATGCCACCAAACAACTCCGGCAGCCACCGCCTGTGACCTAATTCACGCCTCATCATGCGACACGGGTTATGGATCATGCCAACCAGTTATGTTGGGGGGGTATTCCAGACGATGGGCATAGCAGCGCAACGCAACTGGTTTCGGCTCGACAGAAAAGCGGGAGCCCTTTAACTTTCGTTCGTTATTTCCAAACTGTCGGTGTTCGCAGCCCCGGCCCCGCCGCCCTGCTGTGCAACGGCCAGAACGGCACGCAGCGAGCGGGGATGCGGCGGGCTCGAGATTCGTCACGCGTGGGTTCGATTCCCACCTGAGGCGTCATATGTCTTCGACAAAGGGGAAGCTTTACCGCCAGATGGCCGCGTTGTGGCCTTGCCAACGAAGGCTAAGTCATCAGTACGTTAGACTCACAGCGGGGGAGGTACAACCTTGTTCAGCACCACCTGGTACTACTCATATAAGTGCTCCTAATTACTTCTTACTTCAGTTACTAACTTCTACTAACTACTACTACAACTACAACTACTACTGACTACTCATCATACACTTGACCGCCTGTCAGGGTCAGTGTCAATGAATGGCAGACAGGAAACCGCGCATAGCGCAGTTTCTGGCCCTGGCGCCATTCCAGCAAACAATGCATGTCATGGCGTAGCTAAACATGCAAACAAATGTGAAGGCTTTCTGCACAGATCAAAGCACTTAAGCATACATGATCAATATATCTTAAATGAACTTCTCACCCGAGCGCACTCTGCCTGCCCGCCGCCCGCGTCGGCCTCACCTGGTCAGCGCAGTCCACGTGCACGCGGCCCGAGTCCAGCACGCTCCTGCACAGCGTGACGTCACCGGTGATGGCGGCCCGGTGCAGGGTGGCGTCTGCCCGGCTGTCCTTCTGCGGGGCACCGGCACAGTGGTAGCCGGTCAGGCACAGGGTTAGACGGTCCGGCGCCGGGTCAGCGGTCCGGTGCCGGGTCAGCGGTCTGGTGCCGGGTCAGCGGTCCGGTGCCAGGTCAGCGGTCCGGTGCCGGGTCAGTCGGTCCGGTACCGGGTCAGCGGTCCGGTACCGGGTCAGTAGTCCGGCGCCGGGTCAGCGGTCCAGTACCGGGTCAGCCGGTCCGGTACCGGGTCAGACGGTCCAGTGCTGGGTCAGCGGTCCGGTGCCGGGTCAGGCTGTCCGGTGCTGGGTCAGTGGTCCGGCGCCGTGTCAGCGGTATGGTGCCGTGTCAGCCGGTCCGGTGCCGGGTCAGCGCTCTAGTGCTGGGTCAGCGGTCCGGTGCCGGGTCAGCGGTCCAAGCGGTCCGGCGCCGACGACGCCGGGTATTGGGGCTCGGGCTCATGAGGTGCCGGTTGGCGAGCGTGGCGGGGCAGGCGAGAGCGGGTGCATTCGCGCATATAATGTTTTTCCTCAAGGGGGGCAATGCCATTTTCCCCAAATCCTGATAATTTGGACTAAATTCCTGCAAAACTACCTAGCGTCTACTGTAAACTTCTTGACTTATGAGCGGGGATGGAGGACGCTTCCCCTTGCCCTCGCCTTGGCTACGTCCCTAAACATTTGCATTTTGCAGATGTCTGGATTTTATGTGCGGTTGGAGGTACGTTACCAAAGCAGTTGCTGAGCGTGCAAAATTAAAGTTAGTCTCCCTCGCAGATGTCACGCATCCTACCCAGTCGGGGAAACCGCAGAACCACCGGAGCCGCCGGAGCTCTAATCCCTTAACAGGGTCATCACAGTCATCTTCCCTCCTTTCCCGACTCGTCGCTTCATTCTGAACCCTCGCAGGTCCCTCCGGGGCAGGCTGAGGCCGTCAGTCACGATCCGGCTGAGGTGACGCCCCCACGGGAGACCCGCCCCAGTGCCAGCACATGCCCCGAACAGGGTTACCTGTGAAGGTAAGGTTAGTTCGAGGAGGTCCCCGACGGTGACTGCAGTATTGACCTATCACTTTCCTATCCCCTCCATCCAAAGCCGGCTAAAATGGCAATCGCTGGCCGAAATGGCTCCAATCCAAATCAACAAGCGCGCGACGGCAGCCGCTTACCTTCACGGACATGCTTCCGGCGGAAATCTCGTGCTCGGTCGAGCCGGCGCGGTGCGGCCGGCCGGCGGCCCCTGCGAGCGGCTGCTGACGTCCTGGCCGGTCCCGAGTCAGCCCGTCGCCGTCCGCAGGCGCGGCTGGACGGCAGCCCCTGCGAGCGCCTGCTGACGCTCTGGCCGGCCCCAAGCCGGCCCGTCGCCGTCCGCCCACGCGACGAGTCTGGGCGGGCGACGCTGGCGGCGTCTGGCGGCGACAGCTGGGCACCACGCCTACGGCCCGCGTGGCGGCGCCACCCGTTCCGAGGCAGCGACGGCACCTGCATGATCGACAGGGAGGTAGCGCCTCGCGTGATGGCGTCATGAATAGATTCCCACTGCAGACCCCGAAACTCTGAGAGGAGCCATCATTAAACTTGAGTTTGATATCGCGAGCAAAACTCGGAGACTGCTGTCGCCTTCGAAAAAGCCGCGCACTAGCCGGTGTAGATGCTACCACGGCCAACTAGCTCAGTTATCTGCACCTCATTCGACCCTCTTATCCTCTATCTTGCTTCATCCTGCATCCTCGCGACGCCCCACTTGTCCGGGGCAGGCTGCACGCGTCAGCCCCGGGTGGGCCGAGAGCCCCGTGGGAAGGGGGACCCCGACTGGGTACCCAGCGCACATGCGCGGGTTAGAGCTCGGCGGTTGGCCCCCAGGCGCATGCAAGCCTGCCCCGCCGTTAACTATTTTCCTTCCTCCATAGCCTGAAATGATAATTTCTGGTCGAAAGGGCTCTTATCTAAACAACCAATCTACGCCTGTCTCCACCTTCAGTCATTCACAACGGTGATCAGGGCAATGCATGCACAGCAATCCCTTGTCAGTGTAATTCCATTGTCAGTATCTTCACGAGCGATCTTCCATGCTGCATGCAATATGGGCGTCTAGTGTCGTGCATTGATGGCGTCCAACTGTCAAGCCCCGTGCATCCTGATAAAAAATGTATCGTGATATCCCGGCCAGGAGAACCTTCCTACCAAACCCCGCTAACCGCCCAAAGGCTGGAAAATTTACTCGTCCAAAACTACCTCCGCTTCGTGGTAGTGAGCAGCATGAGAACATGAGAACAGCATCAGGTAGTGAAAGAAGTGAACATTAAAAACATCAGCATCCCTCAATCTTGGCGTTGCTGGCCCAGCTAATCCTTTCGCTGACTGTGAAGCTGCCGGGAGTTACTATGGATCATGCCCTGTCCTCGAAGGACCCAATACCCACGGGGAGCAATCACACAAAGAGTACGATCCCATCCTCCTCTGTTGATATAAGGCACGTCGCTGCCTTATGTACGAGGTCCATGAAGTCCTAATCCAAACCCATTTCTTCCTACGCCCTTTATTTTATCCCCTGGTTATCTCAAGAACACCTGGGCCGAATTCAAATATTTTAATCGTAATCGATTGCACCTTGGTCTCAGAAGAATTAAGTTTTAGTGTGTATTAAGGTGACATATCGGAGTGAAATTCTAAAAAAAAAACTTTCTTTAAAATATCTGGCCGCTCCCACAATGCATTTCAGTTAGAATTGTATCGCGTGGCGTGAAATCCTTGCGGCTTATCAGACCTGTCACGTAGGAAAGGCGTTCAATGTTACACGCGTCGTGCCAGGCCTAGAGCCAAGGTCACATGCCGAGCGATCGAGAGCTCAAACCTTGGTGTATATATCTGTTTTGGTCCATCTGTTTCCGTTACATTTTTACCACCTAAACACGAGGCGGAAGAGCTAAGTCGCAATGATGGGGTATCAGACGCTTGAGCAACAGCGGTTACTTGTTTGTAAGCCGCCTGAGGTCAAGGTCAAATGAATGCCCTCGATGGGGAAAAACGCTTAGATCGGTTTTCGCGTTGTTTTCGATAGTTGAGTCTTGCCAACAGTGTAATCTGATGCCCTTCAATCCTGCAGCCAGTCCTGTGGTCGTTGGTTGGCGTGTAAAACTGATAAATGGCTTCCGCCGCTCCGTCATCTCGCCGCCGCGGCAGACCTGAGCCCCGCCGCCCACCGCCGTGGGCTGGGCCCACCTGGGTATGGGCAGCATGCGCTGTGATGCATTTCAAGCCATAACTCAGTCATAATTACAGAGAACTGCTTGAAACTTGGTACAGGCATCTTTTATGGTCGTATCTAGAATACCTCCCTTATGTTCTTCAAACGTTGCTGGCTCACTCTTCTCTTCATCAATTCACACTCTTCATCAATATCTTAAGTTCACGCACCAGTTTTTAACGTGCAACATTGAATTAACCCAACGACCAAGCATATTAATGATCGACTTACTTCCGCTCACAGATGTAAAATATGCTCTTTCGCTTGACCCACGTTCATTTGTTTTCCGCTATCAACTCTTGAGAAAAAATCGGCAAGGGTGGCGTCACTACGCCGTCACTTACGCTTACTTTATTTTGGTCTCGAAGTCGTTATTTTGGCACAAGGCGTATAACTCATCAATTCACAACTCATGATAATATCGCAGTGACATCTTGAAGCATTTTTGAATATCGCGAATATCGGACAAGGGGCAGACTTGATCCCCGCCGGTCAATGTCGGATCCAGCTGCCATCTTCGGCGTTTTTGCGACCTCCAGCTGGTTTGAGCCACCGCCGCCCACATAAGTCACTCTTGAAGCACAAATATCGAGCTATCGCGCGCTTCAGAACATACGAATAACTTTGCAAACTAAAGAAGAGACGGTTAAGGACACAGTGACACTGCACGGGGAACTAACATCCAACAAGCCGCGTAGCATAAAAAAACGTCCCGCAGACCGAAAATCGCAGCATCAACCCCAATCGTACCGAAAGATCCTACATCGACAATTTCCAAACAGTGTCACAAACTGTACACTGTCGAAGAGCGTAGCTCGGCCCATTTAATTCGAGCGCTCGCCCACGCAAGCACGCCGTGCTGGGTCTGTCTGCCCGGTGTTTGGTCGTCGCGCGGCCGAATCACCGTCAGGGGTCGCGGCACTCAATGACCACGGATATGACGTGCGTCGCAAAAATAAACACAAAACCTCATTGCCGCTCGTCAAACAAAGCAATCAATCCTCCGCGTATATTTGTTGGCCACAGCCGCGATTCGAATCGCACACCGTCCCCATTCCGGCCGCCGCGCCCCGGCCGAACAGAACGGAGGCGCCCGGTGCGCCGTAACAGTGCGCCGTAACAGTCCAGAGCGCCGCCGCACCCCGGCCGCCGCGGCGGGCGCTGCCGGCGAAACGGGCCAGTGCCGGCACACAACTTCCCACACGGCAACAACAGTCCGGTCCAGGCGCCAGCACGTGATGCCTGCTACAGGCCGGGCCCGGCTCTCGACCAGCGGGGCACACCAGCGGGTCTGGAAGCGCCCCAGGGAATGGCACGCCCGCTCCACTACGGGTTGTCAACGTCTAGGCACAAAGCGATGGTCGTCAAAACGGTGTAGGATCGGTACTTCTACGGTCATTTCACCATGCTGCGTCCAATGGGGCCTGAGCACAGCTTCGTTTGTCTTTTCCGCGCCATAGCAACGCGTGTAAATGAACCAGAGACAAAGAACGAGAGTATCACGAGCCAAATGGCGACTGCGTTTGCGCCAAAAAATGGCTTCCGGTCACGCGCGCCGCGTCGCGGTCACAAGCGGCCGCCACCCAACGACAGGGCGACGGCGCAGGCACGCGAAACACGTGGTCTTTGGCACCAAGCTTACGAAAGATTCCAATCAGATCAAAAGTGAAGTAAGAATATATCAATTTCGCACGGCTTGCCTGGCCCACCCGTCCAGCCCAGCCCAAAACTGCTCCGTGACCAACAGGCGAACACAGCTATTCCCGAGTTACAGGCGACCCGCCCCTGCGCTTGGCCGCAGCATGGAAGAGACTGCGCTGTTGGACGCAACACTATCGGGAAGACTATGGCTAGCCGGCGCAGCGGCAGCGTGACACGGCGTCGCGACGCGCGGCTACGGCCGCGGCCCATCCCGCCGTCCCACCCACGCCGCGCGCCGGCGGGCGGACACGGCGGCCCGGCGCCGGCAGACCATGCGCGCCACTCGCGGCTCAGAGGCGGACGGCTGCGGCGGCCGCCGCCGGCGACGCGCGTCCACCGCTCCGCTGGCGGCGACGGCGAACGTCTGCAGACGGCCAGAAGGCTCGTTCGGCGCCGACCGGCCCGCGGTGATCCGTCGGTCAAACGGTCAAACGGCGTCACAGATCGCCAGGCGCTCGCCCCGGTCAGCATCGCCCGGCCGGCCAACGACGGGCGTCAACAAACAACACCGAGCCGTAACAACCTCCATCCTCACCAGCCTCGAAGATTGCACGCAGTTCGCCTGCGCCTCGCCGGACGACAAGCCGCCCACCGAGCGCCAGAGTCAGGCCTCCCTCCCCCCCCCCCCCCCCCCCCCTCCCGCGTCCCACGCCGTCCGAGCCGCGCGCTGTCACAGAAGCGTCGACACGGCAGCGGATCGTAGCCCACACAAGCGGGTAGCACCACAAATACTGGCCTATCGGCTAAAGCCGGCCCGAGAGGCAGCTGTCTGCATCGTCCGCGCGGACGACGTCTTAGCTACTCCTGCAATCCCTTCGCAGGAGGTCCCTCAGCCACGCTTCCCGGCCACTTCACCGTCTCGGCCGCGGCAGTGGGGCGCGCTCCGGAGACGCCCCCAGTCTAGCTGAAGCGGAACGTGCCGAACTGCACCAGCCGGATGGTGTCCGAATAGATGAGATACTTGACGACCGGCTTGGGCAGCGGCAGCTGCGCCAGGCGTGCCAGCTGGCGGCGGCCCAGCTGGCGCCGCAGCAGCAGCCGGCACAAGTTCTGCAGCGAATGGGGCGTGCCTGCGACGGCCGGCGGGAGGTCACACGCCGGCTGCGGACCGGGTCCGCCGGCTCCACTCACAGGGCGGGACACGGTCGGCGGGAGTGGGGATAATGACGGCTGAAATGCGCAGTCTGCCTGCCTAGCAGTGCCAAGCACAGCGCATCTTGTGGACAGAACGTCGCACAGGGTAGTGAGACGGTGTTTTTAGCTACCCTTTGCATTCAGCTTCAACGCAATACACCGCAGAATAAATGCTTTCAGCACGTTGCAGCACAACGCGCACCTTTCATACCTACGGCACATTGGAAGATGATTGGGGCTTCGTTCCCGCCCACGCCTACGGCCACATAGCACATCGCGCCGTCGTGACGCCGCCACATCTCGGACCCGCCCGCCCGCCCGCTCGCCCGGGGGCGGTCGGTCACGTGACCTCACCTGCCAGCTGCTTGATGGGCTTGACGAGCAGGCTGTCAGGCTCGGCCTCCCAGGCCAGCAGGCCGCCGCTGTTCAGCTGCCACAGATTGCCGCCGAACTCGTACAGCAGCTCGACGAACTCCACCGAGCACCTGGCGACAGCCGTCCGTCAGAGGCGCTGCCACGCGAGCGGACAGTGTCCCGCAGGCCCATAGAGTACCCTACAGACTTACAGATACCCTACCGACCTACAGAGTATCCTACAGACCTAAAGAGTACCCTACAGACCTGCAGAGTGTCAAACAGACCTACAGAGTATCATACAGATACCCTACCGACCTACAGAAAATCCTACAGATCTACAGAGTACCCTACAGACTTACAGAGTATCCTACGGACCTACACAGTACTCTACAGACCTAGAGTACCCTCTCATAACAGGGCCGGCTCAGAATTAGAACTAGAACTATTGTTCGTGTCTCAGCATCAAATCGAGGTATTCACGTTCAGGTGAAACAACCTTCACTTTACAGCTCGGAACCTTGAGCCCCGCCGATTCTACGCCAAAACCACGGCTCGAAAAGCACAGTTTTCGAACCGCCACCCATGGCCGCGCGCCGCCAGCACTCCTCCCGCCCTCGCAGGGAGCAGCGCTACCTTCGGCGTCCGAGCATCCCATCAGCACCGCCGTCCGGTCAGCGTGCCTTCCTCTATGCCCGGGGCACCCACCACCTCCTTAGGGCCGGCACCCTCCGTCTCTATCCACCCCGCCTCGGCGCACCTGTACTTGAGCACGGCGTGCGGAAGCGACACCTGGCGAACGGCGTCGGCCGGCACGCGCGGCCGCCGCGCCGGGTCCGCCAGGCTGCCGGCCAGCAGCAGCGCCAGGAAGCAGTCCAGGTGGTGGTATACGGCGGCTGTGTGCAGCGGCAGCGACGGCAGCAGGCCGCCGCGCAGCAGGCCCACCTCAGGATCGGCGCCGAACGACAGCAGGATCTGCCGGGACACCGGCGGCGCTACACAGGGCCACAGAGCGACACGGCAGCGTCTCTGGCGGGCGAAGGAACTATCCAGAAGCACAGAGCGACACAGAACAACACAGCCGTGCCCACGGCCGGGGGGAGGGGGGAATCACACAAGAGCACAGAGCGACACAACAATGCCTGCAGTTAAGGACGGACTACACAGGAGCACAGAGCGACACGGCAGTGTCTCCGGTGGGGACGCAGGGGCACAGAGCGACACAGCGGTGTCTGCGGCGGGAGGGACGGGAGGGACCACACAAGGGCACACAGCGTCACAGCGAAGTCTGCGGGGGCAGCCGGGTCGACAGCGGGACTGTACAGCGACGAAACGACAGCACTGTCTGAGGGGGGGGGGGGGGGGTGTTGGACGCCGCTGGCAGGACTGGACAGCGGCACAAAGCGGTAACGGTGTCTTCAAAGGCGGCGGGTCGCCGACAAGGGGGGGGGGGACAGTCACCCGCCCGTACGTAAGCGGGGCCGTCTGCGTGATCGCAGGGGACTAATGGTGCCGGGACAGTGAGCAGGCACAGTGAGCACACACCGGGACCGTGTGGCCGGTGCTGGAGGTGGGATAAGAAGAGGAGAGGATACCCGACTGCCTAAAATTCAACGGACACTCCATGTACACTCAACCAGTCACAATCCACCAGATCGCGGTTCGTTGACGTGTACGCCCGGATGCCGACAGAACTCACGCTCCAACTGCCTCCAACTACCAGCTCCTGACCACGATGTCTGTTCGCTACCTCCCGACCGTCTACTGATCACATCGGCGTGTAGTGACCCCGGACGGAGCTCCCCAGAGCTCCGGGGAGCGCGCGGTCGCCGGGCTCACCTGCACACCGGGCAGCCATCCGGCCTGGCAGCACTGGGCCAGCGGCGTCGACAGGTTCTCGGCCGACCCGTTCGGACAGGCGCCTCGCTCCAGCAGCACCCTGGACAGCACAGAGCGAGCTCAGCCAGCGCCACGGATCGCTCTGTCAGCACGACCAATCGCTCCGCCAGTGCCACCGATCGCTCTGTCAGTACGACCAATCGCTCCGCCAGCGCCACGGATCGCTCTGGCAGCACGACCAATCGCTCCGCCAGCCGACGTCGGCCGGTCACCAAACTAGTCGGGGAAAGCTGGCCACCGCGAGACAGAGTCGGCGCCGGCCTTAAAATCCAGACACACTATTGTCGCAACACTGCAAACATAGCGATGTACCTTTAACTTTTCTGATCTGGCAGATAGCTGCGAATTTTCTGGGAGCTGTAGCCAATGTTATAAATGGACTGACGTAGATTCAATGGCGAGCCACCTCAACAGAGACTAATAGTTGTGGTAGGCTTTGACACAGTAATAGTGTTCCATAGCTTCTGCCTTCCCTGATCTAAGCCCAGATATAAGCCTCCCTCGTACGTCTCCCATGCGGCAGTATTACTGGAATGACACACTCAAAGATGTGAGCTCAACGAAAATTTTTGCTGAGATACATACATGCTAAATTGTGACATCTAGCCATGATTCACGCCGTATATGTTCGGAAGCTATTCGGTATTTACGTTGTCCAGTTTTACAAACGTAGTTAAACGTAGGCCATCTGGAAGGTCGACATGCCAGCGGTCTACCAATACTGCGGACGCAGGTCAGCACGCGTACCATAGTGTGACAGCACGGCGAACTGCAGCCACTGTTGCTCTTTGGTACCGGAACAGAAAACATAACCGCGAGGGCAAGTTCGCCTCCTTGTAACAAAGGCAGAATTCAAACCCCATTCTAAGATACATCATCTAAGTCAGGCACAGCAGCGGGAGTGAAAAAAAAACAAACAAATCGCAGTCTATCCCGTGAGGAAGCAGCGCGTGGATAAGCGCATTTTAACGGCCTAATCAGGCGGCCAGCATACGCCTCGGGCGGACGTGACAAATTTGGGCCGAGACGTCTCGGGCCGGGCGACATTCCACAGACCGCGCGGCGGACGTCCGTGGCACTCACCTGGCACACTCGAGGTGCTGATCTTTGACGGCCACGAACAGCGGCGTCTGGGCCTTCATGTCGGTGAGGTCCACCTCGGCGCCGTGGTCCAGCAGGCACGAGACACACTCAGGCGAGTCACCTGCGGACAGCAGCGGCGTCCATCGGAGCTACGGCACGGCACGGCACGGCACGGCACGGCACGGCACGGACAGCCGCAGATGGAACAGCTGGGCAGTGAATCGGCGAGGTGGAATGGGAGATGCGCACAAACTCTCGCTACAAGCGTTGCTGTGCTGTGACTGCGTCTCGAGGCGGTGCCCTGCTGGACCGAGCACCTCAACTCGGAGAAATGGCGTATAGTGCCATCTACCATAAAAATTTCCTTAGGGGTTGGGGTTCGTGAAAGAAAACAAGGCGACACTATATGGAGCACCCTGTGAAATGCCAATCATTTTGAGATACTTTTGAGATTTGATCCTGTCGAATACGCATAGCACAGCATGCGTGCGTGATAGATGCGCGGGTCATCATACAGAACCTGCTACACCTTTAGTATTAGACACTTTCTCAAAGTGCTGCCAGCCAATATCAGCTGATGAATTTCCAGGGTGATGCATGTCCGAACAATACGACAATGATGAAGCAATGGAATGTCTGGAGTACGTAATACACAAGCGGCATGAAATGGAGACAACCATAGTGATGTCAGCCGCATACAGTAAACAATAGGCAGTTTATCGAAGTGGCCTCGAAGTGTAGTTTATCGAAGTGACGTCGGTATGCTGCGTCTGCACCACTTGTCTCACCGTTGGAGTCGCGATAATGTGACAACACAGCCCCTTTCCCCGTTATCAGCGCGAAACAGCTCAGCATTCACAAGCCGCCATTCTTGACCGCCCACGCCTCTGCAGAAGGTACTACCCAAGGCACTGCTCCACTCCTGACCACACCCTCTTCCCACAGGGGCACTCAAAGGGCGAGGGTGGACAAAGGTGCACAGGAACAGCTGCACACAGAGAGGGTGGGACGACAGCCCTGGGCGACGGCCGGGCCCCTCACCGGAGACGGCCAGCCGCAGCGGTGAGACGCCCAGCAGGCGCAGCTGCTTGTTAATGCCCTGGCGGTACTTGGCCTGTTGCAGCAGCTGGCGTAGGGTGTCCAGGTGGCCGCTGTAGGCCGCCTGGTGCAGGCG
The DNA here is from genome assembly GCF_011947565.3 of Pollicipes pollicipes. Taxonomy (NCBI): domain Eukaryota; kingdom Metazoa; phylum Arthropoda; class Thecostraca; order Pollicipedomorpha; family Pollicipedidae; genus Pollicipes; species Pollicipes pollicipes. The sequence goes on along the minus strand of NW_023596545.1, from coordinate 40,683,828 downwards.
CATGTCCTCTGCCGGCTCCTCCATGTCAATCAGCAGGCTTGACAGGTCCATGGTGGGGACGTCTTGCTGAGGGCGGGGATGGGGCAGAGATGGTCAAGTTTACACCCATCTTGAGGGGTCTGGTCATGGTGCCAGGGAAGAATGTGAAGTAACTGTTTGAGCACAAAGTGCATGACCAGGACAAGGATTCCTGGGCAGCATATAAAACTTTTGATAGTTACTGACTTAACAGCAAACCAAACATGCTGTAGCTTCATATTATATCCCGAAAATTTTGAAGTGTTTTTTTAAATCAACAGCATGCTGCAAAAATGTCTGTATTTTGCTCACATGTGCTGCACTTTATTCTCAATCAAAAAAGCTGTAATAGAATGCCATTCTAGTAGTCTCCTGTGATAGCATTATCAATGAATGGCAATAAAAGGATTTGCAATGATTTAACATATTTCTAAATTATTGGTTGGATCCATCAACATGCATTACCAGGGTAAGGCAGAAACCCATGAAGTTACTGAAAATAGCTGACAGCATTTTGGATACCATTTGAAAGCTTAACTTTGAAATTCTTACAAGTTAGCTTAATCATACTCACCATGAAAAAAGTGCACACATGAAGTGTTTAGTGTTGGATTTCAGGTCTTGAAAAAGTATAAATTTGAGATGGGTAAACAGGGTGAGATATACACCTTTTCAAACAATAAAAGCTGTGAAATTGTGGCTTACAAATACCATTTTGAGTGCACCAGCCACATTGCTAATCCCAAATTGCAGTGATCTTCGACCTGCATCAAGCAAAATGGTCTCAGTAGTCTCAGTACGGCCTCAGCAGTAGTGCGCTCAAAAAAACATCCAATCTGCATCTCATCAAGGTAAAAGGTCAGATGCAAAGGAGTATGGAATCTTCCTTCATATGAGTACAGTTAATTTTTTTAGTGTCAGATAATCAATAAGGCTGTTTCCCCACAATTGTATATGAACAATGGTGAACCCTGACAATCAACAGCATCATCATTCATGGAGGCAAATTACCATTCAATAGTTGTTTTCCTATGCCTCTCAATAGCATTCCATGAGACCAATAGACCTCTCCTGGTCAGCATACTCCAGCTCACATACACAATGAGATCACGCATCTCGGGACAATAGCATGGAATGTTTACACAGGCTGTACAGTCAATTAAATCCATATACATACCTGTGTTGCTAAAAGCGGGCTCTTATGTTCCGCCAATGGCCACTGACATGGCCAGCCTCTGTACTGTACGTTTGCTCGCTTGCGTGCATTTACCCCACGGTCGCGACTCCTGTGATTCCACCTCCACCTGCGTATGCCCGCGGTCGCCTGCCCTCACCAGGGTTCGTTCGCCCAAGCGTTGACGTTCTTGACCTATAAGTTGCGGAGTAAAGTGACGCGCATTCCCAGCTTTCTGCGCCGGTTTCGTAACATTTCCCCGATTTCGGGGTGAACAACAAAAGAAAAACGCCATAGGAACCCCGTAACCAAATATACTAGTGCGCTGCTTAAGCACCGATACACGCTTGAGTGCCGATAAGCAGAGGCACAGCTGGAGGAAGTGAAAGTCTAAGCCCTCCATATCCCCGTATTTCAACGTAAGCACCGTAAGCGGTTCCTTTAGTCATCTTCTAAGTGTTCCTCTCGCCCCCTCCCGGCTGTGGTTCCGGCTGCGGCCCTCATTTAATGGAATGCCGGGTTATGCGGTGCACGGGCGCTGCCGCATAGGTTTGAGGTTTTACGGTACACCAAGCACCGCCGTATAGACACATCCTTGGCATTTTTGTAACCTTATCCGCGAAATGTTACTGGTTCGGTGCCATTTGTTTGGATCATCTTTGGCCTGATGCTGCTGTTTAAGTGTTCGTTGTACATCAATTTTCCTCGCATGCATTGGGTACACCATTCGCCGCTAGTGATTGACGGTTGGGATTTATTTTGACATTTGGGGGTCAAGCAGCCAAATATGCGGCGTAAATTGGCGCAAGGTGCTGTGTAGGGGACAGCGTACAGCGTACTTGTCATGATACCATCGCTGAGGTTATCACGATTAATACGAGCTGTGGGAATTGAGGTTCAATCAAAGAGTACCCCAGTGCGCGCTCGCGTCTGCCTGAACTTGCGTTTGGGGCACTTGCGTTGGGAGTGCAACTTGTAATATACAATTAACACGCAATGCCGCAGACGCAAACACGTCAAAAATAGCATGCAATAAAATTGGTCGGCTTTGGGCTTCCAGGCGACCAGGAGCAGCCACAAGCGAAAGTGAAAGGTCCACGGGTACATCAAAAATATTCCTCCCCGATTGAGAGGATGGTGAATGGGAGGGAGGCATAGGGCCTGTGAACGCTCATTTCGCTGCTCACAGGCCCTATGCTGCTTCCAGGGGTCCCATATGCCCACTTGCAGGGTCAATTCGATCGCTCAGGAGCCTTCTTCGTTGCCCTTGATCTCTTCGGATTCGCTCGGAGGGCGCTGCGCTGTTGCTGGGATCCTTCCTGCTAGTGTGCCGGGGCGCTCTTGTCAATCATGAGCTTTCCCGGATTTTTTCCCACTCGTCGGAAAGGCTCTGCACGTTATAACCGGAAGCCCCATCTGTTAACCTGCTGGGGTTTTCTCGGTTACTCAGGGACCCTTCACGTATGTCTCATTTAGCCAACCGGCATGCTCACGATATGCTCACGTGCTCTCTATTTTGGCCCAGGGCCCTTCCAGTTTTTTTGCCACTCGCTCACACCCCCACGCTCTTATCGGGCCCCATCTGCCAATTTGCTTAGACACACTCGGTCATTCGGGGTCCTCCGAATTGGGCCTTGGGTGCTTCCTTTTTTAATGTAGAGCCCTACGCACTTGTCGGGGGCCCCATCTGTTGACTTGCTCAGGCACACTGCATTGTTCGGGGCCCCGGCGCGTTGGGTTTTTGTATTTGAATGCAAGATCGTACGCTCCTGTCGGTGGCTCTTTCTGATGACCTGCTCGGGCACACTCGATCGTTCTGAGGCCCTCTGCATTGGACCTTGGGTACCTCCTATTTGAAGAGAGGGCCTTACACTCTTGTCGGGGGTCACAGACGTTCTTTCATTCGCACAAATTAGAGGTGCGCATGGTGCATGTCGTGAGGACAGTGATCGCGACTGCGTTGAAGAAGTGTAGTGCTGTTACAAAGTGTAGTGTAGTGCTATTACAAAGCGTTGACAGTGTAGCTGAGACTCGAAAATATTCAAATTGATGCTCCTATTATGTCTTCACGGTGCTGCAGTGGTACTACCCAGTGCAATCATCGACGTAACTAATCCTGAAGTTCCACTACAGTACGTTTTTGGCATACGCCCAAAGGTGGGACACTTCCTTTAAAGGCCAGGGCGCTAACAGTGGAAGACGGCCGAACGTCTGATGCCGTCGAATTCCACATGCGTGTTGCTCGGGGAACAATGATCTGCGGGTGAACTCGGTGGGCACTCGCGGAAGTTGCAATATGCCGTCAGCTGTAGCCCGAGTGCCACGCGGGAACGCAGAGGCACGACCGATCGCCCGTTTGGGCAACGCCTCGGGTGCACGGGTGTCCGATAGAACGCTTCGCATCGTCGTCATGTCTCGTTCGGTGATCACGCCCAGCATTGTAGCAACCGAAATGAAGCAGTGCGAGAGATGCACAACCGTGATTGTGTAGGCTGAGGACGATTCGGACGCCAAAGGTCAGTGCTTTCTGAACCCTCTCTGTACACCTTAGCAGCATCCCAGAGGGTTAACAGTGTCGAAACTTGAGGAAACATCGGCACCTCCATCATCGTCCTGGTCTCCGTCGGCACACGGTGTCTCATACGGGCGAGCGCAATTAGACGGTCGTGGCATACAGTTATTTTTAGTTCTGTTCGACTCTGGGCTCCTCTGTTTTGAGGATACTCTTCGACTGTCACCGGAGTTCCCAGCCTAACACAAACAAACCCTTCTTACCATGGACGTGATAGAAACATAAAGAACCAGCGAAGCACTTGAAGGCGCCGTGAAGTGACAAACTCGAGAGATCCGTATTTTCCGGTCCGTCTTCCCAGCGTCGCTTGGCGTTCTCCACGCTTGCAGCGCGTCTACCTCTTAAAAAAAAAACTTGGAACTTCTTCGTCGTCGCGTGTGTCTCATACCAAATGGCTCCTTTTTTTCTAGAGGCCCCTGACTTTGAGAACTTAACACGCGCTCGGGTGGGGGGTCAAATTGCCACCCCGAAGGTTTTTTCAGAATGGTTTCCAAACGGTGCGGCGTAGCCTTGCCAAATTTTGCACAGCTGTGGACAATTGAATAGCGGATCGTTTGGCAGTACAAAATTAGATGTGCCTTGCAAGGTCGCTGACCAATGGCAGGCCAAATTCAGGCAATGGTTTCAGGGAAGGCAATTTTCAGGGAATCGTCTAATCTGATACAATAAAGGAGTGTTTGACGAAGCCATACATCTCTGAGATGCTTTCTTAGGCATTACAAATATTGAATGAGCAAACCACTTTGACCTAAGGTCAGGTATGAGGGATCAGACCAAAGTCACAACCAACATGATTTATTACTCTAGGGCTTGCTGTATGGGATAGTTTGTGGTGCTCATTTCGAATTTATTGACAGCAGGAGCCGCACTATACATCTTCCATTGACTTTTTAGAGGTCAGAAAAGGTCATTGACCTAAAATGACCCGGGTCGATGCTTTGTTTTATGAACATACTGTCCAGCATAATATTTGTCGCTTATTCAAATGCAAAACTAGCGGTGAGCGGTGGACCATGCCCCGGGTCAGTGTGTCAGCATGGAAGGCGAGTGGGGCGATGACTCATGTCTGAGTGAGGGGAACGATCACGGCTCGGGGCGGTGCGTCACGGTGGCACCGGCCAGTCGCACGCAGATCGTGTTGCGAGTATGAGCCTTGGAAAGAGTATAAGGAGGTGCTGCTCGGGGGGAGGGGGCAGGGGTGGACGGTCTATTATGGGCTATTGGACACACATGTTGTTAACCTTTTCAATCACTGCCTTTGTACACTTTGAAATTTAAGTGTTCCCTGCTCACTACCCATGCCAGCCTCCACCGACCTAGTATTCATTATATTAGGTCCTTAAGCCTGCTCCTAATCGTCTGAACTTCTCAGAGCTCCCTGTTCGTCATCTTCGCGGAGGATATTCATTCCGGAAACGGCTTATGGCGAGTCGGAGCGTAATAGTCCATGAGTACGCCTAATGGCTTTACCTTATCGTGAATTTATTATTCATTACATCAACCTGTACCCGTTTCAATGCGTGTTGGCGTCACACGGTGTACACACGCCGGAATGACAACGGCTCTGCGTTCCCATATTTATGCTATCGACGAAAGTCTTCGCTATTTTCACGTTTCGCTTGGCATGTGCCATGCGCCTCATGCAGAATTTGGTATTGTCCATTCTACGACTTCCCCGGACCCAAGGCTTACAGCATACCAACCAATCGACCCTTCCCACCAGCTAAGCCAAGTTCATCGATTCTTTCCTCCACTTCCCCTCCGCGTCCGGCGATTTCTGCGCATGCCGGTCAGCAATTCACGAGCGGTGGGTCCGTGGTCGGCCACCGAACCCCTCCCTCCCGCGACAGCCAATAGGAGAGCAGCGGCCGGCGGCGGCGCGCGGCAAGACCGGGGCGCGTGGAACGCGTCGTTAGCGCGCACTGCAGGGAGGTTGGTCGGCGAAGCGTCGTAGCGCCGCTGGGTTCACCTAAGCTCTCTGTGATCCGCGTCGCGTGTCAGCGGATTCTTCAGACATCACCATGGTGAGAACTTGTCTACTTTTTGCTGTTAATCAAACTGCTCAGAATTGTACGAAAAGTGCTGGAATAAGCGGTGGGAATTGGGGAGGCCGGCCGGCGCACCCAAACACTCGCAAACTGGCGAATCACGGCGAATGTGTGTTTATCGCTCGGGTGCAACCTTTGCGTCACTCATCCCGGGGTCAAATTTGTATTTTCAGGCGGCAAAAGTTGAGTCGGTGTCACGTGATTTGCTGGTGTAATCCCGGCAATGGATGACTGGTTCGTAATGCCATGGCTGTACGGTCAGGAACGGATGCATGCCCCAAATTACACATTCCGTGATTCATGTGTCTGGTATCAAGCGAGGGAAACATTGAAGAGTAGGCCGGGAATGTGTCTGGTGGTACTTTGTGTCCATCCAAGGCCTGCCGTACTTTTGTCGGTTCACTGTCAACCGCCGGGGCCACGTGGTTCTATGGCAATCGTTACGCAGCCGCGCCTCTCGCTGCGTTTCATTTGGACTCTGCTGGAGAATGGCTTTCCGGTGATAGCCGACGCCTGCAGCCGGCCTGCAGGCGTCGGTTCAGTAGGGTCAGAACCGGGCGGTCACCGGCGGGGCGCTGCCGGCCCGGTTCCAAGATGGCGCGCGTCCGACGCGGGCATGGGCGGACCGCTGTGCCGGCCGCGCCGGCCGCGGCAACCGGCCCACGCTGGAACGCCACCTGCAGGCTGAGCGGACGCCGTGCCCAGGCCGGCCCCATTGTTCTTGCGGCATCAGACCGGCAGCTTGGGGACGGTGTGGCGGGGAGGGAACTGGCGCGTTGCGAAATGTGCCACTGTGTTTGTGGACGATTGAGGCGTTTGTCATGCATGTTTTGGGGGTTGGCCCTACTAAACGTTCTAGTATTATTTCCCCAAAATTATTAAAGCACTCGTATAAGTCAGGTGCGCCGTCAAGATTGTGTAAGTAAAGAGGGCCCGACGTGGAATGAAAAGAAAAGAAAACTGAACAGCGCAACTGCCGGCATAACATAATATTTGATGTCGCGTGTACGAGAGGTCTGTGATTGCGTTCTTTGAAAGAATTGACGTTTTTTGCATTCGCATAGATAAGACAGTAGTTACAGCCCTATTACCTGACGAAAAACCAGGAGAATGGAGGTATAAATGCGTTGATACTTTGGCAACATGCCGCGGCCAGTACACCAGTGAATTAATTATTAGTTGAGTTAAAGTTATATTACATTAGTTATTATGTAAGTATTGTTATAGCGAAATAGTTATTTGACAGTCATGAAATCAATATCAGATAATTTTGAATTTACTTCTGTCGTTCGTTTTGATAAGGCGTGTTGCCGAATATCAACGCATCTATATTTCCATTCTCCCGGTTTTATCCGAGGAATAAGGTTATTACTAGTCTTATCAACTTGAATGATGTCCCTCGCATATCCATGCACGACTTGCGTTTTTTTCGCATTGCCCGCATCGGAATTAGCACATGAAGAGTTTTTAGCGAGTTTGAATCCGTGTTCGAATAAGTTAGTGTTGGTCCGCGGTTGTTTTAACTTCAGTTTTGGTTCCGGTGGTTGGCAATTTTCTGTACGTGCTTGTGTGCATCAGGCCTGGCAGCCTGGCATCCTGATGCATTTATCAGCATCCCAATTCAATCGTCTTGTGCTAATCACACTTTTCCCAAATAAACTGGCGCCTGATCAGGGACGGGAATGCCAACATCAGCGAATAAACTATTTCAAGTAGACTATTTCCGTTAATCGCATGTGGTTAAGTTGCCTTTAACGCTTAGCTGGCTATGTGGCAGTACCCTCTTGATCCTCAGTCGCGTACGTGGCTTTCGTCTATTTCAGCGCGAATGCATCTCCATCCACATCGGCCAGGCCGGTTGCCAGATGGGCAACGCCTGCTGGGAGCTCTACTGCCTGGAGCATGGTATCGGCCCGGATGGTCAGATCCCTTCGGACAAGTCGCTTGGCGCGTCGGACGACAGCTTCTCCACCTTCTTCTTGGAGACGGGGGCCGGCAAACACGTGCCGCGCGCCTGTGTTCGTCGACCCTTGAGCCGAGCGTCGTGGACGAGATCCGCACGGGCATCTACCGACGTCTGTTCCACCCGGAGCAGATTATCTCGGGCAAGGAGGACGCGGCCAACAACTATGCGCGCGGCCACTACACTATCGGCAAGGAGGTGGTGGACCTGGTGCTGGACCGCGTCCGCAAACTGGCCGACCAGTGCACCGGCCTGCAGGGCTTCCTGGTCTTCCACTCATTCGGCGGCGGCACCGGCTCCGGCTTTACCTCTCTGCTGATGGAGCGGCTCAGCGCCGACTACGGCAAGAAGTCGAAGCTCGAGTTCGCCATCTACCCGGCGCCGCAGGTGGCCACGGCCGTGGTCGAGCCCTACAACTCCATCCTGACCACGCACACCACGCTGGAGCACTCGGACTGCGCCTTCATGGTCGACAACGAGGCCATCTACGACATCTGCCGCCGCAACCTGGACATCGAGCGCCCCTCTTACACGAACCTGAACCGGCTGATTGGCCAGATTGTCTCCTCCATCACTGCCTCGCTCCGCTTTGACGGCGCCCTCAAACGTCGACCTGACAGAGTTCCAGACCAACCTGGTGCCGTACCCGCGCATCCACTTCCCGTTGGTGACATATGCACCGGTCATCTCGGCCGAGAAGGCCTCCACGAGCAGCTGTCTGTGAGCGAGATCACCAACGCCTGCTTTGAGCCGGCCAACCAGATGGTCAAGTGCGACCCGCGCCATGGCAAGTACATGGCCTGCTGCATGTTGTACCGTGGCGACGTCGTGCCCAAGGACGTCAACGCCGCCATCGCTGCCATCAAGACCAAGCGCAGCATCCAGTTCGTCGACTGGTGCCCGACTGGCTTCAAGGTGGCATCAACTACCAGCCGCCGACGGTGGTGCCCGGCGGCGACCTGGCCAAGGTGCAGCGCGCCGTCTGCATGCTCTCCAACACCACCGCCATTGCCGAAGCCTGGCGCGCCTCGACCACAAGTTCGACCTGATGTACGCCAAGCGCGCCTTCGTTCACTGGTACGTGGGCGAGGGCATGGAGGAGGGCGAGTTCTCCGAGGCGCGCGAGGATCTGGCCGCCCTGGAGAAGGACTATGACGAGGTCGGCATCGACTCTGCCGATGCGGAAGATGAGGGCGAGGAGTACTAAACGTGACCTCTGTGACCACAGTCACGGCCTTGCACATTCCTTTCCAGAAACAATAAAATTCCTCGTTTGAGCATATGTTAGAACAGCTCCGGCTTCCGGGGACCGCGATAATTACACCGAATCATCACCAGCGGTACTTTATCATGCACAACATCAGTACTTCGGTATCATCGGTTTTCATGATCGGTACCCACATCGCATATGGGTTGGCAGCTCTCAGTACATGAGGTAATTTGGCGAAGCGTCTCAAACTCAAAACTCAGTTACATCAAACGTTTAACATGGTGTGGATGGCTGACAAGTGGGTGGCCCACGAAAGCAAGGGAGCGGTGTGGTGAACGGTTGTCTGAGCGCTTGCGATAACCTTGGGATTATTGGTCATGAGTTATCTACACCAACTGCACCAATAGACGCGCAATTTTGCGCGTCACCATCTCTATTCTGAACAAAACTCCATATATGTTGCATCGTGCTCCGGTCGCATGAAGTTTTGAGACTTCTACACTGCCGTTTTGTGTCGGTGACGACGTTGGAGAATGACGTAATGAGGAAAGTGTACCAGGCAAAGCGGCGATAACGCCGCAGCCGTGGAGCGTTTTAATAGCAAACGTCAAGAGGTACGCAAATGTAATGTTCTAAAAGATTATATGAAGAATGTTGAACTTGTATGCAACATCATTGATAAATATGCCATACTATCTACTATGTATCTGCAATCATTCTCCACAGCAAAAGAATGCTAATTTTTAAACTTGGTAACGCCTCCGATTCATCGCGAAGGTCGATTTTTGCAATAGTTCAATATCACTCCGGAAAGTATCAGTGAAAAAATGAGGCTTATTGTATAGACATGCAGCGGGGACGGGTTTGACGTCACGATGGGGGGCTTCCGCTAGGTAAATAAGAAGTGCTAGTCATGCTAATAATCTATTACGAATCGGCTGAGTTTACCTGCACAATGTCGTACTTGATATCTGGCGTGTCAGGAAAACCAACATAACAGGCAGAGCTGTGAAAATTCCTTCTCCGCGTCAGAACGGGAGGTCAGACAGAGATTGCAACAACATGCATCAGCGTAATGGAAGCCTTCTGGACCCCTGGACTATACAGTGAGACCTAGGAATAGTGCACACGTGGTTAACTGTTGGTACAGTCTAAAAAAAGGAACGAACCGACAGGGAAAAGCACCATTTTTCTTAAAAAGTTAACTTAAAAAGATTTGATGAAATAGACCAATTTCGAGAACTTTTTTGAAATCAAACTTGAGCTTGGTCAGCGCTGTTCGTCAGACAGGTTGGGCCTTGAGGTTCGTCTTGCCCCACGAATGAATAATGTTTGAAGGAATCTCCCAAATTAACCGCTTCATTTCGCGGTAAGTGAGTTTTGGCTCCCCTCATCCCTGTTCACTTTTATCGTCTGCCACTTTTCCTACGCTGCCATTAAGTGTGTCAGAGGTGACGTTCCACGACTGTCACATTCTTCAAGCATGCATGCGCCATTTTCCACTGAGCATACTGTTTTGCAATCAAGTCCACGATCTCAACGCCATCATCGGTTGCTCTCGCCAAACTTTGAATCTCGGTGATGCATGCAAACACGCTGAAGGAGTGCCGCTAGCCCCCGCACCTACGCAGGCACAGTACGATGGCCTCAAGGCGGTTAATCTGGCAAATCCCATAGTTCTGTCGTTTGCGTCCTAATGCTTTTCATCGACCGTCAGGGGCAGATCTAGCCTGGAGTTGTTTTTTTTTTTTGGGGGGGGGGGGGGCAACCGTTCGTCGCCAACAGGCCAAACACAACAATACAAATGCACAGATTGGGATCCATACACAGATCAAGAAGTAGGTAGGTCTTGTTCTTTAGTGGGAGGGTTAACAAGGGCTGAGATGATTAAAAACATTTTCTGGTCCTTGAACAGCCCTCGTACAATGCTAACGGTCAGCAATTCAATCATCCACGTGCCTGTCAAACACGATGTTTGCGCCGAGTATGACTGAGCCGCGTCAACATGCGTTTTGTTTGGATATTCAAATCGCTGCCAACTTTTCTTCATGAAGTTTTTTTCTGAAACGGAAAAAAATGTTTGATACCGCACCATCAAAGTTAAAACAGACGGTAAGTAGACGAAAATTTTATGAAGTTCTGGGAATGTTTTTTTAAGGGGGGGCAAAATATACTCCCAGTTTTTTGGGGGGACATGGCCCCGTGCCCCCCCCCCAAGATCCGCCTATGTCGACTGTAGCATGAATTTTCTCACGCACCAACCGCCCGCCATACCGCCGCGCCCATCCGCCGCCGAATCCGAGTGCACGTCCTCACGTGCCGTTTGTTGCGGAACGCAGGCGCGGCCAGTCACGTGCCGCTCCGGGACGCCGCGGGTCGCTGCGCCCCAGAAGCATCGGGCCGCCGCCACATGTTCTGCGCGCGTCTGTCCGTTGGAGACTGCGGCCGCCGCCGCGGCCGGCCCCTGCACCGCCAGACCGCAGCGCCCCTTTCAGGCTCAAGACAAGCGTACTCAGACGGGACCGTATAGATCGAAAACAAACGGTGATTGTGTATGATTAATTTCTTCGTGTGCCGGCCGCCCCTCGGCGCCTTCCAAAATCGATGATCAGTATTGATTCGCAGCAACTGTCCGCCGGTCGTGTCGAGAGGCTTCGCGGCCATCGAAACATGGGAGTCCACGCCCAGACAGACTTGTGCTGGCTGGGTGGGATATTTTATTATTAACTATCCGTGCACACCGTTTTTGAAAAAAGCTGTCTTGAAACCTTGAATTAAGCCGCGTTGATTCTTTGAACATTCGGGTGAACATTCGGAACATTCGGAACACCCTTTGAATTACTCGTTCTCATTCACAAGTCAGTTTCACACTTCAAATTGTGTTACAACATTAGTCTCTTCACGCTCAAAGGTGATCTGGATGGATGTCACGACGTTAGTGTTACGGCACAAACTCGCACCGATAGGAGTGCTACGGCATAAACTCGTACCGATAGGAGTGCTACGGCATAAACTCGTACCGATAGGAGTGCTACGGCACTAACTCCTGCCGATAGGAGTGCTGCGGCGACAGTTTTCCGTGGCACTACCTCTACTGCAGACATTTCTAAAGACTTTACTTAAACGCGACAGCACTGCTAGTGCAAAGGCTTATTCACGAAGAGCGCTACACGGCACGATTCATTCTGAGAAATGTGTACACGGCAATGCATTTTGCGCAAAAATATATGTAGTCTTTATTTATACGCAACATGACTTTTTCTGCAAAAACTCGTGGATATGAGTGCTAACGACAAAACGTGTGCTGCAAAAACTTATACTTGCCATTATTTCATCGCTTTTTAATAAAAGCTTGTAGTCTTCACTTATGTTCATAACTTCTACTGCAAAAAATTCATACACGGCATGTGTAGTGCACAAAAAAGCTTATGCTGCAAAAACGTACATCAGGCCTTACTTCCGCGGCAAATATTTGACCACAGGCCTTTGCTGTAGCACTAATGTCGCGCGTAAATCTTTGCATTAGAATATTGCCGTGTATAAATAACGACTGTAATGTGTTTGCAATAGAAGTAGTGAGGAGTAAAATGTTTGCAGTATCGTGTAACACTACTGTCGTTTATGCGTATTGGCAGCAGAAGTAATGTCGTAGCTGTCCTGTCGATGGGAGTTTTTTTTTTCTTGTAGCACTAATGTCGTGGAACCCCTTTGAATATGGAGTAAATGAAATAAAAAATAATAGGATTATGAATATGGCGGACCACTGCCGACAGCTTCTGCACGCGCCTGGCCGGCCGGCAAAGGGCTGCGTCACACACGGGGCCAGCCGGCAAGGGGCTGTGTGACGCACGGGGCCAGCCGGCAGGGGGCTGCGTGACACACGGGGCCAGCCGACAAGGGGCTGCGTGACACACGGGGCCAGCCGACAAGGGGCTGCGTCACACACGGGGCCAGCCGACAAGGGGCTGCGTCATACACGGGGCCAGCCGGCAGGGGGCTGCGTGACACACGGGGCCAGCCGACAAGGGGCTGCGTGACACACGGGGCCAGCCGACAAGGGGCTGCGTGGCGCACGGGGCCAGCCGACAAGGGGCTGCGTGACGCACGGGGCCAGCCGACAAGGGGCTGCGTGACGCACGGGGCCAGCCGGCAAGGGGCTGCGTGACACACGGGGCCAGGCCGGCAAGGGGCTGCGCGGCGCACGGGGCCAGCCGACAAGGGGCTGCGTGGCGCACGGGGCCAGCCGACAAGGGGCTGCGTGACGCACGGGGCCAGCCGGCAAGGGGCTGCGTGACACACGGGGCCAGCCGGCAAGGGGCTGCGCGGCGCACGGGGCCAGCCGGCAAGGGGCTGTGTGGCGCACGGGGCCGGCCGGCAAGGGGCTGCGTGGCGCACGAGACCGGCCGGCAGGGGGCTGTGTGGCGCACGGGGCTGGCCGGCATGGGGTTGCGTGGCGCACGGGCCGGCCGGCAGGGGACTGTGTGGTGCACGGGGCCGGCCCGACAGCGGGCTGTGTGGCGCACGGGGGCATGGCCGACAGGGGGCTGAGTGGGCGCGCGAGGCCGGCCGGCAGGGGACTGTGTGGCGCACAGGGCCGGCCGACAGCGGGGCTGTGTGGCGCACGGCGCTGGCCGACAGGGGGCTGCGTGGCGCGCGAGGCTGGGCCGGCAGGGGGACTGTGTGGCGCACGGGGCCGGCCGACAGCGGGCTGTGTGGCGCACGGGGCTGGCCGACAGGGGGCTTGCGTGGCGCGCCGAGGCTGGCCGGCAGGGGGACTGTTGTGGCGCGCGGGGCCCAGCCGAGAGCGCCGCGCCCGCGTCGCCCGGCTGTGACCGCATCCACATCGTATCACTGCAGGCTACAAGGGGCGTGTAGTGGGTCCCCACATTTCTATCAATGTGCTCCAGTGTTGAATCGAACGACAAATCCGAAAGTTAACGTCTCTCCTGAATATTAGGCGTTATGAAATTCGGAGAAAAGAATGTACGTGCTGGAAAAGCTCAGTAGCCTGATGGTGGTGCACATACGTTAAACTGTATTCATCTCGCCACTTAGAGCATTACATCAGCTGCAATATGCCAGCCTTTTCGTCACGAAATGGTGCTATGGGTGCGTACTCATCATCGTTTTACTTCTACGTTTTCATCACTATATCAGTTTCTAACGTCGTTACCTACGGAAAGCGCCTGGCGCAAATGTCTACTACAGAACATAACGATGAATCATGGATCATGACCATGAGGTAACCCCGCACCGGTTTGCCTAGGGCTGAGCTGGTGGTACATGCTCAACTGATTGAGTTGATGGGGAGTGGGCGTGACGTCATATTACTTAACACACACCACGAAAGACTGGCCAGTCATATACGAATGGCCAGCCAAACCGATGGGATGCGTATACGCAACTCACCAGTTTGCAAGTAAAGAATTCCGGGCTCATAGTGTTGTTGAAGCGAATACGCCCCTGTGCGCCGCAAATCGGAGGAGCAGAGCCTCCTGCGTCAGGTGGTTAGCGGAGGCTGATGATGCAAAATATGTTGTTCGTTTCATAAAAAAGATACAGCTGGAGATCCTAGGAGTTTCTTTTCTCACTCCTAGTTCATTTTCGCAGGAATAGGAGAGTGGTTGTGTGGTAGAGGTATGAAAATGCCCTTAACCAAGGTTATTTAGCTCAGTTGAGCCTGACTTGATAGAAGGCGTCTGGAAGCAAGTTCGAACGATGAATGCCAGAAACCCTATCACGAAATCACCACATTCTCATCCGCCTACTAGTTCACATCAAACAATAGAAAATGCTCGGACACCCCCACTTGCGCTTTGACCCTGCATCGCGATTAGCGGTGGAAGGTCGTAACAGTGTGCGTTATGCAGCCACTCGAGTGTTACCCACACTATAAACGTTCGTCGTCGCGCAATGATTATTTACATGACATAGTCCCGGAAACGCTCAGGCACGCTTGTTTTACGAGAGGAGCGTCGCAATTGACTCGCCGAAATAGACTCGGACGAAAACGCTTCGTTCTTTAAAACAGCCGTGTCTATATCTGATGGCACTGGTAGCGGGCATGGGGGTAGTGCAGACGGCACCTCTATCATGTGGTCGGACACAGATGGGGCATCAGCAAGCGGAACATGCAGCGCAGTGGGGACTAACTGGAGAGGCTGAACGCCAGAGCGAGCCAGTGGCGTCACGACCGTCAGTTGGACGAATGTAGGCGCACTCAGGGTTTGCCTCACAACAACTCGACCTCATCAACAAGATGTTCGTACGTACTGCTATGCACGTGCCTTGTTATGAGAACTCTGCCCTGGGGGGCTAGCCATGCCAGCGCGGAATAACCACTGGTCGAGCGACGCTTGATACTGAAAAAGACGTTCGTACGGCGGAGCATTGGGTGGCCGGCACACAAAAGACGTTCGTACGGCGTTACATTGGCGGCGGTGCACAAAAGACGTTCGTACAGCGTTACATTGGTGGCGGTACACAAAAGACGTTCGTACCGCGTACATTGGTGGCGGTACACAAAAGACGTTCTGTACGGCGGAGCATTGGTGGCGGCACACAAAAGACGTTCGTACGGCGGCGCATTGGTGGCGGTAGCAACAAAAGACGTTCGTACGGCGCTACATTGGCGGCGGTGCACAAAAGACGTTGTACGGCGCTACATTGGGCGGCGGTGCAACAAAAGACGTTCGTACGGCGCTACCATTGGCGGCGGTGCACAACAGACCGTTCGTACGGCGGCTACATTGGCGGCGGTGCACAAAAGACGTTCGTACGGCGCTACATTGGCGGCCGGTGCACAAAAGACGTTCGTACGGCGCTACATTGGCGCGGTGCCACAAAAGACGTTCGTACGGCGTACATTGGTGGCGGTGCACAAAGACGTTCGTACGGGCGTTACATTGGTGGCGGCACACAAAAGGCCACGGCTGGAATGGAGAGCATCCGGGAGGACCTCTTCCCCACTGCGAAGTTTTCTGACCGCGCGATCGCAAGCGCCAGAGATACGGCCCCCCAGATGGTGCCGTTGTGTAGGCTCTATTTGGCCGTTCCCCATCGGGGATTAGAAGCTGTGCGGGCTGCACGCTATTCGCGGCCACGGAGAAACTGACTGAGTTACGCCGTCATGGAGGTCGAGCCACGCTCGGAATGCACGTAGGCAGGCAATGACGAATATGGCGAAGAGGCGGCACGAGCAGCCAATAACAGCGGTAGAAAGTCAGATCGGTGCACAGAAAAGCGAACGGAAACCTTGAAAACTAGTCTGCAATAACGAGCATGCATCGATTTCGAAATGAAGCGGACAGCGGCCCTTTGAAATCGATGTTCATTCTTCGAAAGGCTGAGTCGCTTTAATAAGCGTCCCCTCGGAGAGATACACGGAACTGTGATTCATCTCTGCACACACAGGACACGAAGCGGTCATGTTCTTATGTCGCTTACAGAGAGTGGCAAGTTTGTGCACCGTACGAAGTGTGACATTCGGGTGATGCCGGGGTGACGCCAACGCGTCATCTTCGTTGTTCTATCTCATTCGCATGTACCAGAACTGTTCGTTCATTGTACTATTCCGTCGGAATTTATCGCATCAAGAAGAAAAACTCACAAGGAAGAAATGCTTGTGTTGGTGGGGTCCATATGCGTCATATGTGGGCAACCTGGGCTCATGTTAACATGGGCTGCATGTGGGATGGTATCTAGGCTTAATATGGGACCCAAATGGGCTATCCACATGTCAGGTGCGCGATAGTTACCACACACCACAGTTACGTGTATACCAATTGTTTTCATTATCTGGGTTTTACCACATCGTGTGCAATTCTTCTAAAACATGAGACTGCTTGCTGCCTCAAATGGGGTCCATATGGGCTGAACACGGGCTAGCTGGGCTCAAGTCCATGTAGGATGCAGGTGAGCTGGTATTTTTGACTCCATCTGGGACCCAGATGGCTGTCCATACCTAACATGCTCGGCACAGGTATATTAGGCCTGCTACTTTGCGCTCCCATGCTGGATTTTTTCTATCATGTACAATGAATGCATAGCAAAGGAGAGCGGCACGGGCTGGGGCTCATGTGGGATGTATGTGGGTAAGTTGGGCTCACGTCAATATGGGTTGCAGGTTGCAGGCCTTTGGGCTCCATGTTGGACTCAAAGATGAGCCGCCCACAGCTTAAATACCCAATAAAGTTGCCACATTCACAACTATCTGCACATGAATTTTTTAGTTGCTTCGAGTTTTTTATCATTTGTAACAATTATTTTACATGGGACAGCTGGCTGGAATGGGGTCCATATGGGTTGAGCATGGGCTAGCTGGGCTCACGTCCATGTAGGCTGCAGGTGGGCTGGTATTTGGGCTCCACCTGGGACCCAGATGGGCAGCCCATATGCTAACATATTTGGCACAGGTGTGTTAGCCTGGCTATTTGTGCTCCCCCGTTGGATTTTTTTCTCATCAGGTACAAATGAGTACATAGCAAAGGAGAGCAGCACGGGATGAGTTTCATGTGGGGGTTCACGCGGGATGGTTTCATATGGGACCTTGTCATGAAGACCTCTAAAGATCTTGATGAAAAGGCCAAATCTCAGAGGATGTATAAACACAAAAATGTAGGAGTGGTGAATAGCAAGGTGCCCTACGAAACAACCAGATCTCAACCGACAAGTACAAATAGTCACACGGCGCCACACCGACCCACCACGAGCGTCCGCCCTCTAGCTCGCCTCTATCTGGACCAGATCTGCCTGGATCTGGCCAGCGGCCACTTCCTGTTACGCTAAACCGACGTCTACCGAGGCCGGACACACATATCCGGTCTTGGAGGCACCGCGCGGGCCCCCAGCGGCGCAAGCGACCGTAGAGGCAGCAAGTGCCAAGACGAGAGAGAGCGATAGAGTGTGAGAGAGCGAGAGAAGCGGGAGAAGCGAGAGAGCGGGAGAGATAGAGCGAGAAAAGATGGAAGAGAGGAGAAAGAGAGAAGAGAGAGAGAGAGAGAGAGAGAGGAGAGAAGAAAGAGAGAGAGAGAGAGAGAAAGAGGAGAGAGAGAGGAGAGAGAGAAGAAGAGGAGAGAGAAAGAAAGAGAAAGAGGAGAGAGATTTCCCATCCCCAAAAGGTTAGATACCTACCTGAGACTATGCTTCACATCCACGTTTATCAGCAGTCTACGTGACACGCGATGCGCTCACATCACACGCGATGCGCTCACAACCACATCATGGCACCTTCACTAAGACGCAATACGCTCACGTCAAAACATTTAACCACGCCTCTAAGGTACATCCAAGGCCTCGTCACGTACATCACTGGTTCAAAACACGCCCGAGCTGCCGGCTGAGTGCGACGCGCTCGAGGGGGGGTTGGGGGCAGAGTTGACCCCATTGCGATAAAGGACTAAGAGACCTAGAGGCAACAAATAAGCCAGTGGATGAGTCTTCATGGGGAGTCACTTGTGTCACATCTAAGGTACCTAGGTTGTCACCTTAGTGTTAAGTAAGCACAAACAAGGTCGACGCCCTCCGCGGTACCTACAGGCCTCTTCACACACACTAGTGCACCCAGATACTGCTATACGTAAAAGTCACTGGCGTTTAAATGACGTTAGTGGCCTTATTTCATTTTAGAAAATAAAAATGAACAAAAGCCTTCGAGATGATTTGCTACTAAAATTTATGATAGGCGCTCTTGTCCGAACCGCATGCTTCCCAAGGCCAGAGATTCATCGAGGTCGTTTTAGATAAGATGTACCCCCAACCCTAATGAGCTTGAAGAACAAATCTTTTGACCTCGCTGTGGTCCAGGAATTAGGAATCGGCGAAAAAACTGCCTGCTAAAGGAAATTTTCCACCGATGAATCCGTTTGGTTTTTACCTAAATCTCATTCTATATTTGACCCGAAGTCAACAGAACTAGTCGCAGCATTAATTTGCTCTGTCTCATTGCCTAAGCAACCACCCCAACGTTGAACGACGCACTTAAACTCCGTTATCGCACTACATTGAACGATGACCTAGCAATTACCTTCCCTGACAGTCACGACCTGGTTTTGACCTTTTGCAGGCCAAGGACCTTATGAGGTACCTCTTATTGGTGTAGTGAAGGATTTGCTATTAAAGTTCCCAAAAGTACACGTAGTTTAGCACGGCATAGCCGTGCTATTCGTTAAAGACTTATGATTAAATCATAACATGGTTTCTCATGTCATTTTGAGCTATTGTGACCACATTTTTTCCGTATAGTGAAATACAGCGCCGATTTGGAATTGTAAGTTATCATATTGATTTCAATGGTCTCATATCAAATACACTGCCCTCAGCGAGTCAGACACCCGATGACTGTTGGCTGCTTGCCAACTGATGCTCACCTGTCACACGACTTCGAAGTCTCTGTTGGTTGGGGATTAAGTAGCATGGCCATTGAGATGGTGCTATTTGGGTTGACGCCCCCGTTGTCTTGTGTTTCATTTGTGTAGATCGGACAGAAAACTAATAACCGAAAGAACGCCCTGCAACAACAAATAATGCCTAACAAGGAAATAGGTCATGTTAGTTGTGGTGCCTATCTTTGATAGGAGTGTCAT
>NW_023596545.1:40519301-40663469 GCF_011947565.3 Pollicipes pollicipes | reverse complement strand
GTGCACATGTGCAGGCTAAATCTCGGTGGTTGGGTCCCCAGACACATGCAAGCCTGCCCTACTGTCAGACACTTTCCTTCATCCGATTGCTCTGAAATGATCATTTCTGGTCGAAAGGGCTTTAACCCGAAGAACCAAACAACCAAGTGCTCAACCCAGCCATGCTTCATGCTGGGCTGTTAAGACACCGTTCCCTGCTGGCAGCCTGAAGACGAACAGGCCCTCAACCCGCCACTGCCGGTGGCCGCCGCGCTGCCCCAGCAGCCGGAGCCGACGCTGCAGCAGGCGGCAGAGACGGCGTTCCGTGCAGTGCGCCGTCAGTTCCGCGAGTGCCGGACGGTGGAGGAGCTGCTGACCGTGGGCGGCCGGCGGCAGCTGAGCCGAACCGAGTCGCTGCTGTGGCTGATCTCATTGGCGGAGCTAGCAACCACGCAGGCCGTGCCGCCGGATGCTTTCACTGCGCACCCCTGGTCAGTTTCCCTGGTCATTCTGTCGTTGCACCCCTGGTCGTTCTGTCACTGCACACCCCGGGTCAGTCCATCACTGTGGTCCCCCTGATCAGTCTGTCACTGTACACCCCTGGTCAGTCTCCTTGGTTGCTCTGTCACTGCACACCCCTCGTCAGTTTCCTTGGCCAGTCTGTCACTGCGCACCCTGGTCAGTTTCCGTGGTCAGTCCGTCGCTGTGCATCCCTGGTCAGTTTCCGTGGTCAGTCTGTCACTGTGCACCCCTGGTCAGTTTCTGTGGTCAGTCCGTCGGTGCATCCCTGGTCAGTTTCCGTGGCCAGTCTGTCACTGTGCACCCCTGGTCAGTTTCCCTCCTTGGTCATTCCGTCGCTGGTGCACATCCCCTTGTCATTCCTGGTCAGTCGGTTCCTGTGCACCCCTGTCAGTTTCCGTGGGTCAGTCCGTCGCTGTGCACCCCCTGGTCAGTTTCTCGTGGTCAGTCCGTCGCTGTGCAGGCCGGCCTCCGCGGCCGCTGGCAGCGGCGCTGTAGCGGTATGCGTCAAGGACATCGTTATATTGCAGAGTCATTGGTCTTCCGGTCCGTCAAAGTTTTGGTTTTTTACTCGTATCGGGGCCATTTTGTCTCGCCGTTGCAACTGACCGGGCTGGTTGTGAGCCCAGTCACCACCGCAGCCAAAGTGACCGGGTGGTTCAAAAAGATAATCGGCCTGAATTCGTCTGGAACAGGAAAGGCGTGATTCCGGAAAAGGGTCACGCGTAAACATGTGGTTTTTGTCCTGTTCCCCCCTTCCATGCCTTGTGATTTTATTGCTATGTTGGGTTTGGCCATGGCCATCCTTTAACCATGAACACAGTGCCATTGAATAAAGGTGAAAGGAACGTTTTGTGACCTCTTCCCCACCCTGTCCACTTTTACATAAGCCCTGGATGTCCCTAATGCGGCTTCCAACATTAGTATGGCAACGAATATGGTGCGGCTTGTGCACTTTTTGCTGCGCTGACTGCGCCATGGCACCATGACCGAAAGTTATCTTGTAACGCTGGTACATGCTACCGTTATGAGGAGGCGAGTGACTGACAGTGTCCGCCATGCGTCCAGTTACCAGGAGATGGGGCGCCAAATGACTAGCGGCCCTCAAAGCTCGGCGCCTCATCAGCTGTTGGCGCCGGCACGCGCCCTCCTGCGGTTGGGCGTGTCGCCCGCCGATCCCATACTCGCCCTGCTCGTCAACGACCTCATCTGGAGCCTGCGCAAGATGACCATGCGTCAGCTGGTGCAGGTGGGCCACAGCGAGCGCGTCGTGGCGATGTAGCGTGGAGCAGGCCTGGTGGAGCGTCGTCGCAGCAGGTGGAGCGTCGTCTTCGCCCCCCCCCCCCCCCCCCCCCCCCGTTTACGTGTGGCCGGGGTAGGAGGAGAGCCGGTTGTGGGGGAAAAGAGCCAGAGTCGGGGGAGGGGGAGCCGGGGTTATCATGTCGCCCGTGATGCTGTGAAAGCTGCTACACTGACAGAGTCACGGCACTGACAAGCCACTTCACCTCCAGGGCTGCTACACTGACTGAGCCGCTACACTGACAGAGCCGCCACACTGACAGCGCCGCCACACGGACAGAGCCACCGCAGTGGCAGAGTCGCCGCAGAGACACCACACGGACAGAACCACCACACTGACAGAGCCGCCACACTGACAGAGCCGCCATACTGGCAGAGCCGCTACACTGACAGAGCCGCCACACTGACAGAGCCACCACACTGACAGACCTGCCACACTGACAGAGCCGCCACACTGACAGAGCCGCTACACGGACAGAGCCGCGACACTGACAGAGCCGCCACACGGACAGAGCCGCCACACTGACAGAGCCGCCACACGGACAGAGCCGCCACACTGACAGGGCGGCCACACTGACAGAGCGGCCAAACTGACAGAGCCGCCACACTGACAGAGCCGCTACACTGGCAGAGTCGCCACACGGACAGAGCCGCCACACTGACAGGGCGGCCACACTGACAGAGCGGCCAAACTGACAGAGCCGCCACACTGACAGGGCGGCCACACTGACAGAGCGGCCAAACTGACAGAGCCGCCACACTGACAGAGCCGCTACACTGGCAGAGTCGCCACACTGACAGAGCCGCTACACTGGCAGAGTCGCCACACGGACAGACTCGTGACGCCGGGAGAGCGGCCGTGACTTTGGGTCAGTACCGTGGCGCTGTCAAAGCATTGACCCTGTACGGAAGTCATGATTCCGTATCATATTCGTTGTCCCGTGTCAGGACTGCGACACTTTCAGAGCCATGAGCCTGTTGCGCTGTTGTAATTACGCATAAATCCCAACAAAATCAGTGGCGTGCCTCCCTGTCCAGCTCACTCTGCTCTCTCAACTCCTTGCTCTCGGTGCTGCAGGCGTTCTCGCTGGCACGCAGCCAGTTGGCCACCGGTGACAGCCGGCTGCAGCAGCTGCACAAGCTCAGCATGGAGATGATTCAGCTGCGCTGGGTGGAGATCACCGAGCCGCAGGACATCTTGCCCATACTGAAGCACAGGTGAGTGGGGACCGAGATCCTAGTCAAGTTTAGTCAATAATCCCCCAATTATATACATATATATATATATATATATATATATATATATATATACATGCAGGTATGTATGTATACATTTATTTGTCCATATATTTTTGGCTATCTGGCTTTTGACCACATAAAAGAAAATGGATATGGGAATGATTCGCAAAATTTCGCGTGTCGTTTGTAGCCCGTTTTAACCAGTCGAAACTCTGCTGGCAAAAACTTTCGGCCGGTTGCCACCTTCCTTGATCTGGGGGCGGCCTGCGTGTGTGTGTCTGAGGACGAGCCGCGGGCGGGCTGTGTCTGCCTGATGGCGGGATGTCTGTCCGTCCGCGGGAGGGGGTGCGTGCTTGTCTGAGGGCGTGGGGGGAGGCGTGTTTGAGCAGTGACGAGCGGCGATTGTGCGCGCGGCCGACAGTGAAGTGTTCCCGGCCGAGTTTGTGCGCCGGCTGGAGGACCGGGCGCTGGACGCGGCCGGCCGCGTGTCGGCGAGCGAGGCGGCGCTGCTGCTCAACCAGCTGGCGCGGCTGGGCCGGCGGCCGCTACCGCTGCTGCGCGCGCTCAGCTTCCACGCGGCCCGCCAGCACGAGCCGGCGTCCGTGCGCGACTGCGTCCGTACACTGTTCGCCCTGCAGAAGCTCAGCTTCCCCGATCAGGTGAGACCGCCAGATGCCCCAGAGACCACCAGGTGGGGCCGACAGCTGCCCCAGAGACCAGGCGAGGCCGCCATCTAACCCAGGGACCAGGTGGGACCGCCAGCTGCCCCAGAAACGAGGCGAGACCGCCAGCTGCCGCCAGTCAACTACCCGGGACGCCCCGGCTCACGGCTCCGCAGCAGCGGCGGCCGGCGTGGTCGCCGCTGACGTGTCACACACCCGGTAATGCCCAACCCAACGTTTTCTCGTTTTCCACCGGTCGCACGCGCCCTGTTGGGTTGTGCGCAGGGCGGTCAACCCGTGTCCAGCGACGGTAAGCGACGACCGCCGCCCGTACCTCCCACGGGAACACGTGATATCCGTGCCGCGGGCCCTCTGGCGGCAGCGGCGGCGGCGGCGGTGGCTGAGCGCGGTGACAGCACACACCGGCGCCTCTTGCGGTGCGCCACCCGTCCCGGTGCCCGTGCCGTCTGACTTCTCCCCAGTGCGACGGTGGAGACTTGTGACCAGTGATGTCTCCGGTTCCGCAGGTGCTGCTGGAAAAGGTGGGCCGCGACCTGGTGACCCAGACGCCGGCCGTGGAGGAGGCCAGTCTGCTGGGGTCGGCCCTCACCGCCGCCGGCATGCTGCACTGGCGACACCTCGGTCAGTGGCGCCTGCCCCTCCCCTGGCTGCCTACCGACGGCAGCTGGTGGATTGTTACTGTTGGCTGATTGCAGTGGCAGCCCTCTCTGCGGCGTCGCGCCGCTGCTCGGTCGTGGTCAGTGCCGACGAACCCACGTCTGGCCTGTTGCAGAGTTTCTGGAGGCGGCTGCCGTCTGGTATGAGAAGCATGCCGACAGCGTGCGACCGCACGACGTCATCTCCCTGATCATCACGCTGGCAACGGTCAACTTTTGTCCGTCCAACGCGGACGCCCTGCTGCCGGTGCGTAGTCGGTGGGGCCAAACCTGGCGTGTGGGGCAGACCGGGCCTGGACCTGGCGTGTGGGACACACTGGGCCTGGACCTGGCGTGTGGAACAGACCGGGCCGGGCCTGGCGTGTGGGTCAGACTGGGCCTGGACCTGGCGTGTGGGACAGACTGGGCCTGGACCTGGCGTGTAGGACAGGCCGGGCCCGGACCTGGTGTTTGGGGCCGGTGAATTGTTTGTGTTCCATCATTATGGTACTGCGAAGCCTCCACAAAAACTAGCGGTCACTGAACCCCTACCGCTAGTTGCACGAGCTCCGGAGCCGTTGTGCTCTTGCCGAAGGTTTGCGAAGACGGGAGACAGTGCCGCTACCGCTGCCAAGGGCAGCATCACATGAACGGGCCCCGGCCCATGTGCTGCTCGTGCGCCGCGCGCGTAAGTGTAGGCTCTGTCCTCTATCCAGTGGCCTGCGCGCGGCGGGCGCGTGCAGTACGGGTCTGCACAAAACTTGCAACCAAATTACCAACGTTAGAAGGCACATTTCTCATTTTTGTGTTGAAATGGTGAACGGTGACGCGGGAGCAATGTAGAAAGGAAGAGGTTTGTGTGGAAGAGACGCGATAGGCGTGTCCTTGGCCCTCCATGTGATGAGAAAGACAGGATAAGGAACCTGTGACAATCGCCATGCCATTCGCCGTCGTACATGGGCGCGGCCATATTGTTTCTGCGCGTGTTGCGGTTGCTCCTGGCATGCAGGTACCTCAGCGTAGCCTGAAACCTCTCGCCGTTTCTCCACCAATCAGCATTTGCGCGCGCGCGCGACGCTCGCAGCACGTGAACAGGGCTCGGATGGGGAAGACATGCAGCAATAGCCAGAGACCCCAGCTTTTGGCCTTTGGACCTTGTTTTCGTGCCGGTACCCTGCGTCAAAAATGTCTGAATCTGTATGGTCTTAGATTAAAATTGTGTTTACCGTCCCAGAAATCCTCGGCCGACTTCAAGTCGCAGCGGCGCTGCAAACATTTCCTAGTTAACTTTTGTGTGCTGCACCAATCGGTGCACCACTCGTTTTAATGCCACTTTTTCTGCGTGTTGGTTTGAATACTTATGCTGGGCTCGCTCATGTACGAGGAAAGTTATCCTTCGCAAAGTATAGATTGACATTTTATTAGCCTTGCGAGTTAGCGCACTGGGTGCCATGTTGGTCTCCTTAACTGGCTGTGTGTGGTGCATAATATGCGAGAATATCGACTTTATTATTGCTGTAGGACCAAAAAATGTAAACAACCCATATATAATAATAATATTGATTAACATGTAAGATTGAGCCATGTCACCTCTTCAGCTTGCAGTAACGTCGTTTTAGACAGCTACGACCAGTGGCGTGGCTAAAGGGGAACTGCTGAGCCCGTGACCCCTCCCCCTCCCCCTACTGAAGGTGAGGGCCTCCTGGAAGCGAGGCTCCGGTGGTACCTTCGGCGTATAAGACGCTTGAAATAGTTCGAAGGAAAAAACAGCAAAACAGGACCTGAAAGCATAGAAATAGGAACGCGAGCATAGAGGAGTCGCCTCAACTAAAAACGGGGCCGTTAGGGACGCAAGCAGTGCTCCCTTAGCCGATAGTCCTCTCCTCCTCCCCGTGATCCCGTCAGGTTCCTTCTGGGTCACATCGTGGCTACGCTTCTGCCTGCGACGACCTAAAAGCGTATGGTGCCGTTGTAGGGCTCTTGCTTATCACGATCATATGAACTGCTGCTCATGAGGCTCATGATCATGAACATATGATCCTATGTTCATATGATCATGAGGTTCATATGATGTGATTTATGTGTCAGCTGCTCATAAATTCTGGTCCCAGTAATTTCCCCAAACTCTTCAGCGGAAACTTTGGGTCTCATCGCGGTTTCCAGTTTCTCTGTGTTTCTGGCGGTCGAAACGGAAAAATGCCATCGCATGGTGGAACAATCTAGGGGTCCCGTCACATGAGGTCCATTCTTGATGGTGTTTTTTTTTTGTGAGGCGTGACCTGAATCGGAATGGACTTAAGAGCTTCGCTCCTTTGGCTTCCTTTGAGGTAAATGTGCAACATGTGGGCTGGCCTCACTAAATTTATGTTGTGTTCTTTTGTTTATTGGGCGAGATTTATGGCCTGCTTCATTTGAGACACGATAGCGTTTGCTGAAGGTTAACATGGTGCATTTATGTTGAATGGGAGACCGAAATGACAAAGACTACAGAGTGGAGAGCCCGAAATCATCCGTTAAGGGTGTGATTCTATACTCCGGACATATAATTTTAAGACTTTTGAGACCAACCTTGGGCGTGTGATTTTCTGCGTACCGATTTGCAGGGCGTTGGTGAAATGCATAAATGTGATGCGGATCTTGAAGTGGTAGGCGGTGACTGAATTGTAGAAGCACCACTGTGCCGTTGTCGCGCACGTCACTGTATTCGGCGACGGAAGAGAAAATGTGGCAGTAGTTGCCCTTTGTTTTCGTCAGTCAACAACCGGAGCCCCTGTGTGGTGCGACACAAGGGTAATCACCCGCAACTCAGGACTCGGGCTTTCAACCGGCTGGTTGCGGCCGAGTGGCCGGGACTAGCACTGCTGCGTTTGTCGTGCTGGCCCGGTTAGGAACTTCGATGCCGACATCGAGGTGATGCCGCCCCGGGCTGACAGACAGGGAAGCGCGTCCAGAGAGGGACGGATTACGAAGGGAAAGAACACTGCGCTGTCAGGGTGCACAAAAAGCGTATTAGCGATATGGCTCGGTTCGACTACGACGCTTGACAGTAGCAAGCATCTGCCTGGTTCCGGCAGTCAATATGCCAATAGCGGCCAAACAATGGTCATGCTGTCAACCGTTCTGTGGTAGGCACATCACTAATATCATTACCTAACATTAACAGAGCAGCGAAGCTATGGGGACGCACACAGTTCTCACCCGACGCACAATGCCACACACACAACAACAGCACTCGTTGGCGCCACCTATTGGTGACCCACACGACTAGGTTTTGACCCCGTGCCGCTACACCTTATTGCCGCAGAGCAGTTACTCGTTATGCTTTAACGGCCCTCGCCTATTGGCTTTCGTAACAAATAAGTCCAGATGTAGCTGTACCCCGTCCTTACGGAGGACCAAGGGTGCAGCCAGGATTCGGGACGGGATGGGCTACCATGAGTTGTGACGGGAGGTGGGCTAATTTTTTTATGGGTGGTTCCCAGTCCCATTGAATTTGCCTAAAGCCTACGCACTGCGAACTGAATAACAGGCCCCACAAACTAATAGGTGCAATGCCTAGGGCATCATTGACGGATTGATGCTGGTTTGCCCCAATTCTTTAAACAGTTGCCTCAGATGCTGAGCATGCATATTCACCGGGTTATCCGCTGACGCCGTCATGAAAGTTATGGCTGACAATAGACGTGCCTCTGCTTATAATAGTTTATCAGATCTAAAGCCAGAATCGTTTTTCTGGTCACCAGATGTGGAATTCTATTTAGGAGGGTCGTGGTGAAGAAACTGCGCTCAAACCTGACGGGAGGAGGGGCTGGGTGCTAGAGGCCCCTTGAGTCCTCCCCCCCCCCCCTCCGTTTGGCTGTGTCATTGCGGATAACCCTTGTTAATGGATAGAATGATTTTTATGGTCCTCGTCCTGTATTAGCATGTCCGCAAAATTTCGGCCAGTAAACTCTCCGGTCTTCGTCAGATGACAAAAAGCCCATGGAAGGACTGGCTGATATATAGCTTTCAGCCATTTACGCGTCGCAACCCGAATTCTCTCCTTGGAGTTGCTGCGGTTCGAACCAGAGTTTTCTCATTATGAGTCCAGGGTCCCGCCAGCTGGGCTTAATGGGAAGGACAGGTTCTTGCTGTTCTTCCCATTCTCCCAACGCCGATTAGCTCAGTTGGTAGCCTTGGCCTGGTGACCCTTTTGACCTTGGCATTAACGTTTTGTTTGTGTGGCGTTGACCGTGGCTGGCAGCTCTGCCCCGTCGCTGCAGGAGAAACAGTCGTGTCTGTTCGCAGTGGAGGGTCCTGGCCCAGTGTTAGGCGCTGACGTGCATTGCTCCGGTGCATCTCCGTCGCTGTCGCCCAAAGGGGTAGGAACGCCTCAGACAGCGGGGTGAGAGGAAAGGTATGCTAGTTTTGTAGCTGGTAGATTGCTCTTTTCCTGCGTTGTCTTAACGTTTAAGTTTAAATTTTCAAAAAGTGGAGACGCCCCGTTGTCCCCTCCCCCTCGTTCTTACGCCCATGCAGTGCCCCGTCCTTAGTTGTGGTCGGGCGCGGACCGCACACAGAAGTGATGCCAGATTCAAGCTATTTCAAAATGTTGCCCAAACTGGCATCGATTTGTATGTTCACTTCGATCGGTACCCGGCTAATTTTGTCCACAACAAACAGCTGACCGATTTATGAAGTCCGCAATATGGGGCCGCCGCGTAATATTTTATTTCCATGACTAGCCAGCAGATCTTTTCAATTGTCCATTCATCCCACCGATGATGGGCGGCCTGATGGGAGAGACCAATAACGCAGTGATATCCCAGTCCGACTGATGACGCACTACCCTTCGGACGCTCCGATGAAAACCGAGCGTCACGTGACCAAACACGGTAATGGCGCCGCTGACAGCGCCATCTGCGAAACTTTCCAGTCCACCGGTGCCAGACCGATCGCGGTACCTGAGCCGTGCCGCCCTCCCGGGCATGTGAGCGAGTGACGCCAGCACGTCCAAATGTGCCGCGATCTGCTGGGAGAATGCTGCTCATTGAACGGTGGCGACGGGAAGGCGGGCGGGTGGGGGAGCCTCATTGATCGGTTGGCTCGGGCCAAACAAGGGGGTGGAGAGGAAGGCTGGAACGAACCTAGTCAAGACGGCTGGGGGCTCACGGGGATGTTGATCCCTGCTTTGCACACAGCGTCCGCTAGCATCATCTTTTAAGTTAAGAGGCATTGGTGTGGCCAAGTGAGACTCGTGGTCCGCGCCTTCATTTCATAAATTTGTGTGTGTGTGTGTGTGTGTGTTTGTGTGTGTGTGTGTGTGTGTGTGTGTGTGTGTGTGTGTGTGTGTGCGTGCGTGCGTGCGTGCGTGCGTGCGTGCGTGCGTGCGTGACGGCCGGTGCGCGTGCTGATCTGGGTGTGGGCCGGCCGACAGACGCTGCTGGCGCGGTGCCGGCAGGACGAGCTGCCGTCGCCGCGCGTGCTGATCTGGGTGTGGGCCGGCCGACCGACGCTGCTGGCGCGGTGCCGGCAGGACGAGCTGCCGTCGCCGCGCGTGCTGATCTGGGTGTGGGCCGGCCGGCCGACGCTGCTGGCGCGGTGCCGGCAGGACGAGCTGCCGTCGCCGCGCGTGCTGATCTGGGTGTGGGCCGGCCGACAGACGCTGCTGGCGCGGTGCCGGCGGGACGAGCTGCCGTCACCGCGCGTCTGGCTCGACCTCGTCTGGGCGTTGGCCGTGCTGGGACGCGCCAGCGACGAGCAGCTGCGCTCGGTGCTGGAGCCCGACTGGTGCCGCCGGCTGCTGGCCGACGGCGAGGCGCCGGCGCTCGGCGCCCGGCTCAAGCTGCTGAATCTGGCCGCCTACGCCCGACTGCGCCACGGCCATCCAGGTGAGGGGACAGAGGGGCAGCGAGCGGCGCCGGACGGGCCGAGGAGGGCGCTCCGGTCGGCGGCGCCATTTCGTTGACCCAGCCTGCCATCACTGGGAGGTTAGCGTCCCCCTCCCACTTCCCTCCACCACTGCCCGCCCACCAACGACTTCAGGAACAACTTATGGTACATATAGGGTGGGTTAACTAGAGTTTGCGTACCTGACGAAAAATTATTTCGGTGTATGCTAGAGGAAGATTGGTCAGATGTCAGATGGGATCGCTGAGCTTTGACGTCACTGATGGAGGATAACGCGGCGGTTTTTTTTTCTTGACCAGGTGCAGTAACGCGTTGTTTCCGTTCCTCCTTTGGACTGTCCTCATGTCATTTATAAAATGGCGGACCGTCTGACAGTCGGGGTCGGTCACATGATACAGGCTGTCCACAAATGAAATGTGCTGTTACTGTGTACTAAAGTAAGTGTACACTCACTGTAAGTAGCTGAACTCTTACCTAACATGTGACTTTTCTTAATGACTTATTCAACATCAGACAACTAACTTTCGAATAACAATAAAAGAGGACTAGAGATGCCAAATTCACTTCACAGGTAGACCACTATTTGAACACATTTATGTACATGTTTTAAGTCTTTAGGTCGTAACCTTCGGGTCCGATAAGGTAAATTGGAAAAAATGGGCCAGGTAAATTGGAGAAAGGTGTTCACAGTGCCCTCAGACATCAAACAACCACTTTAAGCCCAGACGTCTGTCTAAGCAAAATAAAACTCGCGGTCATAGTGAGGCACTCCTCTTATGTAATCTTCAGGTCAAAAAGACTGCCCACGTTTCAGTCATTTAATGGGCACAAAAACATCTTAGGCGGCATGTTCGTCAAAACAAAACGTGCCGCAGGTCTGGAGTCGGTGCCTGGGCCCCCAGTGATTAGTCCGCCCGCGTTCCGCAGGTCTGGAGTCAGTACTTGGGCTCCGTGTGATCAGTCCGCCCGTGTTCCGCAGGTCTGGAGTCGGTACTTGGCCCCGTTTGATCAGTCCGCCCGTGTTCCGCAGGTCTGGAGTCGGTGCCGGGGCTTGGCGCGGCGGGAGAGGCCGCACCGGTCCTGTCTCGCGAGGCTGACGCCCTGCGGCGGGACGTTCTGGAGGCGCTGGCCAACCTGCTGCCGCCGCCTAGCCACTTGCATGTGGGCCCGCAGACGACGGCCGGCTGCCGCGTCGACGCCGAGTTCGCCATCGGCGACGACGGCTCGCCGGTGCCGTGCGCGCCGTACGGCAGCGCGCTCCCCGGCGCCGCGTCGCCGCCCGGCCCGCTGCCGCCGCACGTGCACAGGTGACCGCGGCGCCGAGGTCGGGGCCGCCTGGGCCGCCGTCCCCAGCGCTGCTGGGACGAGGCACTGGTCTTGTTCGGTGACATTAACGAACGGCACTCGCATGGCTGCGCAGTGCCGAAGATGACTGCTGGAGGGCGCGCAGTCCGTCATTGCTGTCTATCTGTCGACGCCGGTACTGGCCAAGGTCGCCAGCACCGGCATCCCCTGTGGAAACGGGGTCCACCGGCGCAGTGTGAGATGCGGCGTGTTTGTTCACCCCGTCATGAGGAGGTACGAGGTGAGCCAACTCTCCGGTGTTGCAGGGTGGCCCTCTGCACCTGGACGTACCGGGACTTCACGCTGGACTCTATGGAGCTGACCGGCTACAACAAGATAGGCGTGGACTTACTCGAGCTCAGTGGCTACAAGGTCCTGGAGGTGTCGCACACAGAGTTCAAGACGCAGGACACTGTGTTGCAAAAAGTGAAGTTCTTGCGGCAAAAGATCCGTGATTTAGTCGCGAGGTAGCCCCGCTGGGCTCTAGGAATGAGTCGTGAGCGTGCGTTGTGAGTGCTCTCTGTCTGCGACTGTGGCGACGCGGGAAGGCTCGGCCCCATCACGCGGTGGTCGCCGCAGCCAGTGGTTTTATCCTCCCCTCCCCCCCCCCCCCCCCCCCACTGAGTCGAGCGCTGCCCCTTCCCCGCGAGACGGCCCACTGACAACCGCAGGCCAGCGGCTAAAGCGCCACGCGTTGCAGGCTGATGTGCGGACAGTAAATCCGAGCATGATGGTTGTCTGCTGTCTGTGACTGCTCGCACGCTGGCTGTAAACATGAGGATCGCGTACAAGAACCGATGCGTTTCGTTGTGAGCAGGGTATTTGCGAGAATCTGTGAGAAGCTTGTTTGTGACGGCATCATTTCATCAGGGGTCACACTCGGTTGAGAGTTCTGACGATTCCGTCCTATCTTTTCCTTTCTTCCATCGTTGTGTTGGTCTGCTTCGTCGCTAAGCTTCACATGAACGTCGAGGCTGTGGGAGCATCTATTGCGCACTCACATAACTCAAGAAACTCCATTGAGGTATTACGTGGCCCCGACCGGACGCATCCGCTGTAGGGTCTGCGAGACACCATTATATCGCCTGTACCACGCACAACGCGCTTTGCACGGTACCACCTGGCAGACCAGAACACTTGGACGGCATAGCGAGTGAATTGGCAATGCGGGAAAGAAATGGTAGGCGAAGAAATGTCACGAGTTCGGAGAAAAGCATCGACTTTTAGGTCCATTAGCCAAGCCTCGCACAGAAGCCTTGCCCCGCGCCACCTGCTGACAGATGGGCTGATTGGTTTCCATTTGTGGGCAAGTCCATTTGTCCAGTCCACTGTTTTCCCATTTCCTGACAGGCAAGAACTCCGCCCGAAGTAGTCCGCGACGCAACCTGACCTAATGTGCGACAGCTGCTGGACTGAGGATACATTGCCGAAAGTTATGTTGCGAAGTATCGCGAGCATGAGGCAAAACAAGAGGCCGACACAAGCAGTGTGACAAATGGGACAACGGAAAATGAAATGGAAAATGACGGAATGTTTGTCAATGCACAATGACGGAATGAAGTGCCCACAAGATCAAACTTGAAAAAGGGTGATTGAACATCGAAATACCGACGGGGTACGCGTCTGGACAGGCTATGGTATTTTCGACGTCTGGGGGAAGGGCGTGGTGCACAACTTAAAAGAAGTGTTCCACATTCGTGTGGGGTTTTGAACTGAAAGGCATCTTGAACATCATCGGGTGCGGTTCACAGCAACGCCCGCCTGAAGATCTGAACCCCTCTATTTTCTGAGCCGCACGCTCGCGCAATTTGCTCTTCCGGGCAGACTTTCAATGTCGCCCAGGCATTCATGACGCCCTTCAAATCGCGCCGTTCCGTTAGCCATGCGGCGATCAAGGCCAAGAAAAAACAAAATTGTCGAGCCGTTCATATCTGGCCGTCGTGAGCACAATTTCCAGCTGTAGCGATCATCAACCGGCCCTGTCAATGCTGCGCAAGGTACGGTGACAGACGAATGATGACGTATTGGGGAGCTGATTTACCAGGGCAGTTGTGTTGTCCGGAGCAGTCCCTTCCGCTCAAAAGCGCTCCGATAGTTATAAGTGAACCTATCATGTCTGATGCTTGCTTCAATATCTTGTGTGTAAGTGTGTAATATTCCCTTTAAGATCAGCCAGTGGGTTGTGCATTTGCTATTGATCACAACAAAAGTTCATCGATCTATTGTTCTCCATTTTGACATTAACCGGCGCACGTCATACCCGCAAGGTTTAAATTTTCTGTTCGACCAGTCGCTTTGGGCGTTCATACAAATCACGCCTCACTGTTCATTCTTTCGGATATCTCGCCGTCTTTTTTAAATAAATTTCCATTTCGGCAGTTGCCTTACCGATATTTGCCAGGTCCTGCACTAGGCATAAGAGACCTGTTGCTACGTAACCGGTATATATTTACCACCACTCACGTTATACATTATCCCCATACAAAAACCACCATTCGATATTTCCGACCGCAAAAATAGCCTCGTCACTTCAGTTGTCTACTTCACTCATTGGTTCGATTCGTATACCAAGGCGAAGCAGCGTCTTATGTCGTCTGGTGGCTCGTTCCCAGTGACCATAAAAAGGGGCCCTGTCTGCCTGCCACGGAGGAAACGGGAACGGTACTGAATGAGGCACGTTGCCGCCCGATGCTGGGCGCCCAGACATGGCTGGCACGGACCCACCACCATTTAACGGGCGGCTGACGGCGCCAGGCGTTTACAAACGCTCCCTCGCTCCGCCCGCACCGCAACAGGCGTGGTGACTTACACCACCTCGCTCTGCCTGCGGTGCCGCTGGTCTGGCCTCATCCACTATGGCATGGGTTTCGTACCTGTGTGTTGCGGCGACGAACGTATGTTTTGGCTGTTCGTGTGTCTGTGTATGTGTGTGCGCGCGCCCCAGAACGTCGTAGAGAAGCAGACAACATGTAAGGATCATTTATTATTCAATGAACGACAGCGAACGGATGGTCATCTCACCCGAAAGCAAAGCTCAGTGGTGTCGCTAGCACACCGGGTAATTCCGTCATGAAGGAGTCCACATGCAACGGTGGACACATAAGGGAAGTACATACGAGATTACTTGTATTGCACCTCGACGATTAGCGAGAAAAGCTACGCGCGACTCCGCGCCTGAAAAGCTCGAGATGCCCTGACGGCCTCTGTCAGCTGCGGTCCAGCTACAGACTCCAGCCGTGACACGAACACAGTCCGCCCCCGCCGAAGAGGGGGCGGCGCGCTGCTGACGCAGTACCCTGTGGCACACAACCAGACGACACGGCTACCGACACAGACCGACGCACACAAACACACAAACGCCAACACACACCGGCACACTCCTGAAACTGCGTCCGCGGACTGGCGGTCGCCCGCGCTCGGAACGGACAGGAAGTATTGTGTATTTCACGGAGGCGCCCGGAAACGGACAGGGGATGGGCCCACGGCCGGGCTCGTCTCTGAAGCTGAGCGCCGCCGCTGACGGTCGGCCCGCCTCAGCGCCCATGCTCGCTGGTGCGCCGCCGACTGCAGACGGGGACGACTGTCGGCGCGCGCCTCATCCGGCTTCAGGAGAGCACGCGGAGCGGCGGACCCAGCGGCGCCCCGCGGCTCACTCGGACTCCTCGGCCGAGTCGGCCTTCTTCGGCGCTTTCTTGGGCGGACGCCCGCGGGGCTGTGGCAGCACGGCATTCCGCAGTTAAAGCGTGTGGATAGGTCTGGTCCAATGTATCTCCGGTCTCCATTTTCGGGCAAACACAACGACCAAGGGCGTCCTTGCGTCTACCCTGAAGAGGCGAGCACTCCCTTCAAAGCACGCCGCCCGTGTAAGAAGCCTGTCCAGAAATCCACGAGAGCCCAAAGACGAGTCAGACGTCTTGACGTGTATTACGCCCTGGCTGGGAGTAGGCGGCAATGGCCCCGGATAAGCCAGAAATAAACTCCGTCCGCGGCAGCGTCCCACGAGAAAAACCCTACTACAGCTGGCCAATGGACGGTTCCAAGAAGACCCGGCGCCGAACATTACCGGGAGCAACTCAGACTGGGTCGTCGCTACACATCGGATTTCAGGACGAATTTGTTGGGTACGGCCCTAGCGCAACCAGCTCATGCTGGAACGCATCGGGGCACGCACACTTATGGAGCTCTACAGTGATGCCTCAGAGACAACACGGAAGGTAAAAAGCAAATACTTCAATACACATGGCTTATCATCACGCCACGGAGAGATCGTAGGATGAGAATGTAAAGGTCCAATGTGCATCGTAACCTTTGGTTTCCAAATGGCGTGCCCAGACGTGACCCTGTGCCCGGGGGGGGGGGGGGGCACGTGAAAGCCGAGTTTTTACAATATTTGTCCAATTCATTGACATTTTTAACGACGTTGTCGTGTGATGGTGATTTGGCGTTTTAGAGCGCGTCGGCATTTGGGTCATTTTGAGCTCACAATGTTTTACGATGGGTGGCACGGGAGAAAACGATGTTATCGGTTGGCACCGTCGGCTGTAACGACCGATGTCCAATACCGATGTCATACGCTCTAAATGATGCGGTCCAATGCTTTGAATGCATGGTCCAAGGAGCCCATGAGGTCCCCGAGATGTCCCTGCGCATGTGCGGGGTACTCACTACCGGCCGCAAATTCAGAGGAAATCGGAAAGGGACGCCGCCTGTGTGAATACCGCCAAGTTCATACTGAACTGGAAAGGTGATCGCCATCGCACACAAACCCCTTCAATATTTGTGCTGATTTCGAGTATGGTTCAGTCATTGCCTGCATCCAAAATGCGGACTTCACTCGGCCCACAAAGTTTCAGACAGTACCACTTCTGCTCTTGAGATCTGTTCCTCCCAAAGAACACAGATCGCAGTTCATCTATCGGTGTGGTTTGGCATACACAAGATGTCGTGTGGGAAGCTGGCAGCTGCACCGTCTTGCCCCAGTTCCAGGGCTGCTCCGGCACTGGCCGCCGATACCGAACAAGTAAAAAAAGTAACTTTCCAGCTATATCACACCATAGTGTTGATGAAAAATTGATGATTGAGTGTACTCAGAGCGAATATTTTTGGTGACTGAATAAAGATCCATTACTCATAGCTCAACAATCCCTTGGTGACCGGCCTAAGATCTTGGTTACTCCTTCCCATCCCACACCTTCTCCTGGTTCCTGCAATCGCAAATGCTAACCTTGGCTGCTTTCTTGGCTGGTCCACCCACTTTACGGGGTCGACCCCTTTTCTTGGCAGGAGCAGGCTGTTGAGCACCCTCCTCCCCATCCGCCGCTCCCGAGTCAGCCATCTTGCGCTTCTCGGGTACCTTCGCGGCCACCTATTGGGGCAACATCACCGATAACAGCAGTAATGTGTCAGTAGGTATGTGCTGATCAGGGGTCATGTAATGCTGATAAATGGATGGATAGTCAGGTGTGGCAGTGGCTACACCAACTTCACTACCTATACACAATTGACCTGATTGGTGCATATGTTCATCAGGTCTGCAAAAACAAACTTCCAATGAACAGCCTTTTAGCTCAGGGGGGGGGGGGGAGCAAAATGCCCATGTTCTCCCCTGGCTACCTGACTTGAGTCATGAAGTATAAACATTTCATGTTTAAGTATTCAGGCTGGGCACAACATTGAAGTGCCCATTTTGCATGCAATGAGTGAGGTTTAGGAGGTGAGGTGAGGACTTAATACCTTATCACTTTTGGGTGGTCTGCCACGTCTCTTCTTCACAACCACATCATTGTTATCTTGAGCTGTTGCTTCTTCGGGCATCTGCAAAAATGTTGTGATGCTGTTATGTAATACAGATGTCATGAGTGGCAGAAAATCCTCAAAATAATTGTGGTGTATTGGGATTGTGCTTTCTTCCAAGGCATGAATATGAACATTATGAAAGCAGTTGTTGGTTGCATGTAGTGTAATCAAGTATCAAATGGATATAGACAACCGAAGTATGACAACAGTGCAAAATGGAGGAAAGCTTCAGTAAGCTGCAGTGAGCCACTAGTGGAGGAGCACTGCAGAGGGAAGCTGTAGGGATGAAAACATGAGATGTTGGTGACATGTCTGTGGTTAAGTGACTTCAAAATAGTGGTGTTATGAGCATGAAAAAACATGATGTGTACATTATGTGCCACAATCATCTATATGACATACAGCATGCTTTACTTCCCATGTCAACATGACACAGGCAAGTATGTGGAAACCATGCTCCAGTGGGGAGGATAAACTCTACAATGCCAAAATGGCCCTTCTCCAGATTGTAAAGTGGGCCCCCTATAAGCAGGAATGAATCTTGCATAGAACGGCATTAGCCTTATAGAAGCCAGCTTTCACTTTTTGCAGTCCGGAATGGAAACACCTCAGTGAATAATGGGTCCTCTACAAACCAAAATGGGCTGTCCAAGTCCATAATGGGCCCTCTTCAAGTCAGAATGGCCCAATATGGTGGAGAATGGGTCCTCTGCAGAGCAAAATAGGCCCTCCACAGTTAATAATAGGCTCTCTCAAGTCAGATTAGCCCAATAGGCACCACAAGTCTGCATGGGACTCATCTGCATGCTAGAATGGGTCTTCTTTAGTCAATAATATGCCCTCTACATGTCAGGATGGGATGGGCCCTCTAGAGGTCAGAATGAATCTTCATTAAGCCAGAATAACCTCCCTGTGGATCAGAATGGGCTTTCTACAGGTCAGAATGGGCCCTTGGCAGAGCTTTCAAGTCAATAATGGGCCCTCCACTGGTTAGACCTGTAGAATGATATCAATTACAGGACCCTTACTTAATAAAAAGCCTTCTACAGGCTTGAAGGAGCCCTCTGCAGTCCAGGATGAGCCCTCTGCAAAACAAAAATGGCCCTCTAGTCAATACTAGATCCTCCACAGGTCATAACGGGCCCTCTACAAACCAAAATGGGCTCTCCACAGGCCAGAATCAGCCTTCTACATGCCAGCATGGGCCCTAAACAGTAAATAATGGACTGAATACAGATCAGAATAGGTCTCTTCAGGCTAGATGGGCCCTTCAGTCCATCAAGGGCCTGCTACTGGTCAGACTGGGACCCTCTGCAGGCTTAGAATTACCCTATTTTGGTCAGAATCAACCTTAATAGACCAGAATCAACCTGCAACTTGTCAGGATAGACTGTAAGAGGCTTGCATTTACATTGCATGTAGAGTTACAGGTTAACACTTTTCAAGTTCAGAATGGGCCCTCAACAGGCCCTCCAAGTTGAGGGGTGGTGCCACCCCCATCAGCTTTCAATTTGGGGTGAGCATCGCTCACTGCTGCCCCCCCCCCCCCCCCCTCCCGGTTTCTGTGTCCTTGCACACAGGTAAGGAAAAGCAAGCCTGCTCTTCCATTTAATCAATACCACGCTGAAGGAACAGACAGTGATCGTCCAAAGAGGCTTCACACTTTTCACAAGGAATGTTAACATACACTTTATGTCCACCGGAGTGTACATTTGGCTCCAATAGGAGCCCTGAGCCCCTTGTTTGGCAATACCAGTGGCATATTGCCGGGGCAGCAAATGCCCTGTATAAGGCCTGTGCGCGCAGGTAGATGAGAAAGACGCATGGGATGCCTACCCTGTAATGTGAACGTTGATAACCCCAACGTAGAGGGAACAGTGGGGCAGACGTTCCCACAAAACGTCGCACCACCACCACCCAGGTATAAGGGGGAAAACCGCTTCAGGTGCCCACCGCGGCGACTTTGCAAACCACCTTGCGCGCGCATGGCAAAACGGGCATCCTATTACCCGGTTACCAAAAATAAGCTAAAATAACCAAAAATAAACACTTACTACCAAATTTTATCCATCACCATCAAAGTGAACACGACACCACCGATTGGGTCATTGTGACCAGCATGCTTGTGTTCGTCACCGGTATAAGGAAACTGTGAACAGCAATGTCTGTTTAAATTACCAAATATACGAGGGAAATGACTGGTGTCAGCTTGAGAGAGCGAGGGGGCTGGGCCTGGGGATGGGGCTTGACATAATGTGGCCAGGGGCGGCGGATTTGGGGAGGGCAGGTAGCAGCTACTCTCTGCCGGAGGCAGGCAACATTTACACGCGCCCGGTTGGCCGGTTGGATACCCTTCGCTCCGGTGGGGGGGGGGGGGGATCAATTTGACCGCCTCCCAAGATCTCAGGAACTAAGAGAGCTAGAGACACCAAATTTACGGGGTGTATTGGCCCGTACGTGTATTGGCCCGTACGTGAATTCACTAAGGTAGAAGTTTCAGGTTCCTAGGTCATGACGTTCGGGTCAAATAAGGTCGAACAAGGTCAAACTGAAGGCTGGTCTCCAGAGAGCCCCCAAAACTAGATACCTGTTCTAAGCAAAAGGTAGCATGCTCATTTAAGGTCGGTGACACTGTTTGACCTTTTTGAAGATCGTGATGACCAAACTCATACAAGACTGCTTTGACTTTTGTGTTTGAATAGGCGACGAAGATAGCGCTTAGTGTAGTTCCTAAAATTTAATGTTTACCTGGGTCATTTCAGGTCAGTGCCCTAGCCCAAGCTTAACGAAGTCCATGGAAGATGCATAATGCAGTTCCTGTTATTAATAAATTTGAAATGAGCACCGGAAACTATCCCATGCACCAAGCCCTGGAGAAATAAAGCAGGTTGGTTTTGACTTTGGTATGACTTTCATACTTGACCCTAGGTTAATGAAATTTGTTTATTCAATTTTTGTGTTGCCTAAGAAAGTATCTCCGACATGCATGGCTTTGTCTAACACTCCATTGCTGCATCAGTTTGAACGATTCCCTAGAAATTAACTTTGCTGAATTCGTAGCCTGACCTTGACCTGCCGTAGGTCAGGGACCTTACAGGGCACATCTAGATGTATGATGTCAAACGATCCGCTGCTCAATTGTCTACCGCTATGGAAGTTCGGCGCGGCCGTGCAGCGCCGTTCTGAAACTATTCCGGAAAACCTTCGTGGGGGGGGGGGTCAAACTGAAACCACCCGAGCGTGTGTTAACATGATCAGCAGCTGGGGCGGGGCGGAAACGCACGGCGTAGGAGAGTACCGGACAGATGACAGCAGGATGGGACGGGACCAGAAATAATGGCACAAGGCATGGGAGCAAATGATAGCAGGGGGCAGGAGACGACAGAAAGACAGGGCTGAGGGCAGGGCTGAGGGCTTAGATGGGTGGGGCTGGATGAGTTAAGGAGGAGTTTGTCGCATGAGATAAATTCTAGGTACACACCACAGGTTCTAGAGATTTTAAACAAATCAGGATTGAGACAACAGAGCGGAGGACAGAACACCACAGCACAGCACAGCACATAATGTGGCAGAGCCAAGCGGAATTATTCAAAACAAAACAAGGTTTACCTGAAAGACCATTTCAAAAGATGCTTCCTTCAGTCCTAACGCAATTGCACGCAAGGAACTGTCTGCTGCACGTCTTGCATGCCTTTGCTTGGCTTAACGAAGTTTGCGTACCATGCCATCCGAGCTACTGCTCATTTTGAGGTGAATGCAGTGCATACATGGCGCGCGGTGCCGCCGCGGGCCACATATATCCGCCGAGGGCCACACGCTCTTTTCGATGTGCAAGTACGGTTTTTCTTTGATAGGTTTGACCCGGGTGCTCGTTCCGGACATGCGCATCACGACGAACAATAGCCCTTTAAAAACACCGACCCTGTCAGCTGTCCGGGGGGCATCGACACGGACGCCGGAATGGGAGACCATCACCGCGTGGTGGTTTCCCATTACCTGGCCTGGCACGTCGGCGGCCGGGCCCTCGGCGCCCACACCTCCGCAAAATGTGAGTCCGGCGGAGGTGCAGGCACCGAGGCTTCGGCGATCCTCTGAGATCCTCGATCCTTTCTCCTTCTTTTGAAACAATTAAGAAGGCGCGTTCTGTAGATATTTTTGCGATTACGCGCTAGCACATTAATTCTGATCTGTCAGCTGTCGTGCATTCGTTTTGTGCTTACGTCGCATCACAGTAATTACCATATCTAATGTGCAAATCTGCCGCTTATGTGTGTTGTTATACCTTGCCTGGTATTTCTCTATGCGTTTCAATGAACAGTCTAGGAAAATAGCAGGTCAGTGAATAACGTGCAGCCTGAAC
The DNA here is from genome assembly GCF_011947565.3 of Pollicipes pollicipes. Taxonomy (NCBI): domain Eukaryota; kingdom Metazoa; phylum Arthropoda; class Thecostraca; order Pollicipedomorpha; family Pollicipedidae; genus Pollicipes; species Pollicipes pollicipes. The sequence goes on along the minus strand of NW_023596545.1, from coordinate 40,641,726 downwards.
TTTGCGTCATGAGAGAGGACGCGTCGTGGTCAGGTCCATGCGTTTGGCATTAATGTGTCCATCTCGCGTAGTTCAGATATTACACACAGCTTGGAGCGACTGCGAATCTTCCACGACTGCAATCGAAGGATGTTTGTCACGACTGGCAAAATATCTCACAGATGTTTTACGTAGTGACCCCTCGCGGGGAGCGATGAAGAAGCCGCGATGCCCGCCCTTTCCGCCAGAGCGAGAGGCAGGCGACGCCATATAGCCTCAGTAGCTGAGTGCGTCGTAAGGCCTCAATATACCGTTGATAGATTTGCGACTCGCGGAACGCGGGACTCGGTTTTCAACTGTTTTCAACTTGCGACTTCTTGCGACTCCCAAAAGGTGGAAGCCGGAGAACGGCCTTGGGCTGGCGGAAAGGTTGGTTGACTTTTTCCGTCGGTGGATTTACATGCGGCCATATAAGGGGTTTGCTAAGATGACTATAAGTGACTGACCCATAGCAGCGGCGGTGAAATCGGTCACTGAGGGACCGTTGCTTCATTACGGCGACTCCAGAAGGCGAGGCTCGCACACAGTCCGATGAGGGACTCCGACGACGAGACATCCTTATGCCCGTGTTGTTTACTAACATGATGCGGGATTCAGGCTCAACTTGTGTCAGACCAGGACATAGCTCTAACCTAGTCACAGATCAGGACCAGCGAGAACCAAACCAGAAACGCGAACTTCATCAGACTTGCGAGTAACGCGACAAGATTTGCTCACTGTGCCCAGCACCCTTGCGACCGTTTGACAATTAATACGGGCTCGAAAGACGACACCACGCGGGCGGCGCGCGCGCGGCGGCATTTGTCGATGTGTGCGAGCGTCCTGGCGCGTGAGTTCAGTATTCCGCGCGCAGGCGAGAAACCTTCTAGTCCTCGTGGCACCTCAATCTCCCAAGAGGTGGTCGTGGCAGAGCTGAAAGCGTTTGCTGAGCCAAGTATCGTTATCTGCTCGTGTTTTGGCCCTTTCTCGTGGTGTTCTTCAGTATTCGTCCGTAAGTTTCAGATGTTTATTTGTATCCACATCCTCAGCTACGGCGTTATTGTTAAGTTATTCGACTACAAGTCTAACTTCCGTAATAACTTGCAAGTATGTCCGAACTCCTTAAATTATGTAGTACAAAACGCGATTCGTGATTGAAACATGCACAGGCTGTTCAACAGTGGCCGCGAGCCAGTGAGGTTCATGTCTGGGAGTCGCGCTCATAAACGCCAGATCCAAATGACTCCCCGATTACATTACTTTTTAGTATTGAACGCCACATGGCTTGTGACGTGGCAGGATTTGAATGACGTTACCATGAGGACATGCATACACGCATGGCCTTGAAATAGTTGCACGAAATAGTCTGCACGTATCCGCGGGCGCATGCCTAAACTAGTGGTTTTAGGTCTGAAGAAGGGCAGGGCTGTAAACTGCACCGACTCATCTTCAGAATGACTTTCAGGTCAAAACTTCATACAACTGAAGAACACTTGACTTTAACTCGCGTCACCAAATTCTGCCGTTGACCTGGAATTGCATGATCGGACAGCGGGGCCAGGGCTCACACAATACGTACAGCATAGAATGGGCCGATTCCAGGAATCCATCCATAAAAAAATAATAACGTTCTGTCATCAAAGTCACTACTTTAAAAGCTTCGAAGTCCACGCCCGCGAGGCCACTGGTCATTCAATGGTCAGAACCGCGAGGCCACTCGTTTCATATATTGCCATGTGTCGCAATGCATTCTCATGTATCTCAATGCATTCTCACGTATCTCAATGTATTCTCACGTATCTCAATGTATTCTCAGGTATGGCGCAGACGAGCGCGCGTGCCATCCAGCCGCACGCGCCATTCTTCAGCCAGCCCGCACCCTGTCGTCGCACGTGGCGCCCAGCAGTCCCGCCCGCCGGCCGCGTGCCAGGCGCGGCGCCACCGACGCGGCGCTGGACACGCGGTGGGTCCGCCGCGGCTCAGACGGCCGCCGCCGCCGGCTCCGCCTCTGTCTGCCCGCCGGGTGCCAGAGCGCCAGCCGTGTTCTAGGGGACAGAGGCGGCACGTGAGGCAGGACGCGGCGTAGCACGTTTGGAATTCTGGGCTTCGATAGTGAACCCCGTACATTATCTGGATATTGCTGAAGTGTTTTGGTGATGCTACAGTGAACGGCGGAATTAAAGAGCGTGGGGCAGCTCTTAATTCCTAAGTGTGGAAGTTTCGTACATGCGGGCAACAAACACCACAAAACAACATAAATTGAATTATTTCAACGAGTACAGCGTATAACACTGTATATGTGTATATATGTATATTAACATATATACTGTATATATGTATGTAACACTGCATATATGTATGCATATAACAACCCGGAAGAATTCGTCACTAATTGCACAATAAGTGTTGAACAAATAAAAATGACAAGAAGGCGCGCACGCGGCCTCGTCTCCCGCCGCGTGCAAAAATCGCTGCAAAAGCTCACCAATCCAGACCACCTCTAAGTCTGCAGCCTCTATGGAGACAGCAACGACAAAGACCACAGAAAAAAGACGACGAACACTGGGGACAGAAAACACACATCAGCTCGGTCATCGCCTCCACGGCGTCCGCGAACTCACCAGTTGCCGCGCCCTCTCCTCCAGCAGGCCGAAGGCGAAGTGGTTCAGCAAGAGGCCGTTTGGCAGCGCCACGCCTTGGAACCTGCGCCGGGGGAAGAAGACGTCGACATCAGACCAACAGGACACGCCACGGGGGCGGTCAAGTCGTCACAAGCTCCACAGCGCACAACGCGACGGGCAAGTGACTGATGCGCTCCAAATTGTGAAGGTATCTCTTTTCAAAGAGAATGCATTGCAATTGATTGGAAGCTATGGTAAGATGCGTCAGTGTGCAGCTATTTTACAAACCGAGAAGTGGCCAATCCAATCCAGATTGTTCAGTCCAATAAGCGCAGAGCAGTTGTAACACAAGTAGCCGACCCAGGCGTCTGGCAACCGGCACACCTGCTGACACTGAGTGACCTGCACGTCGCCCTTTACCGACACGCACGACATCCCCGCTGACGCCAAATGGCCCGCGCATCATTCCGGACTGACCTCTAGGCCAACCCTGCTGACCCTGGATGGCCTGCGCATCACTTCCGACTGACCTTTACGCCACCCCTAATAATCATGAATGACCGCTGACTGACCCACACACGGTCCCTGACCCCGACTGACCTGTAGAGCGGACCGCATTCGGCCTGGACGCGGTGCACGGCACAGATGGAACAGCGCCCCAACAAGCCCGTATGCGCCATGGCTGGCCCTCGGCTCAGGTCCACGTGGTCGCCGCACCGGTACACCGTCACCCGGTTCCCTGGCGGCGGGGCGGCTGGTTGACGTTCGGCAGCGGCAGGCGCGGGCGGGCTACGGGTGTACTGGCCGGCGGGTTACGGGGAGGCGCACTGGGACCGCCTGGGGCGGCCGCACTCGAGGTCGGACCAGTGTGCGCTGCTGCTGACTGGTGGGGGAGTGGAGTTGGGTGTGGGCGTCGATGACGGATACCCACAACGCCAGGGTCCGCGCTGTCGACGAGCGCCGTCCGGGTGACGTGTTGGGCTGAGATGGGCCTAGAGATACCACCAATTCAGGTTCCACACTCTCGGCGATCGATATGACTTTCACCACGGAGGCACAATCTACAAAATAAAATAACTCAATGCAGGGTCAGGAGCAGGTACACCGTGATGTGCGGTTCTTGAGTACCTAACTTATTTCGGGCAATTTTAGGAATTACATTACAACGTGAGAAGTCTTTCTTTAAATTAAATATACGTCAATTTGGGAATGAGCGGCAGGTTTGCACTAAGATGCAAATGTTGGCGTAAGATTTCCCCCAAAGCGTTTTGCAAATAGAAAAGTCCGGAAATTTAACTCTACTGACAGCAGTTAGCACCGCAAACAAAAAATAAGCCCACGCAGCAACCGGACAAAAGGGCTTTCCTAATCGACGCGACTGGAACAATCAAGGAATATTCACCAAGCTCCGAGAATCTCACAATTAGAGAGAACTGACAATACTGGTTGCTGCACAGTCAGGGAGTCATCAACCGCCTGGGCACACCTGCTTCAGACTCATACTCGACTCCGCTCCAGCAGAATCGGTCCGACCGACCCGGGCTCGCAGCACGCGGAGCGCTTACGACTCAGACTCCGAGCAGCACAACTCGATTTGGAGTTGACTCGATTCCGACCCCAAGGGCATATGGTTTGGTCACGGAATCGACTCCGACTGGGTGGATTCCGGCGATAGTGGTTCCGAATGCATAGATGTACGCGGGTTCAGGACCACCGGTATTGAACAGCTGTTTCCGTAATAAGAAGGGAAACAAGTGCAGCAACAAAACGGCAAAACATTCAATGCCTCTTCCTGCGCTTATGGCATCCAAATGAATCACTGCACGTATCGTTATCTATGTTTCCATTCGAGTACAGACATCGGTGATTCAAACCTGTACGTGTAGTTCAAATTGGACTCCACGTGACGTGGACGTTCAAAGAAATCGATTAACCCTTGGCTTACTAAAAGTCTAGATGACGCAGGAGCCCACCTCGACCGCACGCGGAAACAAGCACCAGAATGCCGGGCACCTCGCGCCCACCGAAGTCGGACAGTTGCTGTACGCTAGGCACCCATTCACAAACACAACTCACCCGCCTCACACCGCAGCACAACTTATCCGTCTCGAACCGCAACAAGACTCATCCGCCTCGCACCGCAGCACAACTCACCCGCCTCGCGCCGCAGCACAACTCACCCGCCTCATACCGCAGCACAACTCACCCGCCTTGCACCGCGACACAACTCATCCGCCTCACACCGCAACACAACTCACCCGCCTCGAACCGCAGCACAACTCACCCGCCTCGCACCGCGGCACAACTCACCCGCCCCACACCGCGGCACAACTCACCCGCCTCACACCGCGGCACAACTCACTCGCCTCGAACTGCAGCACAGCTCACCCACCTCGCACCGCGGCACAACTCACCCGCCTCACAACGTACCACAACTTATCCGCCTCGCGCCGCAGCACAACTCACCCGCCTCGCACCGCGACACAACTCACCAGTCTCTGACTGCTCGGCCATGCTGGGCACCTGGCGGCGCTTGTGCTCGTTATCGGCGAACATCTGCAGCGCCAGCTCCGCCGACACGTCGAGCCGCCGGAGCGGCAGCGCCAGCTGGCCCAGCCGGCGCATCATGCCGGCCAGCACGCGCAGCTCGCCGCCGCTGGGCGTCCATGCGTCCAGCGGCAGCTGCACGTCGTACACGAAACTGCCGCTGCGCACTGCAGGGGCGTGCGGTGGCCGGTCAGCTGGGCGGCGGGACGGGGTGGCCTGGCTGAGGGCGGGGTGTGTATCCGTGCCAGATTGGCAGTCATTTACAGTCAGCTAAGGGAATAATGATAGGGGTGACGGCGGAGGGAAGATCGCCTCTAATTACGATTGAAGTTACCTTATCGCCAAGAAGCTAATGGGTTGTGCGAAAAGATGTAACGTGGAAAATGGATGCAATGTTCCGCGGTCACTTGCAGCCGCGCCCCTCCCCCCCCCCCCCCTACCACTTATATGTCCAAGTCGTGTCGGTATTAGTATGCAAAGGGTTGAATGCTGACAGATAACAAATTGCTGTGCGTGCGCCGTAAATCGCAGTCTAGTACAAAATAACTAGATTGAGAACATGCCACGCTGTCATACGCCCCGCAAAACATTGCGCGCCTCGTGAAAATTTGTGCTGTCCCCTCCCTCTACAATTGAGAGGGCCTGCATGCGCCCTCGGAACCCGGTGTGATAAGACGATGGAGTGAGCGCGTCAGCATTTGAACAACGCATTGCCACTCGAAAACCCGCTCACGCTCGTTATCGAGCTAGTCTGTACACAAAAAGCCAACACCAAGTGTGGCACGGAGCTCTACGTGGTAGGCGCGCCCGTGCGCCGCACGCACCATTGGGGCTGGGGAAGCTGTGCAGCTGCACGTAGTGTTCGTCTTTGAATGCCTCCTCGATGACTGCGCCGAGCATCAGCGAACAGCTGCGCCAGAAGGCTTTGTTCGCCTGAAACGACGACCAGCCGGCTCGAGTTCGCACCTCATGCGGGTGAACGTCACACGGAGTACACGTCAGTCTAGTAGAGTGATAGGTGTGTCACTTTGTGGGCCTTGTTGTACTTCGGTATGTGAGGATCCCACTGGGATGCTGTTTACGTCTCTTGGTCACGCAGTGAAGCCACGAATACGTGTAAGTGTACGTCTTAAACGCGCCGTGCACACCCGCACATAACTCAGTCAGGAATAAGACGAGCCTATGATCTCATCTGTTGTGGAACGTACGCTTGTACAGCGCAACTACAAAGTTCGTACGTCGGTAGTTGACTTTGATGGAACTACGACGACGCCAACACCAGCTGCCTGAACGAATTTTTAAAAAATCGATGCAAGAAAGGATATTGCAGAAACAAAATCAAACGAAAAAGACGAAAGAAAACAGAAAGAGCAAAACGAAGGGACGACTGGAGGGCCGAGTAGAGGAGTAGGTGTTCAGGCGGCTATCAATACTAACCCGGGCCTCACGAGTATCCATGCGACTACGCTTGTTCCAAAACATCTACCGGCATTGCGAACCCTATTTCTATACAAAGTCGAGAGGGGTTGCAAATTTCGGGGGACGGCTATGCCTGGGGCAGCACCTTGAGCTGTGAAAAACTTCGTCGTTAGTTTCAGACGCCTGGCCATTCAGAGCTGTGGCTTTTCTCTCCACACCTCACCTCGGTCAAAACACATCCCACAGTTCACAAACAGGTGCGGTCAAGGCCGAATCCGGTTGTCGTGGTCGGGCTGGGCTTCCGTGTGAGCTCCCTGTCGTAAGATTACGTCGCGCATTTGGATTCATTTTACAACCCCTTCCTCCTGCCTCCGCGCCGGTTAAGCTGGGCCTGAATTCCTGCCTCCCGGTTGCGTTGTGATGAGCGTAATGTCCCGAAAAGATAACGCCTGCTTGGCATGTAATCGAACTAGAGGTGAAACAAAAAAAAACAAACAAAAAACGGGCGGGTTCCCTGCCATACGAGGAAGCCCATGGCATCATGGGACTCGAAGGTGTGCACGAGCGCCATACCGAAGTGACTTCAAATGCGTTCGTAGTTTGAAAAGGACACATCAGCCGTCGTCGGAACGGTATCATGGGACGAAGTGGAGATGCTACGGGGGGGGGGGGGGCGTCGGTATTGGAATAGGAGAATTAACTTATTATGCACCGAAGTGACCGTAAATTTGCAGCTTTTCAAAGAAACGTAAACGATTTTCACCCTCAGCGTAAAATGCATACATGAATGCCGTGTTTCTGGGCCGACAGCAACACCATGTAAAAAGGAAGGCGGCTGCATCTTGGGACTAGCTGACCAAAACAAAAAAAAATAAACTCTGCGTGATCTGTTACCCTTGCGCACACCTTTCGTGAGGTCCTCGTGTGTTACGCGTCAATGGACGACGTTGGGTGGTGACCATATCTCTCCCTCTCCCATGCCGGAGGGCTACGGTAGAATATCTCGTCCGTGTCGGCGGGCCACGGCCAGATGTGAGGAGCAACTCTCCCGTCAGTCACGGCGGGCCACAGCCAGATATGAGGAGCAACTCTCCCGTCAGTCACGGCGGACCACAGCCAGGTGTGAGGAGCAACTCTCCCGTCAGTCACGGCGGGCCACAGCCAGATATGAGGAGCAACTCTCCCGTCAGTCACGGCGGGCCGCAGCCAGATATGAGGAGCAACTCTCCCGTCAGTCACGGCGGACCGCACTGGTAGGGTCACGAGCTCTAATCTACGCAGGACTGGCTACCGAGCAGCTGGCTGAAAACGTCACAAAGCCACATCCCCAGCAGCCTGCACCGCCACAGTCTCCTGGCGCCGTCACACAACGTCGCATTCTGTGCCAGTGATGCATGGTACCTGAAACTCATCACGGACCAATAAAATCCAAAGCATAAGGAACACGGACCGCACGAACCGACTTCATCTAAAAGATCATATTTCGCCTACACAAGCGCGTGAAAGAAGCCCACCCAAGGGCAAAACTCACATGGAAGGGGTTGGCTTCGGTGAAGTAGAGGTACTTGAGCGTGCACGACTCGGCGGTGATGGGTCGATGCATATCCCAGAGCTCACCATTGACCTCAGCCAGCGCCGCGCGTCCCACCACCTCATCAGACAGGTCTGAAACACGGCGCATGGCGACTGTCAGGACAACGCCACACGCAAGGCCGGTGGAATAATTCCTGCCCTTCCAGGGCGATTTATGTCTCGGCCAAGTGCTCTCGGTCGTCACTTTTGCTCCTGAAAAGGTGTATGATTACACCATTCAGCGTCTGTACTTTAAGACAGCAAACAAAAATGCTGACTTAACAAGGCCAGGCACAACTGAAATCTCGTTAAATATGGCGCATCGCATTTGCACGCAGCACAGCCCCTGCAGAGTCCACGGGGGTGTGCTGCAACAAGCGGAGCTCTCAGGTTCCACGGCGCGTCTGCACTACGTCAGTGTTACGCCGGTGGCAACATGACGGAGGCGCGGTCAAGCCCGAGCGCCCGCCGGCGCGGCCCCGCCGCCCGCGCCCTGCGGCACGTTCACTCACGGCGCGCGCAGTCGTGTGGCGTGGAGATGCCCCTGTTCATCATCAGCGTGCAGGGCTCGAGCGGGCCGCCCTCGTAGCGCACCTCGACCTTCTCGAGGCGGCCGACCAACGAGCGTTGGCGCCGCTCCTCCTCGTCGAACAGCGCCGCGCGCCGCCGGCTCACAGAAGCGTTGGTCAGCTGCGAGAGGAGCCCTGCGTGCGCGAGGGGTGGTCACGCACTGTTCGGCAGCGAGGTGCTGAGGTGTACATGAGGCACGCTACGGAGATGGTCGAGAGGGCTTGTGAATAGCTACAGAACCTGTTCCTTGGTGCACCAAAAGAAGTGGCAAATCATGTTGACATGGCTACTTGTACCAAAACAGGTGACATAAAGACAATGGAGTAATGTCAGCTTACCCCAGATGAATTTTAAAATGTTGCACCAAGCACTTGCTAAGGTGGCACCCCAATTAGAGCCCGTGCTGAGCGTGCTCTTAGGCTAATACACTAGCTTTGTGAATCCAGGGGTCCAAACTGTAGAATAACTGAAGTGTGACTGTTAGTCAAATTAAGTTTAAGTTTGTCCAGCACACTATGTAAAAGCTTCCTGCCATGAGAGTTTTCTCAAACAGAGGAAAGCTTTCAAGAAAGACTAGGCTGTAGTGAACTGTAAATGCCACTCACTGCTTGAGAGTCTAGCAATGCACTCATTTGAGACCACTGGGATGATTATGGTTGAGTGAAATGATTGAAGGACAAAAGCATGCACTGAGAGCAATGGTATAAGCTTGTCTAATTCTCATAAGTTAGGATATATTTATCATGCCTTCCAAATTTGGCTTGAAAGCCTCAAATCAAGGATACTAAACCATCATCTTCAAACAACATATAAATGCAATATACACAAACTTGGGTATATATACAACATGTATATATATATATATATATATATATATATATATATATATATATATATATATCAGTTCTCAACTATATCAGTGATAGTTGCACATATTTTGTAAAACATGTCACATTTTGTAGTCAGGCATGCAAGTAGTACTTACTTCTTTTATGTGGCAGCACTGACATTGCTGTTTTGATGTGTATACTTAACACCATGGCAAAACTTAATTTTCACAGAATCTATACAATAACTCTTGAAAAACTCATGAGCACAGAATGCCCTGAAGCACAATGTCCAGTTGTACCTGTCACCTGCAAATGAGAGATGATTAAAACTAACAGTTCTAGGACCATATTTATTTAGAAGAGCATGCGCACAATTTATCGCAAAAGGTTTATTCCTTTAAAATACATTTCATTTTTTAACCAACAAGTATCAAAACAAAGACAGCATGATGACAAAACCCCTCACATGTGAGACAACTGCATTACTTTCAAAAAGTGTTGATTAACAGAAAAAGGATTCAAAAAATATCTTGAATGGAGGTCAAGAGGATGAAAAGGATCTCCAGTCCTCTCACTTCCACTAGGTACTTAGGAGATAATAGGACTTTGCTGTTCCAGCCTGAAAAGAATCCTCTCAGTATTAGTCACTGTGGTTATTAGAATCATTGGACATATAAGCAAAGACAGGTAATATGACATGGTTATTTCCATTTTCTTTGGATCTTTATGCACATACAGACACAACTAACCAAATTTAAGTAGCCAAGCCAAGCAAACATAGCATTTGGGACTATCCTATATTGGCTAACTGATCACACAAGATTCTCCCAAACTCTAGTGTTAGAAGTGACTTACATAAGCCCAACACATTCATATTATGGTGTCACATACCCATATACATGCATATGTATATATACATATATACCTATACAAAACAAAAGATAAATATAAAAGGAGGCCAAATTTGTACCACACTTAAATTCTACACTTTTCATTACCATATATTTCTAACACTACTTGATCTTTTACTAAAAGGCATACTTTTACTGGCACAAACATTGAGACATCTAGTATCTTGTATTTACAACTATGAAATCACATGTTCTTTGCTGCATGATACCACAAAAAAAACATTTATCAAATAGGCATCATCACAAAATACCATGTCTCTGTTGAAATGTGACAACAAAGGACCATGAAAATGTTCTGGTAAATTACAAGACCAAACCAGCCAACAAAAGTAGGGAACTGGACAGACTTATTGGTAGAAACACCTGCATCTCAGATGTTTTGCTGTCAGATGCTGCACAGTCAGTGTGGCACATGTTAAAATAAAATACACTTGTAGAAGCAGTAGGAGGCTGGTTGCCACAACCTGTGTACAATTGGCATGCAGCTTACAAATGTGTTACAAGGCACGTTCAGTGTTAGCCCAATGTCATTGATACCAGAAACCAGCAAAGCTTCAGGATAAAATCTAACAAATCCAAAGCGCTCTGGACACCTAATTAATGTTATTACTAACAAGATGAATATGAACCAATTGAAAGCCGCAATGTGAGCAAGCGTACCGTCGGTAAGTCGCAAACTTGGCTGGATATGGAACTTGTCACCACCACAAATGCCCCATGTGCGTCGCAAAAAGATGAAATTATCCATGCTCTTGGCTTATGTTGGAAAAAAGAAAAATTGACACTCATTTGAAAAACGATGACAAGAATCGGTGTTTCACCTTTTATTCATATTTTATTATGTATTTGTCTTGAGTTGATTTCATCAATGTACAAAACATGGACAAAATATTAGCAGCTTATTACTGGTAACTATGGCAACCGTGGGCGGGTTCGTTCTAGATTTAGATGCGTGAGTTGGGTTCTCGTATTGTGCAAGTTTTTGGCTATATTTGTGTTATTTTAGCCATGTTTAGACTTTAAAGAGTTGCGCAACCATTAAGCAGCCATCTCAGTTTTGATGTAAACCATTGTGCCTACAGTCAATCTCTTACATCTGTGTTGTTGCAGGTCATACTTATGCGGCCATGGGAATGCGCGTAGCGACGCATTGAAAGGTCAGCTGCCCGCATGTAAGTACCTACTTGTTGCAGTCTCGTCGCGAGGAATCATGTGAATAGCAATGATGAAATTAAATGACGTGCTTTTGACCTTATGTCGCACCTTTCCTGTTTCTGTCGCAGACGCTTTCATAAGAATTTGGGGACATTTATCGCGTATGCGTTGGGGATGGCATGCTTAGACATTTTTCCTTGTCTAACCCCAACTTATTTTGCCAAATTACACCACTACTATGTACGAACATTTTTTAGATGCTGCGCAAATACAAGTAAGCGACAGGTTCATATTCAGATCGATGCTCTCCACATTTGTTACGGGCCTGGTGGTAGGTCATGCCAGTCTCAACATTTGCGTCTTGTGCGCGTTGTGTTTAGGACGTTAATGCCTTTCACTACACAAGGTTTTGCGAATATCAAAGGATTCTGCCTTCAATTATATGGCCTAAAGATTTAAAACCGTTACCGGTGGCGTAGCCAACTGCGATGCAGGGGCGCATTATTGTGACCCGGCGGCACGTCAAGTCGTGACGCAAGCTGTTCGTTTTCATCGCTTGTTAAGTTGCCCATGAATTGGACTCCCTGGTTTTCATATTTAATGTCCAACAAAATTAATACCTGGATTTTCTTAGGAATAATGGCGTCAGGGACAGAACGCTAGAATTGTGTCTCCGTTGAACCACGGCTACGTACGTTCAATAGGTGGCGCTGCTGCATACCGAGTGCGACCGAGTCCGGAACCGGTGCCCAGTGTAATTCGGTCGAAGCATAACGGGGGCAGTTTTTAGGAAGATGCATATACCATCGTTGTTCTAATACCGGATAATGATTTTCAAGACCGTTTGTTCAGATTTATGTCAGTCACAGCTCGAAAGCTTGCATCTGCTGACTTGTGACCGCCCCTCGTTGCACTGAGGCAGCGCGGATACCAGCTGGGGTACATAGCGCCGAACCCGCACCCTGGAGCAGACACGATGTGTGCATCTCTGAGCAGTCTGATTTTGAGTGCGCGGACTGAAGTGGATATGATATTGCATAGAAGGCGTTATCTAAATGCGGCACGTTACATTCTAAGCTGAGTAATCGTTGTCACATCCAGCTCACAGCGGCTTGCGTCATCGGTGGCGCAGGCAGCTGCCAGGGAAGATAATATGGCGACAATAGCTGACGTTTCGCTCGTTAATTCTTTGTATTGTTTTTGCGTTCATACTTGTGTTCTCGTTCAGTACGTGGCTCAATATGTGGCAATACAGTTCGCTCGTTTTCGGTCTGAAATTATGTGGTCGTGAAGTATTGCACTTAGGTGAAAAATTTATTTGTGTTTGTCAGGATGTGGAGGGAATTTATTCTAAAAATGGCAACATAGTTAAAATCAACAAATTCTGCTTATCTCTTGCACTAATTTCGCGGACTTTAATCTTCAAGACAAGGGAACACTTGAAGCCGAATGTGTGACACGCTGCCTTCTGCTGTGTTGAAACACTTGCAAATGTCATTTTTGCTTGATCTTACATCCTCAAGTTTTCACCGTAAACGGCATGCAAGCTGAAGAACGGTATTCACTGGTCTCCTATAAACACTGTACGGCGGAATAATCACAGGTTCCTATTGTTTAAGCCTGTCCATGTAGATTTAGCTTTTCTAGCCTTTTCATCGATATGGGTCACCGTAGCCTCCCGACTTAGCCGTCATGTTTCGTGCAGCACCTCGTGTCGTACCGTGTATCGGGTGTTACGATGTGAGAGCTCGAATTAATTGTTATTTGGATAGCTTTGTAGTGGCAATGTCTGCACAGGTTCGGAGCATTTTCTGGATCTACTTGTTTTGGTTTTCAGACGTAATGTTTTGTTAAGCTTTGTTAAGTCGTGGTTCAATCGTGGTATTGAAAAGTCGAACATTGTCAATAGACTCAGTGCTTTCCTGATACCGTCATTTAAACAGTACCTCCTGTTATAGTGGAAGGCTGTTTTTTGTCAAAATAAGATATTCCAACTCACAATGCCGAAAAATTAGAAGCTCATGGCCTTTCTTGCTCATATCAAGTGCACGGATATATAATTTAAGACCAGGCACGTCAAATTTTTGTGGAGGGCTGGGGCACATGTAAAATTTTGTCCCAGCTCTTGTCAATTTGTGTATACCCTTTTCTGACAAATCACCAGGCATCTGGTGCAAACCTCCTATTGGTTCGGGGCATGACGCCCCGTCCCCCTCCTTTGGCTACGTCTCTGTTTAAAACGGGCTCATTCTATTTCAGCAAAAGTGTAACAACGAAAGCTGACGGAGCAGTAACGGAATTTCGATCTGAAGTTGAATCTGAATTGTTTGCCAGCCCAGTTTGTCACTTGACGAACGGCCAAAACGGACTGTGGCTACTGAAGCGGGAGGTTCGTGGCAGTTCGGAATCTGAATATTATGCTGGATACTAATTGGATATTATAAAATGTCATGCTGATTCGAATGTTTGCACCGAAACCTCAGAATTGGATTGGTGTGCAGTTTCCACTTTTCAGACGACGTCATTGGTTTCAAGCTGACTGCTCTGTGCTTCGGTCAGTGGTACATTTCGCACTTGGTCAAAAGAATGGACTGAGGCGTTGGTTCCAATCTGTACTGGTGTCGGAAGTTTTGCACTTTGATGAGGATGTGGAAAGTATATGGGAAGGTGGGCTACGCCATCGCCGTTCCAACGCCACAACCATAAGCCTCAGTGTGTCTGTTTCGTCCCATATTGGCGATATAGAGTGTATCCTGGATCAGAATTTCTTGTGATCATTTGCATTGTGTGGTGGATGCCGCGTCACGTAGGTTAGAGGTTTGGCGGGAGACGCTGCGGCCCGTTCGGAGGACGCATCCTCGCTCCCATCGTAGGACCGCACGGCTCCAGCCCGCTGAGAACCGACGTTCTCGTGGACTCCGCAGTGCCCCGTGTCTGCTGTGTCGTGCGGCAAGACTGGTCGCCGCTGGCACGCCCTGAGGGCGCTCTAAGGGGTTTCCGCGATGATGGCCTTCATGACTCGATACTGTTTTGTATAATTCGAATCCCGACTTTAGGGATTCGGATTATCGAATCCCTAAAGACAAATCCCTAAAGGGAAAGCGAGGGTTTAATTCCTTGTTTGCAGGATTCTTGGATTCAAAAGGTTCGAATCTATTCCAATTCTTTCGAGTGATGCGAATCCGAATCCTCAGCTCTGGAGGTTATCCACCGGGCTTGCACGCCGTTCCGTACGGAGGCTAACTAAATGGAGGTTGGCGGCTAACTAAAGCTACTACAGATCAGCAATCGGTTTTGTAGGATTCGAAGAAATTCGAGCCTTACGAATCCTGGTACCCTAAATGTAAGGATGTCAGCCATAAAGATCAGGATTTAGATTCTGACAAGCCCATATAATCCGGAAAGCCATGATTTAAATTGCAGCATTATGTGTTAACGTTCTTACAGAGCAACTAAACGTAGCATGTAAAGATCGGAGCTGCACCGGACTGAGTGACCCGTCCTCGTTTTTAGTTCAACGTTTTAGTTCGATATTTCAATCAAATATAGTCTATTCAGATGTTTGGCAGTCTCTAGTTCGGTTCCGAACCCGAATCCTCTGCCCTAGGCTTCAAACCCTAAAATGTTGTGAATCTTTAGCTTCATATGACCCGCTTCAAAATCCATGTGATTTTGAAGTTAAACGGCTGAGTCGTGACGGCTTTATCGGTTACATGTAAGTTATTTGCCATCCTGATGCATATTGTAAGTACCCATCCTAAGTATTAAGCTGGCTAAAATTTCGTATTTTGACCTGAAGGGACATGAGCTGTGCGTAAGCTTTCTCATGTTCAAGGCCATTGATTTAATCTCCAGTTATCACCAAACAAAACTTACTTTTACACCCAATGCACTAAGAGAACTAGCCAGAGGCTCATTGACCCGCTCCCTCACTTCAGGTAAAGCGTTTTGCGAAGTCCGGAGAAACCGTCCAGAGACTGCGCCATGCCGGGACCAGAAATTCGCCAAGGCTGTCGCGATGTCACGGCTCGCACAATCTGCCTTGGACCGGAGAAGTCAACGTACAAGGTTTTCAGAAAGCCCCAGGACAAAAAGGAGAAGAAGCCCAGAGAAATGCCGAAAAGAATGGTAAGGAAACGACTTACTGACCCCGGCAACTGCTGCCAATCACAGTCATCCATTGAATACTGTGCAAAGTATATATATATATATATATATATATATATATATATATATGTATGTATGTATGTATGTATGTATGTATGTATGTATGTATACAAGGTCCTTTCATAGCATAGTAACTGTAGCATCAGTAGCGTCATATGAGAATAAACACGGGGACAGACGCCTTTTGATTCAACGGAATGTACTTAACACCCGTTCTGCGCTGTTTGCTGCCAAAATAAGTTTAAAAGATGTTTGTGTATTGCTATTTTGGCTCATCCATGCACACACATGTAGTTGATATCATCATCAGCATACGGTTTTTGCAGCTGGTTACAAGTGACTTGATCCGGAAGATTCGTGTCCCCTACGAGAGAGATCCACAGACAGTCACAATCAACCAAGGGAAGTTCCAGAAGATCAGCAGTTCCGCTAAGGTAACGGCACTCTGATCCAGTGTGCTGTGTGCATCACGTATTCTATACATGGACTTATTCGGCACGTCCGCGCGCGCAGAGGCAAAACCACACATGCCACGTTTTCGTGGAACGTGACGCACGTGGTTTCGCCCGTTTACACGTTTTCTCGCAGCAAGGTTAATGTGGTTTCGTTTTCGTACGGACTTATATACAAAACACATCTGTCTACCATGAAACGACGCAAGCGCCTCAAGTGGCACTACGTGGCAGCACGCCTCTGGCGTCTTTTTCTCGCCTGCGATCGCCTTCCAAGCAGTGAGACAGCTGTGGGCATGCGCTGGACGGTAGTGACTGTGTCCGGCAGGTGCTCTCCAAGCAGGAGGTGGAGGCGGCCGAGCGGCGGCGCGAGGAGCAGAAGGACCGCCTCGCGGCCGAGGCGCTGGCCCGCCGCCAGGCGCTCGAGGCCGCGGACATCGTCCGTGAGTCCAAGGAAGCTGAAGCTGTAGACGAATTGAAGGAGGAAGCCAGAAAACGCGCCAAAAATATCGTGGATCGCGCGAAAATAGTAATGTATCGCCTGCCCGCAACCAGCGCTTATGTTAAAATGCATGCATGTTGCCTGCGCATAGCTTATGAAATATCTAACTTGGGACGTTAAAAGCATGCACATCTCGTTTTCTCATTCGTCGCAGATCTTAAATCCATCCGTGGCCGGTGGTCAACGATTTCCTGTTACGGGCGACCAGACTGATACTGGTCAACTGAAGCCCGAATACCTTGTCCAAGAGCTGCACATGACGCCAGTCTGTCGCTCGTCCATCAGCAGGAATAACGTTTGAGCGGCTACTTATTTACGTTTTTAAGTTGCTGGTTTGGGGAAAGCCATTCTCAGTCTTAAATAGCGTCTGCTCAATAGCGTGCATAAGTACTTGTAATGTGGTAGGAAAAATACCGCTGTCAAATTGAGCACTCTAAATTTTGATATCCAATATTTATTTATCGCCACCGCATATACTACTTCAGGCCGAGATGGAGGCTGATGAAGACATCAAGCAGATGAACCAGATGATCATGCAGGCGAAGGTTTACGCTGTCCGAGACGCGCAGGTAGAGGAGAAGAAGGTCATCGCGAAGGAGATGATGGAGGAAGAGCGACGGTTGGATCACATGATGGAACAGGTAGGCTGGTGATGCGCTCTCTTGAAGGAAGCGTTCCACATTTACATGGGTTTTTTGGACTGAAATAGCCATCTCGAAGACTTTTCTGTGATGTTTTAAGTCTTGCCCTTCGTAAGTGCTAAAGCCCTCTAGCTTCTGAGTTACAACCCCGCGAAAATGGGGAAGGGTTTATTGGGGAGAGCATTTCAAAGCCACATTGGCACTCATGTCATCTTAATAACGTCTTTCAACTCCTGTCATTCCATAAGGCATGCGGCGATCAAGGCCAAGAAAAAAATAAAATTGTCGAGACGCTCACATCTGGCGTTCGTGGGCGCGATTTCCAGATAGAACGTCCGTCAATTGGCTCTCAGTGTTGCACGGGGTACGATGACGTAATTAAGCCATGACTCATTGAGGAACATATCTACTAAACAGAGAATTGTTCTGTCGAGAGCAGTCTTTTGACTTAAAATGTAAATCAACAGTTCTAAGTGAGCTTGCGTCATCATATCTGATGCTCGTTTCAATATCTTCAAATGTGAAACATTCGCTTTAATATCGTATACTGCTTTTTCCTAAGATTGTGTATCCCGTTTGTTTCTCGCACTATCCTATCCACGATGAAGTCGCTTTAGACGGACGCGTGCCTTGCTGTAGGCGGCCGCTGTGCTGGTTCGTGACGAGCGTCGGCGCCTGACGGCTGGGTCGGGCCGGACAGGAGCGTCAGCGGGACCTGGCGGAGCAGCAGAGACGCGAGGAGGAGCGGCGCAGGGTCAGGGAGAAGCAGAAGGCCGTCATCATCGAGCAGATCGCCGAAAACGAGGAGCACAGGATTCTCAGGGCCGAGAAGAAAAACCAGGTAGGCCAACACAGCGGGGTGTTTTTATCGTCATTGTTCACTTTGTTTTACGGCCGTGATTTTTTGTAAGTGTGTATCGTGGTTCCGTAACCCGCAAAGGTAAAGAAATAACCTTCATGTCATGCGTCAAGAAATGCACACGACCGAGGAGCGCTGGTAGTCAACACGCTCATGACGTGCGCTTTGCAAGGCCGTAGTCACTATGCGGCTATGTGGTCATAAACGACTGACTTTCAGCAGGGAAGGTAGTCATTTGTCCAATCAGTGTGTATTTCTTTTCTTTCACGTGGCATGCCATTTTCCCAGGAAGCTGAAACGATAAGGAAAAAGATACGCAAGATGCAGCTAGAGGATCTTGAGGCAGACGAGGCAAAGAAGAAAGCGCAACACGAAATGCACGAATCTTTGCGAATTGCCAACGAGGCCATGGAAGAAAAGAAGAGAAACCAGAAGGATTTCGCCAAGCTTGAAGAGGATCAGGTATCATTCGTCGTTCCCGTCGTCTTGTACTTGTTTCATCGGAGCCCAGAGCACAGTTAAACCTGAAACCGTGTTATTCGTCGCGGACGGGGGCTAGGCTGGCGACCAACAGTTCGGTGATGGGATCTCACTCCTGCGCAGATTCGAGAATACCAACGCCAGAAGGCGGAGCAGGAGGCCAAGTACGAGGAGGAGCAGGCGGCTCTGAAGAAGGCCAAGGAACTCGAGATCGCGAAGATGCGGGCGATGCAGCAGCGTGAGCAGGACAGACTGGCTGGCGAGCACGAGAGGCGAGCGCGCCGCGACAGGGAACGGGTACGCCTGCGTGTGCGCCGTGGCGGTTTGCTTCCATCAATCAGATATTGATGTCGTCTCTTACCCTGATTCGTTGCATTCAGGCCGCGTGGGTGGAGTTATTTAGAGCGTCACGGTTTCGTACGATGTTGATGTTCATTATTTGCTCAGAGCAAATTTCGCGCGCTACATTTTCAACATACGAGTCATGAACTGTCAGTTTGGTATTTTAAACATTTGGCAGGCATCTTCCTCCCCAAAGAAATTGCCTGCAACAGCTTAACCACTCTGCGACTTTCATGCATGCATTGTTCCGGCAATGTCCTCGCCGCCGGATCAACGCATCACGCCCTGGCCAGAAAGGGTAACGTTTCCCGGACGGACGGCCCCTCGTGCTCGCTGTCTGCTTCTCGCTCCGCGCATGCTCCTGTGCACATGTCAGCCCCCCACCGCAGATGGAGCGCGAGTGGCGGCGCAAGGAGCTGGAGGATGCGCGGCTCAAGGCCGAGAACGACGCGGAACTGAAGCAGGCGCGCCACAACCAGGTGGAGCAGCGCGAGCGCCAGGTGGCCGTGGAGGCGCAGCGCGAGCGGGCCGAGTTCTATCGTATCCTACAGGCGCAGAAGGAGGCCGAGGCGCTCAGCCACGCCGACGACGCCATGCACAAACTGGTACGTGGGACGCCGGCGGTGAGCGGGCCGAGGGCTGGGAGCCAGGCGCTCGTGGTGTGTGGCACTGGGGTGGACGTGGGCCAGTTTTGAGGCGTCTTATGTTTCAAGGACGTACATTTAGGGTGATTGGATGTATGGTCTGAAAGTTCTCCAAGTTAATTTCTACAGAACGGCAGAAAACTGCGGTGTCCAGTCAATTTTTGAACAACAACGAATCCTTGCTAAAAGTTAGAACGACCTTCAGCCCCTGTTCTTTTCACCATGATGAGTTGGGAGTTCTTATTCTGACACTAGCAACATCCACTTTACCATGAGATACTGATGAAACGACGCTATGGAGCAAGCATTGGCTGTACGAAAGGAATGCTTGTACGGAGCATCGTCCTTGTCTGGTGTGTTAGCATCTACGTGGCGTTTCGGCCAGCTTATTCTCCGGCCGTCAACAGCTGTCGCTGAGTACTGAGAAGCACTGGACGGTCTAGGCTTTCAGCCAGGTACGCGTCACAGTCCGAATTTTGTCCCTGGAACTGCTGAGATTCGAGCCTTGTCTTCTGATGACAAGGCCAGTGCTCTTCCACTGGGCTAACCGGAAATGGGCAACCACAGTGAGCACCCCTCGTCCGCTCCGGTTGGCCCAGTAGTGGTAGAATGCTGGGCATGTAGCCAGAGGGCCAGGCTTCGAATCCCATCAGCTTCAGGGACGGAAATGGGTTGTGACGCGTGCATAGATGGCTGAAGGCCAAGCAACATGCGGTCCTTAGGGCTCAGTCACACTTGACGACGGTCTGACGATTCCTGGATGTAACGTTGTGTAAATACAAACACATGAAGTCGTGGATGATAGTCGGGCAGGAATTACATTCCTATTACTAATGTCCCGTCTCAGCCATTCCGTAGAACTAAGCGTTGACTGAGCGGACAAAACCGAATTGGTCGATATGGCTGATGTTTGCTTGCTAACGTCGTTCAGTACCTTCTGCTATGCTGAAGGGCGATTGGTGTCGGATTAGAACTCCGAACTCATGACAACAAAAAGCATCGGACGCCATTGCCACATTTGCGCGTTCTTTTCGTCATCAACGCAAAAGACGAAACCTATATCATATTGAAGAATCCTGTGTGGTATTCGCTTGTAATTAAGCCCATGTGATGAGATAAAGCGTAATTGTTACGACGTTCAAACAAAAGAGCGAAGAAGTAAATGTACCACAGAAGCACCCCGCCAGAATCTCTGCATTTTATCACAAAGTGACTTTTTGTATGCCAATTCTTTGTAAATGTAAGACTAGTTAGGTTCCTCTCCTTCGATGCCCTGAGAGAATAGGGGTGGGGGGAGGGGGGGAGGGGTATGTCCATCATGTCAGGTATCTCAATTCGCCTCACTTTCCATCAGCTGGCCGTACTTCCTATTCATTTCTTCTTCTTTGTTATCGTACCAACAAGAAGTTCTTGGCATCATGTCAGTGCAGTATGCTTCCCATCATTCAGCCACAAGTTATTTTCTGGAGAGGACCCTTCGCTTGATGGGCCTGGCTCTGTTGGGCTGTCACGGTTTTAGGTCTAGCCTTAGGGTCTTGGAACAGTGATATGTATACGTGCATCTTGTCTGCAGCGTAATGAAAAACACCTGGTGCTGCTGAAAAAGCAAATGTGCGAGATGGAACAGAAGCGCGCGGCCGACCGAAGGCGGGTATTTGAGGAGGGCATGCACACCCGGATACTGGAGGCGCAGAAGCAGCAACAACTTATCGAACACAAGAAGAAGAAACTCGAAGAACTTAGGTGAGGCTGAACAAATGATCACGGCGCTACCTAGTGATTAGCAGGGGAGTTCGTTAGAATCGTGCCAGGGGAATGACTGATATTTTACAGTATGATGCAAGGTTTGAGAAGACCATTTTTAGAACAACGGAAGGTCGTTATTTGTGTTGCGATGAAACGCAAGACACTTGCGGAGCATGCACCGATACTATCTGGCCTTTTTTCCTGAGACGTAACGGACATAACCCATGTTTGACTTTCAGAAAATACAAAGTTCCCGAGAAGTATCTGAACGACGTGGCGCGGCGAGCCCATATCGCTTCTGAACTGCCGACATCGAAGGCATAGGGTCCAGCGGCCTGGCCCGTGTCACTGTCATCACGAAGCCGCACATCGCGAGCCGAGAATATACGCCATGCGCGGATGAACGACCGACGGCGCCAGTAGACCCCGCGACGTAAAGAGCGTTTCAAATGCCACGCGCGACAAAAGTAGTCTGGCCACGGGTTGTAATAGGACACGGCTTCTCCACTGATGCTTCACGCAGTATGCGCTGAGTATTTAGAGTAGGACGCATATGGCTGAGAATGTTCCTGTGGTTGGTTATATTTTATGCACGAATGTGTCCAAAGTGAGAGAGAGCATTGACGTCTGGATCTTTTAATGTCACTTGGCCTCTCCAAGTTTCCACCAGTCTCCTTTAATGGCATCACTAGTGCTGATAAATCTTCTTCTTTCCATGCCCTGTGTCACGAAGAAAACCACAGTACAGTTATCTTCAAGACAGAAATGACTTAGAAGCAAAGTGAAATCGCGTGTGATGCGAATCGTATCTATAAGCTTTGAATACATTTTCTTGAGCTGTGTTTGCGTCCGGTCTAACAATGGCGCTAGGAACCGTGACGGTGGAACCTTCTAAATGTGTGTGAAATAATGTTCCTGTTTCGCTTTCATGCCACGCAACGGCGTAGGATTAATGCTTGATGATTAGCGACAGCTTCCCGTTTCCTAAGAGAAGGCACTCCCAATACACACCCCATGATAATGAAGCGACACCCTCGCCGAGACTAAAGAGCAAATCCTGTCGGGTCAAGGCGACGACGATCCTCGCGCGCGGCGCCGTTCCCGGAAAACCAGTGACACAGCAGCCCGGCGGCCGTCCCCGCCACTAACGGAGTGATAGGGACCCCGATACCGGAGAAATAGGCTGGGTGGGCTTCTGTATTCGAGTGCCGTTATCGCGAAGGCCGGCTGACAACGGGGCCCCTGATCATATGTCAGCTGTTGTTTGCACGTTTACAACTCTCCCTTTCAGGAGAGATGCTCCGCAAAAACGAGGACTGTTTCGCGATGGATGTGTACTTCCGACGTCATTATGCGTGCCAGTCGCCATAGGCCTAATGTGACGTCTAGACATTGCCTCCCCTACCCCCTTCCCCACTAAATCCGGCAAGCACGCAGTGACCCGTCAAATTTTTTGGCGCCTACAGGGGACGTGTTAGCCTTCCGTACCACTTTGCATGCTATTTACGATCTATCAAAGATAGCTCCGAAACCTCATAAACATTCGTAGCTTTCTTTTCCGCGTATTGTGAGGCTATTGTTCATGCCTTGATCAATGGCTATGTGCAGGCAAAGGGAAGGGGAAGGGGGCAAAAAATGCGATGAGTGGGGGAGAGCTTTTATTTTATCCATGTATTTCAGCTCATGTACAAGAAAATCTGCGAAATTTTGCGAGACAGGACGGGTCAGATCACCCCTCGAACGCAAGCAGGTCCCAAACCACACTGTAGTGTCAGATGGGAGCGTAGTGCTCACAAACGGGTTAATGGCTGTCATCTGTTGCAGGGAATGTTCCGCAAATCACACGGCACACGCCCGAATGCGAAGCCCATAAGTGTTTTTATGACTCGGGACCTTGCTGGTGGGGCCAATGTAGATTCAGCGACGGATGGAATGAGAATTACACCACTGACCTTTAAATCGCGTGGCGTATGGTCTTAATATGGCATATGGATCATGGCACGCAGGTATCTGGCAGCACAACTTACTTTGCATCATTAAATGTTGTTTGACATGTCAAATGGCATGCACCTTTATCATACCATATGATGTAAATATGTTGTTTGGCCTTTCATGCTGCCGCTCCACACGCATTAACACCCACAACCCACATTCAACAACACTCACACCCACGCGCATTAAGGAACATTATTCACATAGATAAAACAGTAGTATCAGCATTATTCCTCGGGAAAAAAAACAGGAGAATGGAGATATAGTTTGGTTGGTATTTCTGCAGCATGCCTTCATCGAAACAAAAGCAAATGACAATCCTTCAAAGTTGGGGAGGGGCAATTTTGAATTCACTTTTGCTTTGTGTCGATAAAGCCATGTTGCCGAAATATCAATCAGACTATATCTCCATTGTCCTGTTTTTTCCGAGGAATAAGACTAAGTCTACTGTTTTATCTATGTCAGTAATGTTCCCCGCTAATGCACTGAACGACTTACGTCAATTATGCCACGGGAACATCAAAATTGGCCCGATTTGGATAACATTCACACATCCCCGTGCCGTGCATGGCTTAACGTATGTATTTTTGCGAGCGAATTTGGACCGCCACGAATGGTTGTGTGTGTACCCCGCGAGTAAGTACGTTCTTAGTACTTAATACATACGGACCGTTTCCATAGAAACTTTTGTTCTGAAAAGCTTTTGTCAATGCGAGTATCTTACATTTGTACTTCGTATCGTATGTACAATTGGTATTCAGAATTTTGCCTCCGAATTTCTGCGAACGTACTTTGTCATACGAGCTTCA
The DNA here is from genome assembly GCF_011947565.3 of Pollicipes pollicipes. Taxonomy (NCBI): domain Eukaryota; kingdom Metazoa; phylum Arthropoda; class Thecostraca; order Pollicipedomorpha; family Pollicipedidae; genus Pollicipes; species Pollicipes pollicipes. The sequence continues at coordinate 40,617,449 of NW_023596545.1, read as the reverse complement.
CGCATTGCATGCATCCGCTTACGAATAATTACGTGCGTACTTCATGCCGACGCATTCTTTCAATGTGGACTTTTTATCCCCAGTTCGCGGACCATCGATTTTTTCACAGAAACCGGTAACTAAACCCGAATTAACTCTTGTCGCACTATACACCCACCCAATCTCATGACCTCTAGATCCAAGATCTTCAATACGCGCTCGGTTGGGGAGGGGCAGTTTGACCCCCGAAGGTTTTTCCGAAAGGCTTTCCGAACAGTGCGGTGTAGCCACACCACATTTTGCATAGCTACAGATAATTGAATAGCGTTTCGTTTGGTATCGAAAATTAAATGTACCATGCAAGGCCGCTAACATACCGTAGGTTAAAGTCAGACCATGGAATCAGCGAGGTCAATTTCTGGGGATTTTTTAAATCTGATGCAGCAACGGAGTATTAGATAAAGTCGTACATCTCTGAAGTACTGTATTTGGCAACACAGCAATTGAATGAAGAAACTGCATTGACCAAGGATCAGGTATGAAGGTCAGACCAAAGTAAAAATCATCCTGTTTTATTACTCCAGGGGTTGCTGTTTGAAGCAGCTTCTGGTGCTCAGTTCGAAATTATTGATAACAGAAACTGCATTATACATCTCCCATTGACTTCTTAAACGTTGGAATGGGTCACGTACCTAACCTGACTCAGGTGAACGTTTTGTTTCTAGGAACATACCGTCTAGCATAATCTTTGTCGCTTATTCAGTTGCAAATTGAAAGCAGTCTTGTATGATTTTTATCGCCATGACCTTCGAAAGGTCGAATAAGGTCACTGCACTCAAATGAGCATGTGACCTTTCGCTTAGAGCAGGTATCTAGGTTCTGGGGGCACTTTGGAGGCGAACCTGGAGTTTGACCTGATTTGACCCGAAGGTCATGGCCTAGGAATCTTACAATTTGCCTGAAGTGAGCTCACGCACAGGCCAAGATACCCTGCGGATTTATTGTCTCTAGTCCTCTTAGTTCCTGAGATCTTAGGAGGGTCGAATCGACCCCCCACCCTAGTGAAGGATATCCAACAGGCCATCTGAGAGCCTGTTAAATAAAGCAAGCAAAGACCTCTTTTCGATGCTGCTCTACAATAAGAATTGCAAACAGTCCCCAAGACGAAAACTTAATTATTCGTGTGGTCCATTTGAAACGCGGCTTATGCCTCCACACCGTACCCTACCCCGCAGAGACACTGGGACCAATGTGGCGGGATGTGTCTGTGCAAAAGACGAATGGAAAAGGTCGAACGAAAAAGCTGAACGATACAAATTCGAGATAAAGTCAACGGGGATAAAGGTCGAATCGGAAAAAGTCGAGGGACGAAAAGTTTAAAATGATGGTGGGGTAAGGTCGGCAAAGGATTAAGGATACAAAGTCGGCAGGGATAAGAGGCGAATCGGGAAAAGGCGGAACGACAAAAATTCGCATGAATAGAAGACAGATTGTGAAATTCAAAGGACAAGAAACCGACAGGGAACACCTAATTGAAAAAATGGAAGGAGAAAAACTCTACTTAAGAAAGTCTAAAACTAAACAATGACAAGAATAAGTCAGGTTGAAAAGTCAAAAGACGAAAAGTTAAAATGGATAAAAGTCGGCAGGAAGTCCAGGGGACATTGAGTGTTTGTGGTGACACATTTGTTATAAACCCAGCTTTAAACGCCGAGTACTCACAATGTAACCAATGTTTGGTCTATTGCGCCGTTTAACTGTACCTCCTGGCAAAATAAAGGCTAATAACTCGGCATAAGAACTCTTGAATTATTCATGCCAACCACAGGTGTAATTTTCCATTCAAATGGAGGAGGAGGCAAATTTAGGAAAGAGGTGGGTCAGGTCATGAGAGAAAACCTTCCGTTGGCGTTTTGAAGAAAAGTTGCATTTTTCCCCTGTCCCTCCCCCTCCCCCAACGGATCTCGCGAAACTAAGTCTCTAGACGAAGTCTTTGACGTTTTTTTGGCCGTAGAACAAGTCTTTAACGCCTTCTTCGCTGATACCGAGTACCTTAGTTTGGTGTCTGGAACGGGTCTACACAATGTGGATTATTAGGGTTTTATGCACACGCGGATTCACCGCCAATGCAGTCGTACAGCAGACAAGTTTCGTTCTTCTGTGGCCCCCCTACATACTCTGCTCCGATCCCTCTCCTCAAACGCGTGCCCGTGAAGCTGGCGATATATTCGACGATTTATTTAGCGACGAGCTTCGATTTCTGTGACAAGGGTTTTAAAGTCAAATATGGCACGAGAACATCGAAAATAAAGTTTATTTTGCAATAGCATGCGACCTTCAAGATCAAAAGCTAGGTTAAAAGACGTGGAGCTCCATGTTCCTAAAAACTTATCTGCCAGTTAAAAATTTTCCGACACCAAAAAATTCCACGCGCAAGAAAAGGCGTCCGTTAAAAAGTTTTGACCTATCAAGGCCATCCTTCGAGGTTAAATTCAGGCTCAAATGACCTGGAATTCCACATCACCCAAAAGTTACCGGCCGATTTTACATTTGCAAGCATCAAAATATTCGCAATCTCAAGAACTAGCATCCGTCAAAACTTCCAGGCCTCCCAAGGTGATACTTGAAGGTCAAAAGCGGGCTGAAAGGACCGGGAACTCAACATCAACAAAAAATATCAACCAACTTTTAACTCACCAGCACCAGAATATTCAACAAAGAAAAGACTAGCGTCCGGCAAGAAGTCCTGGCCTATCAAGGTCACCCTTCGAGGTCAAACTCAGGCTCTCTACATTACCAAGAAAATTAATAGCCGCTTTTAAACCTGCCAGCACCAAAATATTCACCACGGAAAAAACTAACGTCAATGAAAAGCCCCGACCTCTCGAGGTCACCCTTGAAGATGAAACGGGGCTTAAATGATGGTAACTCTACATCACAAAAACTATTGCTGGTGATTTTTTAAGCTGCCAGCACCAGAATTTTCGCACAAAAAGAGCTAGCGTCTATCAACATGTTCTGACCTCTCAAGGACATCCTTCAAGGTTAAACGCGGGCTCGAAGGACGAGAAACGCTCTATCACTAAAAAAAAATGACTGGCAGAATATAAACTTGCCAGCCTCAGAATTTTCACCATAGAAGGAACTAGCGTCCGCCAAAAAGTCCTGACATTGTCATTCGTCAAGATCAAAGTCATGCTCAGAGGACGGGGAGCTACATTTCACCACAGAATTACCGGCAGATTTTAGGCTTGCAAACATCAACATCTTCACCAGCGCAAGAACTAGCGTCGGCCCGTCAAAAAGTCCTGCCTTCTTGAGGCCATCCTTCGAGGTCCAACGCGGGCTCAAATGATGGGAATTCAATATCACCAAAAACTAACTGGCTGATTTTAAACTTTTTGGCACCAGAATATGCACCACATAGCGAAATAGCGTCCGTCAAAAAGTCATGACCTCTCGAGGTCACCTTTCAAAATCAAATGCGGGCTTAAAGGACGGGAAACCCATATCACCCAAAAATTACCGGCCGATTTTAACTTGCAAACATCAAAATGTTATCAAACGTAACAATTAGAGTCCATCAAAACCGGGACTCACAAAGCTGATCTTCAGAACAGTTTTTATTTAAATCGTTTAAATAGCTCCCAGTCTTTTGAGCTCGCAGTTGATCTTACAGGGTGACGTTGAGACGCCAGGACTTTTGAACAGACGCTAGTTTTTTTCTGAATATGATCATCCCCAAGAAGCTGCAAAACCAAGTGCTGGAGAAGCTGCATGACAGCCATCCAGGCATCACCAGAACGAAAATGCTCGCCAGGAGCTACGTTTGGTGGCCCAAAATCGACAAGGACATGACAGGCCTGGTGAAGCGGTGCGCAGGATGCCAAGAAACGCGGAGAGAAAAGCCGGCAGCGTTCCTGCACCCATGGGAGCACACCAAAATCCCTGGGAGTGGGTACACCTGGACTTCACAGGTCCAATGCGAGGAAGATATTTCCTCGTGTTGGTGGACAGCCACTCGAATTGGCCGGAAATCGTACCAATGAGGGACATCACGGCAGGAACAACCACCTGGGAGCTGACCAGCACATTTGCTCAGTTCGGTATTCCAGTCCAACTAATATCTGACAACTGACCGCAGCTGAGGTCCCAGGAGTTTGAAAACTTCATGGTGAAGCTGGGCATCAAGCACATCCAAGTGGCTCTGTATCGTCCCCACAGTCCAGCGGTCTGGCGGAACGAATGGTCCAAACCATGAAGAACAGTCTGAAGGCGGCAATGGCAACAGGAGACGGGCGACCAGTGGAAACTCTCTTGGGTTCGTTCCTGATGAAGCACAGGAATACAGAACACGCGACGACAGGAATCGCGCCAGCCGAGGCCATACTGCGCCGACGAGTGAGAACGAGAATGGATCTGCTGAGACCCAACACGGCAGAGAATGTCCTCAACGCCCAGATGAATTAGATTAAGAACCCCAGACAGTTGCCCGAGTTCGAGGTTGGATCAACGGCTCTCGTTCGGAACTACGCAGGAGGAGCGAAATGGAAGCAAGGAAAGGTGATAGGCCGCACCGGTCCAGCATCGTACACAGTGACCGTGGATGGATTGGTGTGGTCACGCCACGCTGGACAGCTACTGCGAAGCCAAGAGAACAAGCAAAGCCACCAAGAGCAAGCCGCATGCAAGAAACGGCAGAAAATGGACAAAGGATGTTTCAGGCAGCCAGTATGGCAGGCCTACCAGAGCGCACCTCGGGAGCCGGCGGACCACAGGACGTACACCAGCCCGCACAGCCATCAATCGCGGAGGAGCAATCTCCACGCTCTCCAACGGACGATGGGGCCGGGGAGGAACCGGAGGAGCAGCCGCGGGGTGCCGAGACGCCTGGTGGCAGAAACCAGCCAGAGGAGCAGCAGCCGCGGGGTGCCAAGATGCCTCGCGGCGGGGACCAACTAGAGCAGCAGCAGCCGCGGGGTGTCGAGACGCCTCGCAGCAGGGACCAACCGGAGGAGCAGCAGCCGCGGGGTGGCGAGACGCCTCGCAGCAGGGACCAACCGGAGGAGCAGCAGCCGCGGGGTGTCGAGACGCCTCGTGGCAGGGACCACCCGGAGGAGCCGCAGACGCGGGGTGTCGAGACGCCTCGTAGCAGGGACCAACCGGGGGAGCAGCAGCCGCAGGGTGTCGAGACGCCTCGCAGCAGGGACCAACCGGAGGAGCAGCAGACGCGGGGTGTCGAGACGCCTCGCAGCAGCGACCAGCCACAGGACCAGGCCGCGCCGAGAGTCGAGTCGGACGAACCGACGCCAGCCGTGACGCCTGATCCGGTGACAACTAGAAGTGGACGTATAGTAAAACCTTCCTGTAAATATCGCGATTACGTCCAAAGAGTTCTGTAAAGTCACAGTATCATGCTAAATAGTCAGTGCTGATTCACATCAGTGGCATAGAAGAGAAATTGTTGCGGAGGGGAATTTTCGGTTTGGAATTTTGGTTATGTGAAGTTTGCGAACTCATTGTATTTCTTAACCGTTCAGACGATGTCTAAAAAAGTTAATTGCTAAAGCGTGTGAACTCAATTATTGACGGAAACAACGGGTGTATCAAAAGGGTAGCTTTATTTAGGGAAGGGGGAGATCTGGTATCCTTATAATTTAGTAGATGCTTCTCTTTCTTTCTGTCCCAATCACTCCAACTGCACACACATAAAGTTCAAAGCTACCCAGCCACAACTCGAAGTCCTCTCCTTTCTGATAAGCTTGTGGCACATCAAGGCCCAGACTCATCTTGATTTTCCAGTGCAATTTGCCAAAACTTGGTCATATTACCACCGTCAAAATACGCTCTATGTCTTAGCACACTTCTTGATAGTTTATATAGCTAATCTAGGTCTATATAACTTCAAATAACGAATTAAATCAAACCTGCGTGTGTCCCGTACTCGCCGCCACTTTGTCATATACCGGACTGTTTATTGTTCCAAGGTTCAGACGCAGCGGACAATTTACAAGAGAAGCAACTACTAAATTATAAGGATACCACAATTTTAACGCAGGCAAACATGAAATCGGCCAGTAATTTTTGGGTGGTACGAAGTTCCCCGTTCTGTGTGCTTGAATTTGACCTTGAAGGATGATCTTGATCGGCAAGGTTCTGGCGCATGTGAATTTTTTGGTGCTCGAAAATTTTAGATCGAGCGGTGATTTTTGAGTGATAAGGAGATTCCCGTCCTTTGACCTAGGTTTTGACCTTTAGGCTACATGACGTTGTAAAATTAGCTTTATTTTCGATGCTCTCGTATTATAATTGATCTTGACCATTTTCAGAGAAATCAGAACTCATTGCTGAATAACTCGCTAAATAAATCGGTAGCTTCACGGACATACGTAGATAGTCGGGGAAAATGTGCCGCGCGCCGCTGCGCAGGCCCGGCCCTTAAGCCCTTAGGTAGCAGGGCTACAAAAGCCGCCGTGAAGGAAATGTCTCTGCAGATATTGAAGCAATGATAAAAATATGGATTAAGCATGCTTATTACCATTGGTACACTTTTAAGTGGAAGACTGCTCTAGACTACACAATTTGTCTTCCTTTTTACATTTCTGCTGTTAAACTTATATCCTTTTAATATTTTTATCCGTCGACATTTCCCGATTCGACTTAAACACCTGCCGAGATTGCATTCCTGTAGATGATTTCTCATGCGACATTTTTTCTGTCGACTTTGATTTCTTCTTCCTGCTTTTTGTCGCTCGACTTTTTCCGTTCAACTCATTTCTCTTCGACCTTTTCCACTCGACTTGTTATCCGGGAACGGTGTCGGGCCTCTGTGTGATAGATCATGCCCGGGCAGGTTGGCAGGAGGGGCTCCGACAGGCTAGTGTAGTGTCCGCCACGACTGAAATCAAATGGAAAAAGCCCCACACCAATGTCGAGGGCTCTTGGGCTTCGAGCGCCTCGGAACGTCAACTGCTATAGCCTCAGCGACAGCACAGGGCTTTCCAAGCAAGTAAAAACTAAGACGAATGTGAAGGGCTCCTGAGCAACCGAGATTGTCGCGCCAGATAACATATGGTCCCCCGGGAATAGCATTTGTAGAGCCTCCCGGGCGAGTGGGAAGAATCCGTGGATGGCCCCTGATCGATCAAGAGCGACCAAGCAAGTCATTATGTAGGTCCCCGACCACAGTGCTGATCGGGGACTGACTACATATGTATATATATATATATATATATATATATATATATATATATATATATATATATATATATATATATATATATATATATAAAATTTTGCTATTTTGCTATCAATGACTACTTATTTGTTCTGCTCGTGAGCAATTTATCATCGCTAAAAGCTGTTCTTGGTCGCCCGACGGTCCAAAGACATCAATTTTGCTTCTTTTTTTTAACTTCGTTTGGCCGGTTATGGTCCCCTTTGGAGTATGTGGGGTGTTTGGGGCCCAAGAGAAGGGGGACATGGACCTATGGACCCCTCCCCCTCAGGTGGATCCGTCACTGAGGTTAGATCGCAAAACGAGCATGAAGTCATGGTTGCTTCCGCTTTTTGACGATGTTTTCAACTAGCGTAGAAGCGCTAACGTGCAGTCCACCACCATCCTACTCAAAGTCCGTGGGTACCAGCTGCACTTTGCGATTTATTTGCGTGTCATACAATTTAAGCTAATTCAGGCACAAAAGTAAGAAATTATCGAGGTGATGCGTGGATGATAATATTTTTAGTTCGCAAATACCCCAAAATCGTGGGGTGTGGTCAGACATCTTGTATTTAGTTACCTTTTCCACTTGGAACATGCATCAAGCGCTATCTGTTTGCAAGCCGGTGGAACGTTCTTTTTGCAAATTCAATTTTTACAGTTTGCTGGGTTACCTGAGATCTAATCATTGTTCAAATATTTTAAATGTTAGTTTCTCAAGTGCAATGAGCACAGCTTTAAAAGAAAACTTTTGTTTTATCTCTTTCTTAAAATAAGTTGCACTTCTTTCAGCCATCTTGCCGATGCGAGCATGTTTGGGCGCCGGGCCACCGGGTCGGGAATAGGTGGTTGATGGTGTCGGAAGGGGCAGCACCAGTTTCCACAGAGTCGTCTGACTGGGAACAGGTAAAAATACACTTACAGCGTGTATCAATGTCGCGTGGGGTAGCTGCACTGCTTGGGCTTCTTCATACGGCTGACGTTGTTGTGCGTTGCTATTGCCACGTGTGGATCTTTTACTGAATATTCGCCGCCCACTCGTTGCTAGCGGGATTATGCATTTTTTATCCCGACAGTGTTGTCAGAAATATGCCGTGTCCCCACGAAACATCCGCGATAATATAGCTCTGAGACAATGGACAGTAATACTTCTCGCGTCGATTTCGTCTTCGTGCACTTCCGACCTTCGCAGGAGATTGGCTGGGGGCATGCAGATAGCCTTGAATAGTTTAATTGTCCTCTCCGATGTCTTGGGAATTAAATTCTGCTCAATAAAATCATGCTAGTGCATGTTAGAAGCCTGTAGCACTAAAGCATGATGTCTAATATAATGGATTGTATCATGGCTACTGTGGAAAAGGGTGTGGTGTGATAGCAGGTGACTCAAACTTCTGTGGATAACTTGGGTAATTGCAGTTGTCATTCTGGATTATTTGGACCCACCCAGACTTAAGTGTTGTTTATGTTTTTTTTCTTATTGCTGTGGCTTCAAAATTGGTATGTTTAAATTGCCACAAACAATTGGAATAACTGTACACAGGTACCCTGTACATTACAGATGCAGGTCCTTTACTCCAGACAGCAATAGACATAATCAAATTCTCTTTTTTTTTGCTGTTTTTGTGATAGGTTACTTTACATTGTAAGCTTCAGTCATGAAAAGCATTTATAGAAGTTAGATCTACACTGTACAGTTTTAGTATTTAAATTTTGACATGTGGTAGATAGCAAGTTAAGAAAAAATCTACCAAGTAGCCAGAAATCAAGTATGTTTGGACTAAATAGTTGTGATCATCAACATAAATTTTCCATTCTTGATAAACTGAATGTGATGATTAACAAGCATTTCCCTTTCTCTAAAATGTCTGGCCTTTTGTAAAATTGTGACATTTGTGCCTGAAAATATGGCTTTTGGTGCATAGTGAGGTTTTGACATGGGCATAGCTTCCTTCAAACTTGAGTCAGATGTTCTGGGCTAAGAAATTTGATAACTCTCTGTCTATTGTAGTTTATCAATTAACTATACAAGTGGGAAAATGTGTTTTGATATTTTTCAGGTTTATGATATTTGCTGACTCAAAAGACAATGATGCAACATGATGTTTTTATGGCAGGCTGCAGTTATTTTAATATTATCCTTGTTTTTGGGTTGTAATGGTTTGACTAGTTTGGCAGGAAAATGGCAACTTATCTTGATGGCAATTGGGCTCAGAATCAAGGTCACTATGACCAAGATACCTGAAATAGTGTCAATATTCATTTAATTGCAAGTATTTTAGAATACTTTGAAGATGTGTACACATAAATAACCTTTAAATGTAGTATACATGTTAAGATATTTGGATATTTGTTTTAGATATGCTACACAACTTGACCCTATCATGCATGAAACAATGGCTCCTGATTTTAGTACCAGTTTTAATTAGGCATCCATATAACATATCTTGCCTTGAATATATTTTGTATGCACCAATATAGATTATTACTTGTGAAGATTATTCTGTGCTTGAATACCTCAACCAGATTTACAGTTTAAATTTTTTTAAAAGATTATCGCAATTTTTATGGCATTGATCATGGACTTCCCTTTTATCCACAAAAATGTCATAGTGACCTGTACTTTTCCTGGTTCATATGGGGAAATATCCATGTAATGTTGGTTGAAATGGCAATTTTAGAATTACTTTAGGTGTTTACAAAATACTTGCCATTGATGAGTGTTACTGAGTCATTATAAATGACAATCTTCATATTTGTATTTCACTTAAGCTGAGCTGTATCATATCCACTGCAATTTGTTGTGCTCTCCTGGTTTCAGCAGCACCATTAGTGCCCTGGTGTGCACAGCTTCCCACCACTGTGCAGGCCTCACAGCTGGCTTATTGCGCCTGAGCCCGGCGCTGAGCGGCGGCTGGAGCCGGAGAGCGCACTCCCCACTGTGCGCTGCCGCCGGTCGCGGCCCGAGCGCGCCGCCCCCCGGCCGTCCAGTGGCCTCCCTGCCGCCCGCCGCCGGCGCCCGGCCCGCGGCCATGCCGCTGGTCAGCCGCGCGCGCGTCTACGCCGACGTCAACTCGCACCGACCACGCGACTACTGGGACTACGAGTCTCACGTGGTCAACTGGGGGTACGTGGCAGTGCACGAGCTGGGCCAGGGCGGGCACCGCGGGGAATCAAACCCTGTACCTCTGGGAAACCAGAGGTACAGGGGTTCGATTCCCCGCGGCGTCCGCCCTTCCCGCCAGGGTGAGAGGCAGGCGACGCTGTATGGCCTCAGCAGCTGAGTGCGTCATAAAGCCCCAACGACACACAGCTGGGCCAGGGTGATCCCAATGGGTGTTGTCAGCTCCTGTGGGCTCGTGCTCCTGCTCTGTTGCAGGATGCCAAGGTTTTATTGGAACTCGGTTGCTTCATTGTTTGTCGTTATGGTGACATGAAAAATTCAGGCTTGAGCTGCTGCAGGAAAGGGGCATTATTATCAGATGCACATGCCAGTATAAGTGGTGTGACTTTGTATCACGCATTTGCTTGCCCTCTTACAGGGTTGGTGGAAAGAAAGGTAGTGAATGTGTCAGCAGATTGACAAAGATCTTTTTTGACCTTCGTCATTTGACAAAGGCATTTTGGAGAGCTTGAATCTGACCTTAACTCTGCATACCATTCCAGGCAACAAGATGACTATCAGTTAGTGCGCAAGCTAGGTAGAGGAAAATATAGTGAAGTCTTTGAGGCCATCAACATAACCAATAATGAAAAATGTGTGGTCAAAATTTTGAAGGTGAGTGGCAGTTGTGGCAGTAATGTATGAAATGTTGTTTTCCTCACTAAAATTGACCTGCACAACCAATGGACAAGGTACACAGTGCAGTGGAATATCTGATTTTTGGGCAGTATGTTTTCTGCTTATTATTTGTCAGGTGATCCTCACACTCACATAAAGCTCTGAGAAGTAAAAGATCATTGCTGCAGTTGTTGCATAATAGCGACCTGGAATGTTAGCTTTGAGTGATCTCTAGATGCTCCTGAATGGCATGACAATATGTGATGGCAGGTAACAGGTGGATCATCATGATCATACACAATATGTCATTGCCACTGAGATGTCCACCAGCATTGGCACCAGTAGCCTATTGGGTGGAGGGACAAGGTGCCACAAGTTGTGGTTTGTGTGCATGGACCCCTTCTTTGTGCATGCTAGCTGTTGATCCCAACTCCACGCTCATCAGCCAGTGAAGAAAAAGAAGATCAAGCGAGAGATAAAAATCCTGGAGAACCTACGCGGTGGCACGAACGTCATCAGCCTGCAGGCAGTGGTCAAGGACCCGGTGTCCCGGACGCCCGCGCTCATCTTCGAGTATGTCAACAACACAGACTTCAAGCAGTTGTATCAAACACTCAACGACTATGACATTAGGTACTACCTCTACGAGCTGCTGAAGGTGAGCGCCCGGGCTGCTAACGCACGCCACGCCTTGTGTAGAGATGGCTATCGCTTGACCCCAAACAGGGAGATGCATATTGCGGTGACTTCTGATAATGGGATGACCAAGAGGCAGGTGGCCTGGTTGAAAAGCTTCATAGCTATTGGCGAGCTGATTCTTCCATGTATCATGGCCGAGACAGCCACGAAAATCCAGCTAGGACGTCGTTCTCTTTGATGTGTAGCAGGATGGGATTTTCGTGATGCTGGTCCATGGAATGGTCTTTGTGTATGGTTTCATATTGTCATGGCAGATGTACAGTAGCATTTTGAGTCATAGTTTGACCTTTGTCCGGTCCATTGACCAAGTGGAATCTTGCAGCCCTTCATGTCTTTATTGCTAGTCAGAGCAGGGGTGCAGTTTCACAAAATGAATTGAGGGACAGAAGAGGTGATAATGAAAAGTGGCCCATCCTACCTCAAAATATGCAACCAGTATTTTTCCCACAGATTCGGTATGCTTTCTTCCCAAAGTTGTGCGCGTCTTCAGCCCCCGCCTCTCCCCCACCCCCCACCAGCCGTGCGCGACGGTGATTTGCGTTCGTTCCGCAGGCGCTCGACTACTGCCACAGCATGGGCATCATGCACCGGGACGTGAAGCCCCACAACGTGATGATCGACCACGAGAACCGCAAGCTGCGCCTCATCGACTGGGGCCTGGCCGAGTTCTACCACCCGGGCCAGGAGTACAACGTGCGCGTCGCCTCGCGCTACTTCAAGGGCCCCGAGCTACTCGTCGACTACCAGGTGGGTGCAGGGGCGGGTCTGGGAGAGAAGCTGGGCTGCCTGTGGTGCGGTGTGGACAAAGATGTCGGCTGGTGTTGGCTCCCGGCATTAGAAATGCTCTCCTGGTGAATGAGCTGGCATGGGCGATGATGTGAGGTCCTAATCGGCATCTTGCGTAACAGTATGAAACTGCTCCACTGTGACACGCCTCGTGTAGCCGTGCTGTATCGTTCCACCGTGACACGTTCTGTGTAGTGATCCTGTACTGCTCCACTGTGACGCGTCTTGTGTAGGGATTCTGTACTACTCCACTGTGACGCGTCTTGTGTAGCGATTCTGTACTACTCCACTGTGACGCGTCTTGTGTAGTGATTCTATACTACTCCACTGTGACACATCTTATGTAGCGATCCTGTGCTACTCCACTGACACGTCTTGCATACTTGTGCTGTATCGCTCCACTATGACACGTCTTGTGTAGCGATCCTGCACTACACTGTGACGCGTCTTGTGTAGCTGTACTGTATCGCTCCACTGTGACACGTCTTGTGTAGTGATCCTGTACTACTCCACTGTAGGGTCTTGTGTAACCGTGCTATACTGCTCCACTGTAACACTTCTTGTGCAGCCACACTGCACTGCTCCACTTTGACATGCCTCGTGTAGCGGCCCTGTGCTGTTCCACTGTAGCATCTTGTCTGACTGCTATTCTGCTGTAGTGTGACATGTCTTGCGTAGATATCCTGTACTGCTTCACTGTGACACATCTTCTGTAACAGTGATATAATGCTCTGCTGTGGCACAATCTTATGTAGTAGTGCTGTACTGTTCCATTGTCACACATCTTGTGTAGCAGTGCTATACTGCTCCATTGTGGCGCATCTTGTGTAGCAGCGCTATACTGTTCCACTGTGGCACATCTTGTAGCAGTGATATACTGCTCTGCTGAGGCACAATCTTGTGTAGCAGCGCTATGCTGTTCCACTGTGGCACATCTTGTGGCAGTGATATGCTGCTCTGCTGGGGCACAATCTTGTGTAGCAGTGCTGTACTGCTTCACTGTGGCACGTCTTGTAGCAGTGCTATACTGCTCCACTGTGGCACATCTTGTAGCAGTGCTATACGGCTCCACTTTAGCGCGTCTTGTAGCAGCGCTATACTGCTCCATTGCGGCACGTCTTGTGTGGCATTGCCAGTGTTCCAAAATACATCCAGCAGGGTGTGCAGGATGAAAATATAAATTCACCCTACCAGAATCCTGGTATATCGGGGTCCCCGCACACAATTCGTTGGTGCTAATCCGTTGCCCTTTGACCCCAGCTTACACGTTTAACCTACTCAGTCCATTTGTCAAGCCTGAGGCGCATAGATGCTGGTTTGACAGCCTTCCGGTTCGATGCCGATTGGCCGATTTTGATCAAGGGGAGGGGCCACAGGAAGTGAGCCCAGAGGCGGGGTGTTGTAGCTGGAAAAGGTGCTGCATTCCCGCCCCCCAAGTGGCTGAATATTGGAATGCTGAGCATTGCTGTACAGTTTCACCGGGGCATGTCTTGTGCAGCAGTACTGACTTCTCTACTGTGGCGCGTCTTGCATAGCAGTGCTGTACTGCTCCACTGTGGCACGTGTTGTGTAGCGATCCTGTGCTGCTGGCACGATGACAGTACAGTGCTATACTGTTGCGCTGTGGCATGTCTTGTGTAGTCACACTGTACTGCTTCACTGTGGCACGTCTTGTGTAGCGATCCCGTACTGCTGGCATGATGACAGTACAGTGCTGTACTGTTGTGCTGTGGCATGTCTTGTGTAGCCACACTGTACTGCTCCACTGTGGCACGTCTGGTGTAGCACTGCTGTACTGCCCCACTTGACTGCATGATTGTCCATCATGTGACCAGTGCAGTCGGCGCGGCCTAAAGCCCAAGTCACCAGCATGTGACTGTACACCGGGGTCAGGATCCCCGTCGTTATGTTTCGTCTGGGCGAGTTATGAGCTTTAGGTTTGGATAGGATGGCTCATGGGCATTTACATCCAGGCTGCTTACTGTTGGCCCCATATTTTACTTGAGCCGCTCCTGTGTTACAGAAAATATTATAAATTGGAAGATATTGAGGCAAATATCAGACATGATAAAACGTGTTCGCTTTTAATTATTGATACACTTTTAAGTGAAAAAGACTGCTGTAGACAACAAAAATTCCCATTTAGTGAGCATGGTCTTCAACACATAATTTTTTATTGCATCATCGTACCTTCCAAAACATTGATTGAAGGCCCATTGACACTGTTATATTTGGAAATTTTGCTCACGAATTCCAAGTATGATCAACTTGGCAATTCTATTTTTCTTGGTCTCGATCGCCACATGACTAATGGAATCGCAGGGTTTTCTGCACGAGATAGTATGCACATCTTGGCGAGCGTGTACCTCGGAAGCTAGAGTGGCTAGTTAGGTCCTTAAAAGACCAGGGCTGTGAACTGCACCGAATGATCTTCAAAATGCCTATTTGATTGCAAAGCCTCATACAAATATGGAGCACTGCCTCTAAGCCTGATATGAGCACGTGCTCTGAACGGTTTATTGGTGGCAGACACCTTGGCGATGTGAGTTCGGACTGGAGAGCGTCGTGCTGCCAAGTGGCTTGTTGGGCGTGATGTTTGCCCGTTAATTGCTCATGGGTCACCGACAATACAATTTTTACTGCGATTAGTTCCCAAGGATTTCAGATATTCTGCAAATTTACCAGCTAGTCAAAAGCAAGCGCTAAACTGTTTGTGTGTGTGTTTGCCGAATCGAAACTGGTAGATTTGTTACTCGTCTCCAGAAGCCTATGGGGGCTGTGCTCCACGGGCGGCGCTGATGCGGCGTCCATGACCCGCCCGCTTGTCCGTGTCGGCAGATGTACGACTACTCGCTGGACCTGTGGTCGCTGGGCTGCATGCTGGCCTCGATGATCTTCAGGAAGGAGCCGTTCTTCCACGGCCACGACAACTACGACCAGCTGGTGCGGATAGCCAAGGTGCTCGGCACCGAGGAGCTGTTCGAGTACCTGGACAAGTACCAGATTGAGCTGGATCCTCGCTTCAACGATATACTCGGCAGGTGCGAGGACCGGTGGGCTGGCCGGGGCCGACAGGCGCGGTAGTAGTGCCCGCGCAGTAGCTGCGCTCGCCTTGTTCAGATGGCCTCATGCTGTGCACGGAGAGGTATGTATGGGTACGCGGACGCCGGTCTGCGATTGCTGTGTTTCGCTCGTGCAGGCCCGACACGACCTGGCTACCGTCTGCATGCGAGTAACGTTAGCGTTTTCGTTAATGCTTCCATATGTTAATGTTGACGTTTGTTGGAAAGTCAAATGGTATGTTCGTTTCTAGTAGCCTGGTACTTGCAGGGGCTCCGCCAAGGTGTCCAAGTTGGGGGGACCAACGATGAAAAATGGGTGAGAATATTGCAATAGCTTTGTCCCTGTCGGTAACACCTGACAAGCCGGGTACCACATTCCTCCGACCCGTAAAGGGACGTGTTCTGTTGCCCAATTAGTCCACAGCTTGGCCGTGCACTTGTGATAGGTCAACTTGTGGTGGATTTGCCATTTTAGACAGGGAATAGCTGTGTATTTTTTTTTTTTTTGTCTTAGGTAATGTGGCACTCGGCCTGTAGAGCTTCAGCACACCAGCCGCAGTTTGAGAAACGCTTCCCAATTGCCATTTTACCTCTGAGGGATATTTGGTGTAAAAATCGCCCGTTTGGACAAGGACAAGGATCCGCCCCAAATGACAGCTCCTGGTGTCTGCAACAAGCCCATCTAGCCGATAAGCCGATGGGAAGCCCATCTTGGGAAGTTCGGCCCCTAGTGTACATTGGTCTGTGGGACTTCCAACACCACGCTAGACCCATCTGGTGTTAATTGCCTTGTTTACGTGTGACAGTGCGGTTGCATTTATTTTGCTAATGACTGATGTCTTAAGACTTGATGCTGAGTTACCTGTTGATCACATTTTATGTGATAGCTGTCATGTGTTCTTGCTGCAAAACCATGCTCAAGCTTTATATTTGCTTTATGAGCAGGGTGTTAACGGAAAGGAGGGCAATAATGCCACAAAAAACAAGTATATTTTGCGGCTCGCTCTGTCGCCGCGCTATTTCTGGACGCGTGGCGCCGCGCGACACGCCGCCGCCATTCGCCGCGCCTGCCGCGTCTGACTGACGCCCGCTTGCCGCCGCCGGCAGACATTCCCGGAAGCGCTGGGAGCGGTTCGTGCACGCCGACAACCAGCACCTGGTGTCGGCCGAGGCGCTCGACTTCCTCGACAAGCTGCTACGCTACGATCACCAGGAGCGGCTGACGGCCCGCGAGGCCATGGAGCACCAGTACTTCTGTGAGTGACTATCTCCGGCTGGGCCGGCGGTAGCCTGTCGGCCTCGTCGGCCCGTCGCATCCGGCGCCACTGGTGCCGCAGCGGTGGGTCGGCGCGCGGGTGTAATAGCTGGCGGCTGGCGGAACGTGGGGTGCGGTGGGGCTGCAGCGGTGGGTCGGCGCGCGGGTGTGATGGCTGGCAGCTGGCAGAACCGAGGGTGCGGTGTCCAAGGTGTCCAAGAAGACGGTGCGGTGCGGCTGCAGCGGTCTGAGCCCGAGGTTACGTGCAGTGGGAGCTGTCTCACACTCTGGCTGCATACTGCTGGCTCCTGCGCAACTTGGCGGTGTCGATGCTACGTAGCTAAATTATGTCAGCAGCTGTGGCAGGAGTCTGCCAGCAGCCAGCTCAAACTGACGTTCTTGGATCATGTTTCGGCCATAATGAAGCCAAATGTCAAAACGGGGGAGGATTTATGAATAACGTTTGCTGGTATCGCCACGGTGCTCGCCAGCTGTCTCCATAATGAGTAAATATTTAATTTTATCTTGCTTTAGTGCGGACCGCCTGGTTTCGTCACCATGATCGTGGTCGGGGGTTTACGACACACCCAACAGCTGGTGCTATATGGCATCGCCTGACTCATGTTGACATGAAGGGTGGGCACCATGGGGAATCGAACCTCTCGCCTTTGGTTTCCCAGACGCGCACTGTGATTACTGCGCCACTGACACTCAGGCGGCTGTCATGGTTGTTGGCGGCTTGTTTGATCGTCGAACGCCCACCCCTGTAACGAGGTGCCGATTGGCTAGGGAGGATATTTTTACCTGTCCACACCTACTGTTATTCCTTAATATTAGGCAGAGGTTGCACGAGTGAAAAATGCAGCCTATGGGAGAGGCCCGATTGCTGTCACTCAACCATAATTGACCAAGTTGTGAGCGTTTGAACAGCACGTTGGCCGCTGCTCAATGCTATCCATTTGAAGACAGTTGAAGATATTTAAGCACAAAAATTCATCGTACTTGTAAGAAGCGTACATTTATCATGTGCTTAAGTATTGACTTTTGTCACCGTTTTCTGCATTCAGGCCGATATCCTGTCTACTTGTGGTAAATTAAACTTGACTTTTGCTGCTGATACAAGACAACTGCGCTGCCTGAAATCAAAGAAGATGTGAGGCATGAATAGATTGCGAACCATACCTTTTCAATTCCACGATTCGTAGCTAACAGGAAGGGATATCAACACAGCTCCAGAAAAATGTGATACGCTAGTATTTATGTCCGACTTTGAAGTGCGAACCTGAATTTGAAGTTTGTGTTCCATATGGTCATGCGGATCGAGTAACTGTGGTTGCCTGGATGTCCTCGAGTGGGATATTTCAGGGACGGGGAACTGGGCTAGAGAGCTGTCGCTTATATTAGTTATGAAGTTTCAATGGCGTGTCAAATGCATCGGTCATTTGCACCCTTTACGTCTTACGTAAGAGTTGTGGGATGTGGTATCTCGCGAATATGGTAAAAGATAGAAAATTGGACTTCAGCAAGCTTGACACGCCCTGGCGGCGTCGTATTTCTGTAAATGGAGCAGCTTAGCAGCTTCTGTTTTATTACAGTTTTCAGTCGTTTGTGCCACTTTTTCCGGGCATGGCGTAGGGACGGCCTGCTCAGGCATAGCTCAGGCCTGCTTAGGCTCAGGCACCGCTCCACGTACGCCTAAACTTTGGCACGGCACCGTGCCTGTATTGACTTACAGGTAATGTTCCACATCAAAAGGTGTTGAAGCAAGCACGGCATATGATGAAACAGGCTCACTTATAAATATTGGCGTACTTTTGTATTGCAAAGGACGGCTCAAAGCAGCACGATTCTCCGTTAACTGGATATGCTTCTCAATGCGCCATGGTTTGCTTACGTCGTCGTTCCTTGCACAACATTGATTAAGAGCCTTGTTGAGCCAACATTGAATGACAGCCAAAGTGGTGGCTGTTATATCCGGAAATCGCACTCACGGACGCCAGACATAAACACCTCGACAATTTTATTTGTGTTGGTCTTGATCCCCGTGTAGCTTATGCAACAGCAGGATCTGAATGACGCTGTCATGAGGTCATGAATGCCAGGGTGACTTTGCAATACTCTCCCCGAAATGCTTCCCCATTTTCACGCGCGTGTAGCTCAGAAACTTGAGTGGCGTATGTCTTAAGGACAGGGTTGTGAACAGCATCGGAATGTCTTCAAGATGGCTGTTTCAGTTCATAGCCCCATGTAAATGTGGAACACTCCCCTTAACTTGCGACTTTGTACAGGGTTGTGAACAGCACCGGAATGTCTTCAAGATGGCTGTTTCAGTTCATAGCCCCATGTAAATGTGGAACACTCCCCTTAACTTGCGACTTTGTAGCTAACTGTACAGTTGTGAGACGGATAGAATGGATCGGATGTAATAAGAAGGGACTTTGTCGAAAATAATCCGATGATAAATCAAACCGAAACAGCACCATTCGTGAAGCCAGAATTTTGGCATCCATCTGAATGGATGTATGTTTTTGTCATGCGGTTGTATGATAATGTGTCTCCCGACTTAAGACTCGATTATGAGGATTGAGACCTGTATTTCATCTTCAATCGTGGAAGACCCGGTCGTGTTTCAGACCCAGTCCCTGCTCTAGACCCAATCGCCAAGGGCGCCGTCCCTGTTCTAGACCCAGTCGCCAAGGACGCGGTCCCTGTTCTAGGCCCAATCGCCAAGGACGCGGTTCCTGTCGTCGCAGACCCGATCGTGAAGGAAGCGTCCCGCATTTCAGACGAGATCGTGACAGTCGTGGCCCCTGTTTCAGACGAGATCGCGATGGTCCTGGTGTCCGTTTTAGACCCGATCGTGACGGCCTCTGCGTCTGTTTCAGACCCGATCGTGACGGTCCTGGCCCCTGTTTCAGACCCGATCGTGAAGGACTCTGCGCGCCAGCAGTCCATGTCCTCGTCGCCGACGCCAATGTCGAGTGCCGTGGCCGGCGCGCTGGTGGCCAACTCTGTGGGCGGCGGTCTGCCCAGCTCGCCCATCCTGTCGCCCGGCGCGCCACCGCTGGCCGCCGCCACCAGCAACCAGTGAGCCGGCCGGCCGGCCCGGCAACCCACCAACCAGCCGACCAGGCGACCGGCCGGCCGGCCAGCGGGCCGAGAGCCGTGAGGGGCGGCCCGCGCCGCGGCGGTGGGCCGGCTGACTGGAGCTGTGATCCCTCGGCGTGCCGCCCCGATCCGACCTGACCTGACCCGACCCGACCCGAGGCCGCGGCAGTGATGGCGGCGCCGCCCCGCCTCGGCAGACTGTACATGTTTGCAAATATTTAACATTTTCCATCGGTTTTGTTGAGCGACGGTGTCCCACTGGTGTCGACAGCAGCTAGTACGCGGTGGCCGCGGTGCGCGCGCGGGCGCCGCGGCGGCGGCGAGCTGGACAGGGACCAGGCGGGCGCCCCCGGCTGGCGCCGAGTCGCCTCCGCCGGAGGCCGCGGCGGCCTGTCGGGCGCGCGGGCAGAATTGAATAAAGTCGAATTTGAAAGTGGCTCGGCGCGGTGTTTGGGAGGCGCATGGCGCTGCGGCACGGGCAGCTGTCCGCCGGAAGTGGGCGGCTTCCGGGCGCGGCTCTGCGGCCGTGATGATCCGGGAGGGTGAAGGTTGTGCAGGATGTTAGCTATCTCTGCATCTCGCCGTGAGTTTCCGGTTGGTAACGCAAATGGCCTTGGTACGAATCGCGATGTCCGCATGGTACATATGGAAGCTGGTTTGTAAAACGCTGCAGTTAGTGGTCACAAAAACCGATTGATGTATTATGTACCGGTCAGCGGGAAGGAAAAATATTCCTGCATGCGAACAGTGACACCGAAGATCCCGTTCTTCGGTGCGCCGAGGAACCAGCGGACAAATTCACGATCAGAAAAACTTAATTGACAGTAAACGAGCGATGCCACCTACTGCCTCGCCTCGCTGTTTGTCGGCGCCGCGAGCAAACGTCGCGTGCCGCGTTACGGTCTCTCAAGCTTCACAAATAACGTAACTGCGCGCTGCTGACCACTCACTGATCAGATCAATCCGCGTTCTGCAGTAACCTGATAACGTAAGCGTGCATTTCTTCCGTTGTAGACCAGCGCAGCAGCCGTGTCTCCCTGTAGCGCACGTTTGATGCAGATGGACGTCCGCCAGCCCTTGCTGGTGTTCGACGGGTCATGCTGCCGGCTTGCCCAGTGGAAATGCCGGGAAGAAGCGTCGATGTCCTACGGGTGTTACAAGCAGGGAGACACGGAAATTTGGCGGCAGCTCGCCTACTCCACACGAGGCACAATATATTGACGCGTCAAGAACGATTACAACGCAGCGGCGATCGGGGTGGGCGGCGCCACAGTCGAGGTCGGACCTGCTGCTATTGGGTAGCGAGGGTGGCGGCCACGGAGTCGAAGCCGGCCTGTAGGGCAAGCTCGGCCGGCGTCAGGCCCTCGGCGTTGGTGAGCTCGGGGCGCGAACCCGCCTCCAGCAGCAGCTGAACGGCCGTCACGTGACCAAACATGGCGGCCGCGTGCAGCGCCGACTCGCCGTTCTGCGCGAGGAAGGTTAGCACAGTTGGTGTACTGCCCGTTTCAGATCCTACCCGTCCTGGTCGTAGTGCTTTTCCTCGCTCCCTGCTCGCGATCCCAAGTGGGCATAGGCTTCGTGGTGCGCATAACACCGCGCTTAGAATCGTGCGCTGGCTGTCATCTCAACACTGATAGTCAGATCTGAAACCTTAGTAAGCAACCAACGAACGAACCGGCCAGGGTAAACAACAAGCAGATGGTGCGGACACCAGGTTGACACAGTTTAATAGCCACTGAAAACGCCGACCTGGTCGACTGGCCGAGGCCGACCTCGCCAACCGACCGAGGCCGACCGAGGCCGACCTGGCCGACCGACCGAGGCCGACCTGGCCGACCGACCGAGGCCGACCTGGCTACGTACCGGAAGGATTGCCAGGCTCGGTGAGTACCGCAGGAGCGCCCTGATGACCTCAACATGACCTTTGTGCGCCGCCTTGAAGAGTGCAGTTGCACCGTCCTGACAGAAGAAAGCTCACACAATCAGCTCCACATTCTAAGCAACATGCACGGCGTGAGATCTAAATAACGTAAACATAGTTCCCAGTCTGCTCCGCGAATGGCAATTCGTCCTCCCGTGTCAGGCACGTGCTGCGAATCGCCGGGCGTATCATGCGGCGCGAGGTGTGCATTGTGGGCCTCCACTCACGTGGCGCATTGTGGGCCCCCACTCACGTGGCGCATTGTGGGCCTCCACTCACGTGGCGCATTGTGGGCCCCCACTCACGTGGCGCATTGTGGGCCTACACTCACGTGACGCATTGTGGGCTTCCTCTCAGGTGGTGCATTCTGGGCCTCTGCTCACGAGGTGCATTGTGAGTCCCTACTTACGTGGCGCGGCGTGTCCACGTGGGTGCCAGCTTTCAGCAGGTGTTGCACCACCCTGCTGTGGCCCATCTGGGCGGCGATCCACAGGGGTGTGGCGCCATCCACCCTGTGGACGCGGATGCCGCTCAGTGCGCATCGTGACGCGATTTCCGTCGGGTCAAGCAAGGCATCGCGTCCACATATTCACCCAAAACACTGACCGCAAATTCCGGTGTCATCTCGACCACACGGATGATAACATTACACGTGTCTATCGCATATCAATATGCAAATGTCGTCACGCAGATGTCAGGCACAGAGCACCGGGTACGCGTGCAGGTTACGCGTGTTACTACGTATGGTGCAATCAGGCAGCATGGGTCCTCGCGCTGCCCACCTGGCCTGCTGCGGGTCGGCGCCGGCCGCGGTCAGCAGTGCTGCCACCTCGCGGTGACCGTTCTGGGCTGCCAGGAACAGCGGCGTTGACCGGTCCTGGAGCAGAGCATGCGCCGATGTCACGTAAGGCCTCGTCTCCTCATTTTTCGCGGTCATCGATGTGTGATGACGAAACGCGGCGCTGACAAGTGAGAACCGCGATGCTGATAAACGGCGGATCGAGCAGACATCGACAGACAGACAGACAGACAGACAGACAGACAGACAGACAGACAGACAGACAGACAGACAGACAGACAGACAGACAGACAGACAGACAGGCAGACAGGCAGACGGACAGACGGACAGACGGACAGACGGACAGACGGACAGACAGACAGACAGACAGACAGACAGACAGACAGACAGACAGACAGAGCAGAGCAGAGCAGAGCAGAGCAGAGCAGAGCAGAGCAGAGCAGACGAGCAAACAGAGATCGAGCAGAGCGTATAAGTGTCGAGCCCGATGTTATCATGATTGCTTATTGTCGCTCTTCCTAAAGGGACAAAACATTGGAGTTGTTGTCAACTGGGAACGGCCAACGAAGCAACAACTGAATGCGTTGTCAGGGTATTTATTTGTCATTTGTGCGCTTGTTTGAGCACCATATCGCAGTCATTAATATCGTCGTCATTATGATCACAGCGCACTTAATCGCGCTCAAGCCGTCACCAAAGGCACGCGGAGCTCTCACTTATTGAGCGGTGTCTATAGCGTGTCTAGTGTAGCCCGCGGAGCCCCGCTGACGGAGCGGACCGCTGGGGGCTGTGTCAGGCCAGGTCTGGTCGGACTAAGTCAGACCAGGGCAGGTCAGGGAGCCCGGTTTACCTTCATGCGGAGGTGCACACTAGCAGACGCCTGCAGCAGCTCGCGGACGCAGACCACGTGGCCGCACTGGCTGGCCACGAACAGCGCTGTGGCGCCGTCCTGCGCACAGCACCACCAGCCGTCAGCAGCTGGCGCCACGTCATCGCGCGTCAGGAGGCGCCCGTGAGTCTGCGTCACGTGACACTCTGCATAGCGTTATCCGGAGCTAGCGAGCATTGGTCCAACGAGCGTCTGGCCACCAGAGGCCAGCAAGCGCATGTCCAACAAACGCCAGGAAGCGGGTAGGACGTCAGTCAACCCTCGCCGTTACTACGATGCTCAGCCATCACCTCTTTTCATTACCGCTGCAGATATCGGGACGTGCATTAGTTGCCTCAGCCGCCTGGCCATCAGACCTCACCGCTGTCACGAGGTCAGGTCTGCCGCCGTGGCGCAACAGGTACCGCAGCACCTCCACGTGCCCGCCCTGGGCGGCGAAGAAGACGGACGTCGCCCCCGTCTGCTGGCAAAGAGCGTGATCACTTATCAGCCGCCACCGCCGCCGCCGGATGCGATGACAGGCCGGCTCCAATCCGGCTATTAAGATCATCTGTCGCGGCGGCGGCGCCGAGCGGCGGTGATTACCGCGGCGGCCTCGGCCGGCCTCCGCCGGTGATTGCCGCGCGCCGGCGATGAGTACCGTTCGCAGCCGGCCCCGCCCGTACCCGGGGCCGAGCGGCGAGGCGTGGAGCGCCAGTGCGGCGCGCGTGCGTCGAATACCCGCCCACTGGCCGGCGAGGACGCCGCCGATGTCCGACGACGAGCCGGCCCGCACCGGAGAACGGCGCGGCGACGCGGGACCGCGCGCAAGCCTCCACTGAGGGGGGCACCAAGCGCGGTGTTGGCACTGACAACACAGCGCGGCCCTTGCCACCGGTGTCGTCGGCAAGCCGAGGCCAATGCGGCGCAGATGCTGATTTCCGTCAGCGAAATCCGACCGCGGAAGGCACCAACCGTAACAGTGTCGGCTCGGCGACTAAAGTCCTTCATGTCGTGAGCGTGGCCACGTCCCAGAACCTGCGATAAGGACCTGGGAGGTAGCCTGACCTCAACTGGCGTAGCTTTTTTGACGGGGAACCGCTACGCTGTGCGATAAACATGGCTCTTGCGACATTCTGCACAGGCAAGTCCGTTTGGGCAAAATTAGAGGGAACATGACCCCAGGCTCTGCTCAGCGGCTTCAGCCACCAGCTCGACAGAAATGTACCGAGACCGTGTTGTGCGACGTCGTCTGTATTGCTGACGTCATTCGTGGGCCCTTTTGTTTTGTCGCCTGTTATGATTTTGATACCAAGCCTACCAAAAATAAAAGGCAGGAACAGTGGCCGATTCGCTTCAATGGGTTGTTGTGTTTGGAGGTGTGTTAGTGGCATTAATATATTATATGACTACATCGCAATTGCGGTTGAAATGGCGTGGGGCACTCACGCTGCACGAATTTTCAGAGCCACACAATGGCCACATAACACAACTGCCAACCATGGCAGTGTACCCCCAATGGGCGCCAGCCCAGATTCGAGCAGGATTTAACGCAAGCGCATGTGCTCCGGTGCTCCGAAGTCCTGCCACGACGCATTTACGACACCTGGTCCAGTGGGCTCTCGCGCATACAGCGCCAGCTCGATCCTTCGCCGCCCATCGGGCCGCATCGTCCACCACCGGAGGGACCGACCGAGGGAGCTCTCACCTTCCTCCGTCGGCTGGCGTCGGCACCCTGCTGAATGAGCTCCTTCACGCAGGCCAGGTGCCCGTTGGCCGCCGCCAAGATCAGTGGAGTGGTGCCCTCCTGACGGAGGACCGAGAGGTGACGCCGGCTATGTGTGGAGCTGAACCGAGACGGGGCGTAAACCCGGCACGTGGGGGGCCGAACGGAGCCAGCGCTCTACGCTGGGTGGGGCCATGTTGAGCTCGATGATGTCTGGCGTCAACGGTGGATGACGGGCCAAAAGATGCACTCACGTTAAATCATATATATTCATTGCAGCGCCTAAATGTTCCGGAATGAATTTGTGTAATTTCCCTCTCAGAGATGGCGGTACATACCGCAGGCCCATTGGCCGCCAGCCTTCTTCACTTTTTAACAACCTAAGTTCACATATCATTTGTACTATTGCCAAAAAATCATCAGCGCCATTATCTCATCATCTATGCATAAAATGAGGGGAACGAAAGAGGCCACGTCTCTTTTCTTGCGCAAGTTTGGTGTTGATCCTTTGACAACCCACACAAAATAGTCTGCTTGATCTTGGTTTTGACCCTGTCCTACACCTGCCCTCTGTGGGCGGTTTCTCATCCCAATACCACCAGCGCACGAGCCCAGACGGCCGGTACGTCCAGCGCCGGTCGGTGACGCCCGGCCGCCACGTGACCGCCGCACGCAGACCGCCGTCCGAGCCGGCCGCGGTGCCGCCGCATTGTCACGGCTTCCGGGCAGCGTGAGAGGCGGCGCGCCGCTTCCCACGCCGGCGGCGAGCGCTGGACGGTCGACCGGAACGGCGGGCCGGCCCGGCACGGGCGGCCGACCGCCGGCGGCTTCCGCAGCGCCGGAAGCAGAGGCCGAGTGCCGACGGTCTCCTCAGCAGAGACCGATCAACCGACGGTCTCCTCAGCAGAGATCGATCAACCGACGGTGTCCTCGGCAGAGACCGATCAACCGACAGTCTCCTCAGCAGAGACCAATCAACCGATGGTCTCCTCAGCAGAGACCGATCAACCTACGGTCTCCTCAGCAGAGGCTGACCGAACGGCGATTTCCTCCAGAGCAAAGGCAGACCAGCTGGTGATTCCCTCCCTCAGCCGAGGACATTGGTGCTCTCGGCAGAGTCTATTGGCATGGTCTGCTCTGCAGACACAGGGATGAGTTCGGAATCGCAGTGTGGTCCCTGGGGCTCCCTGTGCTGTGCCGCCTCCCTGGGACCGGGCCATGGCGGGCTGTCCGCCTCCCTGGGACCGGGCCCGGGTGGGCTGTCTGGCTCAGTGTGGGACCGGGCCCGGGCGGGCTGTCTGGCTCAGTGTGGGACCGGGCCCGGGCGGGCTGTCTGGCTCAGTGTGGGACCGGGCCCGGGCGGGCTGTCTGGCTCAGTGTGGGACCGGGCCCGGGCGGGCTGTCTGGCTCAGTGTGGGACCGGGCCATGGTGGGCTGTCTGGCTCAGTGTGGGACCGGGCCCGGGCGGGCTGTCTGGCTCAGTGTGGGACCGGGCCCGGGCGGGCTGTCTGGCTCAGTGTGGGACCGGGCCATGGTGGGCTGTCTGGCTCAGTGTGGGACCGGGCCCGGGCGGGCTGTCTGGCTCAGTGTGGGACCGGGCCCGGGCGGGCTGTCTGGCTCAGTGTGGGACCGGGCCATGGTGGGCTGTCTGGCTCAGTGTGGGACCGGGCTCGGGCGGGCTGGCTGGCTCAGTTTGGGACCGGGCCCGGGCGGGCTGTCTGGCTCAGTTTGGGACCGGGCCCGGGCGGGCTGTCTGGCTCAGCGTGGGACCGGGCCCAGGCGGGCTGTCTGGCTCAGTTTGGGACCGGGACCGGGTGGGAAGTTTGGCTCAGTGTGGGACCGGGCCCAGGCGGGCCGTCTGGCTCAGTTTGAGACCGGGCCCGGGTGGGAAGTCTGGCTCATCTGAGCGGTCGGTTGTCGCACGAGCCCGTGACCGAGACCTAAGCCGGCAGTGTTTTGTCTGCTATGTTGAGTCTGTGCGTTTATCCCCCGCATCATTATGCTGACTAGAATTCGCATTATATCCCAGCTGGATCCGTCCCGACATTTATGTACACAAGTCAGGCATGCGCAGGCATTCAACGGGTCTACATTTCGGCTCTTCAATTCTCATCACCTCCTGGGTTTTGCCCAGATGAAATGCATGGAATTCCGTTTGGTGACGTTTGCAATTCGAGCAGAAGTACAGCCGCTGAGTGCTGCGGCTATTTTATCAATATGTCGTGTAACTGAATCCAGTCGTTTGTTGGGGCGCGTCTGCAGTATCTAACGCATAATCTCCGTAAATGTCAGCCGTAATTAGCGGTGGTTTCCGGTGTTTTGACAATACTGATAGTGCAGCTGTCTCTACCTACAGCATGAAACTTTGTATTACACCTAGGACACACACACACACACACACACACACATATATATATATGATAGAAGCAATATCCTTATTCATAGGAGAAAATCCAGCGTAATGAAAATATAGATGCGTTGGATGCGTTAATGTGAGATATAGACGTGTTATAGATGTGTCTCCTGGTTTTTCTCCGACGAATAAGACTATTACTACTGTCTTTTCTTTGTGAATAATGTTCCCCACGAGTGCAACTTAATTTGTTTCTAGGACATTCGCAGGATGAAGGTATGCCACCAAACAACTCCGGCAGCCACCGCCTGTGGCCTAATTCACGCCTCATCATGCGACACGGGTTATGGATCATGCCAACCAGTTATGTTGGGGGGTATTCCAGACGATGCGCATAGCAGCGCAACGCAACTGGTTTCGGCTCGACAGAGAAGCGGGAGCCCTTTAACTTTCGTTCGTTATTTCCAAACTGTCGGTGTTCGCAGCCCCGGCCCCGCCGCCCTGCTGTGCAACGGCCAGAACGGCACGCAGCGAGCGGGGATGCGGCGGGCTCGAGATTCGTCACGCGTGGGTTCGATTCCCACCTGAGGCGTTGTATGTCTTCGACAAAGGGAAGCTTTACCGCCAGATGGCCGCGTTGTGGCCTTGCCAACGAAGGCTAAGTCATCAGTACGTTAGACTCACAGCGGGGGAGGTACAACCTTGTTCAGCACCACCTGGTACTACTCATATAAGTGCTCCTAATTACTTCTTACTTCAGTTACTAACTTCTACTAACTACTACTATAACTACAACTACTACTGACTACTCATCATACACTTGACTTGTCAGGGTCAGTGCCAATGAATGGCAGACAGCAAACCGCGCATAGCGCAGTTTCAAGCCCCGGCGCCATTCCAGCAAACAATGCATGCCACGGCGTAACTAGACATGCATACAAATTGAAGGCTCTCTGCACAGATCAAAGCACTTAAGCATACATGATAAATATATCTTAAATGAACTTCTCACCCGAGCGCACTCTGTCTGTCCGTCGCCCGGGTCGGCCTCACCTGGTCGGCGCAGTCCACGTGCACGCGGCCCGAGTCCAGCACGCTCCTGCACAGCGTGACGTCACCGGTGATGGCGGCCCGGTGCAGGGTGGCGTCTGCCCGGCTGTCCTTCTGCGGGGCACCGGCACAGGGGTAGCTGGTCAGGCACAGGGTCAGCCGGTCCGGCGCCGGGTCAACGGTCCGGTGCCGGGTCAGCGGTCCGGTGCCGGGTCAGCCGGTCCGGTGCTGGGTCAGTGGTCCGCCGCCGGTCAGCGGTCCGGTACCGGGTCAGCCGGTCCGGTGCTGGGTCAGTGGTCCGGCGCCGTGTCAGCGGTATGGTGCCGTGTCAGCCGGTCCGGTGCTGGGTCAGCGCTCTAGTGCTGGGTCAGCGGTCCGGTGCCGCGTCCGCGGTCCAAGCGGTCCGGCGCCGACGACGCCGGCTATTGGGGTTCGGGCTCACGAGGTGCCGGTGGGCGAGCGTGGCGGGGCAGGCGAGAGCGGGCGCATTCGAGCATATAAATTTTTTCTCAATGGGGGGGGGGCAATGCAATTTTTTTCCCAAATCATGACGATTTGGACCAAATTCCTGCAAAACCACCAACCGTCTAGTGTAAGCTTCTTGACTTATGGGCGGGGATGGAGGACGCTTCCCTTTGCCCTCGCCCTGGCTACGTCCCTAAACATTTGCATTTTGCAGATGTCTGGATTTTATGTGCGGTTGGGGGTACGTAACTAAAGCAGTGGCTGAGCGTGCAAAATTAAAGTTAGTCTCCCTCCCAGATTTCACGCATCCTACCCAGTAGGGGAAACCACAGAGCCACCGGAGCCCCCGGAGTTATAATCCCTTAACAGGGCCATCACAGTCATCCTCCCTCCTTTCCCGACTCGTCGCTTCATTCTGAACCCTCGCAGGTCCCTCCGGGGCAGGCTGAGGCCGTCAGTCACGATCCGGCTGAGGTGACGCCCCCACGGGAGACCCGCCCCAGTGCCAGCACATGCCCCGAACAGGGTTACCTGTGAAGGTAAGGTTAGTTCGAGGAGGTCCCCGACGGTGACTGCAGTATTGACCTATCACTTTCCTATCCCCTCCATCCAAAGCTGGCTAAAATGGCAATCGCTGGCCGAAATGGCTCCAATCCAAATCAACAAGCGCGCGACGGCAGCCGCTTACCTTCACGGACATGCTTCCGGCGGAAATCTCGTGCTCGGTCGAGCCGGCGCGGTGCGGCCGGCCGGCGGCCCCTGCGAGCGGCTGCTGACGTCCTGGCCGGTCCCGAGTCAGCCCGTCGCCGTCCGCAGGCGCGGCTGGACGGCAGCCCCTGCGAGCGGCTGCTGACGCTCTGGCCAGCCCTGAGCCGGCCCGTCGCCGTCCGCCCACGCGACGAGTCTGGGCGGGCGACGCTGGCGGCGTCTGGCGGCGACAGCTGGGCACCACGCCTACGGCCCGCGTGGCGGCGCCACCCGTTCCGAGGCAGCGACGGCACCTGCATGATCGACAGGGAGGTAGCGCCTCGCGTGATGGCGTCATGAATAGATTCCCACTGCAGACCCCGAAACTCTGAGAGGAGCCATCATTAAACTTGAGTATGATATCGCGAGCAAAACTCGGAGACTGCTGTCGCCTTCGAAAAAGCCGCGCACTAGCCGGTGTAGATGCTACCACGGCCAACTAGCTCAGTTATCTGCACCTCATTCGACCCTCTTATCCTCTACCTTGCTTCATCCTGCATCCTCGCGACGCCCCACTTGTCCGGGGCAGGCTGCACGCGTCAGCCCCGGGTGGGCCGAGAGCCCCGTGGGAAGGGGGACCCCGACTGGGTACCCAGCGCACATGCGCGGGTTAGAGCTCGGCGGTTGGCCCCCAGGCGCATGCAAGCCTGCCCCGCCGTTAACTATTTTCCTTCCTCCATAGCCCTGAAATGATAATTTCTGGTCGAAAGGGCTCTTATCTAAACAACCAATCTACGCCTGTCTCCACCTTCAGTCATTCACTACGGTGATCAGGGCAATGCATGCACAGCAATCCCTTGTCAATGTAATTCCATTGTCAGTATCTTCACGAGCGATCTTCCATGCTGCATGCAATATGGGCGTCTAGTGTCGTGCATTGATGGCGTCCAACTGTCAAGCCCCGTGCATCCTGATAAAAAATGTATCGTGATATCCCGGCCAGGAGAACCTTCTTACCAAACCCCGCTAACCGCCCAAAGGCTGGAAAATTTACTCGTCCAAAACTACCTCCGCTTCGTGGTAGTGAGCAGCATGAGAACATGAGAACAGCATCAGGTAGTGAAAGAAGTGAACATTAAAAACATCAGCATCCCTCAATCGTGGCGTTGCTTGCCCAGGTAATCCTTTCGCTGACTGTGAAGCTGCCGGGAGTTACCATGGATCATGCCCTGTCCTCGAAGGACCCAATACCCACGGGGAGCAATCACACAAAGAGTACGATCCCATCCTCCTCTGTTGATATAAGGCACGTCGCTGCCTTATGTACGAGGTCCATGAAGTTCTAATCCAAACCCATTTCTTCCCACGCCCTTTATTTTATCCCCTGGTTATCTCAAGAACACCTGGGCCGAATTCAAATATTTTAATCGTAATCGATTGCACCTTGGTCTCAGAAGAATTAAGTTTTAGTGTGTATTAAGGTGACATATCAGAGTGAAATTCTAAACAAAAACTTTCTTTAAAATATCTGGCCGCTCCCACAATGCATTTCAGTTAGAATCGTATCGCGTGGCGTGAAATCCTTGCGGCTTATCAGACCTGTCACGTAGGAAAGGCGTTCAATGTTACACGCGTCGTGCCAGGCCTAGAGCCAAGGTCACATGCCGAGCGATCGAGAGCTCAAACCTTGGTGTATATATCTGTTTTGGTCCATCTGTTTCCGTTACATTTTTACCACCTAAACACGAGGCGGAAGAGCTAAGTCGCAGTTATGGGGTATCAGACGCTTGAGCAACAGCGGTTACTTGTTTGTAAGCCGCCTGAGGTCAGGGTCAAATGAATGCCCTCGATGGGGAAAAACGCTTAGATCGGTTTTCGCGTTGTTTTCGATAGTTGAGTCTTGCCAACAGTGTAATCTGATGCCCTTCAATCCTGCAGCCGGTCCTGTGGTCGTTGGTTGGCGTGTAAAACTGATAAATGGCTTCCGCCGCTCCGTCATCTCGCCGCCGCGGCAGACCTGAGCCCCGCCGCCCACCGCCGTGGGCTGGGCCCACCTGGGTATGGGCAGCATGCGCTGTGATGCATTTCAAGCCATAACTCAGTCATAGTTACAGAGAACTGCTTGAAACTTGGTACAGGCATCTTTTATGGTCGTATCTAGAATACCTCCCTTATGTTCTTCAAACGTTGCTGGCTCACTCTTCTCTTCATCAATTCACACTCTTCATCAATATCTTAAGTTCACGCACCAGTTTTTAACGTGCAACATTGAATTAACCCAACGACCAAGCATATTAATGATCGACTTACTTCCGCTCACAGATGTAAAATACGCTCTTTCGCTTGACCCACGTTCATTTGTTTTCCGCTATCAACTCTTGAGAAAAAATCGGCAAGGGTGGCGTCACTACGCCGTCACTTACGCTTACTTTATTTTGGTCTCGAAGTCGTTATTTTGGCACAAGGCGTATAACTCATCAATTCACAACTCATGATAATATCGCAGTGACATCTTGAAGCATTTTTGAATATCGCGAATATCGGACAAGGGGCAGACTTGATCCCCGCCGGTCAATGTCGGATCCAGCTGCCATCTTTGGCGTTTTTGCGACCTCCAGCTGGTTTGAGCCACCGCCGCCCACATAAGTCACTCTTGAAGCACAAATATCGAGCTATCGCGCGCTTCAGAACATACGAATAACTTTGCAAACTAAAGAAGAGACGGTTAAGGACACAGTGACACTGCACGGGGAACTAACATCCAACAAGCCGCGTAGCATAAAAAAAACGTCCCGCAGACCGAAAATCGCAGCATCAACCCCAATCGTACCGAAAGATCCTACATCGACAATTTCCAAACAGTGTCACAAACTGTACCCTGTCGAAGAGCGTAGCTCGGCCCCTTTAATTCGAGCGCTCGCCCACGCAAGCACGCCGTGCTGGGTCTGTCTGACCGGTGTTTGGTCGTCGCGCGGTCGAATCACCGTCAGGGGTCGCGGCACTCAATGACCACGGATATGACGTGCGTCGCAAAAATAAACACAAAACCTCATTGCCGCTCGTCAAACAAAGCAATCAATCCTCCGCGTATATTTGTTGGCCACAGCCGCGATTCGAATCGCACACCGTCCCCATTCCGGCCGCCGCGCCCCGGCCGAACAGAACGGAGGCGCCCGGTGCGCCGTAACAGTGCGCCGTAACAGTCCAGAGCGCCGCCGCACCCCGGCCGCCGCGGCGGGCGCTGCCGGCGAAACGGGCCAGTGCCGGCACACAACGTCCCACACGGCAACAACAGTCCGGTCCAGGCGCCAGCACGTGATGCCTGCTACAGGCCGGGCCCGGCTCTCGACCAGCGGGGCACACCAGCGGGTCTGGAAGCGCCCCAGGGAATGGCACGCCCGCTCCACTACAGGTTGTCAACGTCTAGGCACAAAGCGATGGTCGTCAAAACGGTGTAGGATCGGTACTTCTACGGTCATTTCACCATGCTGCGTCCAATGGGGCCTGAGCACAGCTTCGTTTGTCTTTTCCGCGCCATAGCAACGCGTGTAAATGAACCAGAGACAAAGAACAAGAGTATCACGAGCCAAATGGCGACTGCGTTTGCGCCAAAAAATGGCTTCCGGTCACGCGCGCCGTGTCGCGGTCACAAGCGGCCGCCACCCAACGACAGGGCGACGGCGCAGGCACGCGAAACACGTGGTCTTTGGCACCAAGCTTACGAAAGATTCCAATCAGATCAAAAGTGAAGTAAGAATATATCAATTTCGCACGGCTTGCCTGGCCCACCCGTCCAGCTCAGCCCAAAACTGCTCCGTGACCAACAGGCGAACACAGCTATTCCCGAGTTACAGGCGACCCGCCCCTGCGCTTGGCCGCAGCATGGAAGAGACTGCGCTGTTGGACGCAACACTATCGGGAAGACTATGGCTAGCCGGCGCAGCGGCAGCGTGACACGGCGTCGCGACGCGCGGCTACGGCCGCGGCCCATCCCGCCGTCCCACCCACGCCGCGCGCCGGCGGGCGGACACGGCGGCCCGGCGCCGGCAGACCACGCGCGCCACTCGCGGCTCAGAGGCGGACGGCTGCGGCGGCCGCCGCCGGCGACGCGCGTCCACCGCTCCGCTGGCGGCGACGGCGAACGTCTGCAGACGGCCAGAAGGCTCGTTCGGCGCCGACCGGCCGCGGTGATCCGTCGGTCAAACGGTCAAACGGCGTCACAGATCGCCAGGCGCTCGCCCCGGTCAGCACCGCCCGGCCGGCCAACGACGGGCGTCAACAAACAACACCGAGCCGTAACAACCTCCATCCTCACCAGCCTCGAAGATTGCACGCAGTTCGCCTGCGCCCCGCCGGACGACAAGCCGCCCACCGAGCGCCAGAGTCAGGCCTCCCCCCCCCCCCCCCTCCCGCGTCCCACGCCGTCCGAGCCGCGCGCTGTCACAGAAGCGTCGACACGGCAGCGGATCGTAGCCCACACAAGCGGGTAGCACCACAAATACTGGCCTATCGGCTAAAGCCGGCCCGAGAGGCAGCTGTCTGCATCGTCCGCGCGGACGACGTCTTAGCTACTCCTGCAATCCCTTCGCAGGAGGTCCCTCAGCCACGCTTCCCGGCCACTTCACCGTCTCGGCCGCGGCAGTGGGCGCGCTCCGGAGACGCCCCCAGTCTAGCTGAAGCGGAACGTGCCGAACTGCACCAGCCGGATGGTGTCCGAATAGATGAGATACTTGACGACCGGCTTGGGCAGCGGCAGCTGCGCCAGGCGTGCCAGCTGGCGGCGGCCCAGCTGGCGCCGCAGCAGCAGCCGGCACAAGTTCTGCAGCGAATGGGGCGTGCCTGCGACGGCCGGCGGGAGGTCACACGCCGGCTGCGGACCGGGTCCGCCGGCTCCACTCACAGGGCGGGACACGGTCGGCGGGAGTGGGGATAATGACGGCTGAAATGCGCAGTCTGCCTGCCTAGCAGTGCCAAGCACAGCGTGTCTTGTGGACAGGACGTCACACGGGGTAGTGAGCCGGTGTTTTTAGCTACCCTTTGCACTCAGCTTCAACACAATACACCCCAGAACAAATGCTTGCAGCACGTTGCAGCACAACGCGCACATTGCATACCTACGGCACATTGGAAGATGACTGGGGCTTCGTTTCTGCTCACACCTACGGCCACATAGCGCATCGCGCCGTCGTGACGCCGCCACATCTCGGGCCCGCCCGCCCGCCCGCCCGCCCGGGGGCGGTCGGTCACGTGACCTCACCTGCCAGCTGCTTGATGGGCTTGACGAGCAGGCTGTCGGGCTCGGCCTCCCAGGCCAGCAGGCCACCGCCGTTCAGCTGCCACAGATTGCCGCCGAACTCGTACAGCAGCTCGACGAACTCCACCGAGCACCTGGCGACGGCCGTCCGTCATAGGCGCTGTCACGCGAACGGACAGTGTCCCACAGCCCCACAGGGTACCCTACAGACTTATAGATACCCTACCCAGCTACAGAGTATCCTACAGGCCTACAGAGTACCCTACAGACCTACAGAGTATCCTACAGACCTACAGAGTACCCTACAGACCCACAGAGTATCCTACAGACCTACAGCGCATCCTACAGACCTACAGATACCCTACACACCTACAGAGTACCCTACAGACCTACAGAGTACCCTGTAGACCTATAGAGTATACCCTGCCGACCTACAGGGTATTCTACAGACCTACCGAGTATCAAACAGACCTACAGAGTATCCTACAGACCTACAGATACCTTACCGACCTACAGGGTATCCTACAGACCTACAGATACCCTACCGACCTACGGAGTATCTTACAGACCTACAGAGTGCCCTACAGACTTACAGATACCCTCCCGACCTACAGAGTATTCTACAGACCTACGAAGTATCCTACAGACCTACAGAGTATCCCACACACCTACAGAGTACCCTACAGACCTACAGAGTATCCTACAGACCTATAAAGTATCCTACAGACCTACAGATACCCTACCGACCTACAGAGTATCCTGCAGACCTACAGAGTATCCTGCAGACCTACAGAGTATCCTGCAGACCTACAGATACCCCACCGACCTACATAATATCCTACAGACCTACAGAGTACCCTGCAGACCTACAGATACCCTACCGACCTACAGAGCATCCTACAGCCCTACAGAGCACCCTACAGATCTACGGAGTATCCTACAGACCTACACAGTACCCTACAGACCTAGAGTACCCTACAGACCTACACAGTATCCACGGCAACGATAGTGCGGGGCGGACGCGCTCATAACAGGGCCGGCTTAGAATCAGAACTAGAACTATTGTTCGTGACTCAGCATCACATCGAGGTATTCACGTTCAGGTGAAACAACCTTCACTTTACAGCTCGGAACCTTGAGCCCCGCCGATTCTACGCCAAAACCACGACTCGAAAAGCACAGTTTTCGAACCGCCACCCATGGCCGCGCGCCGCCAGCACTCCTCCCGCCCTCGCAGGGAGCAGCGTTACCTTCGGCGTCCGAGCACCCCATCAGCACCGCCGTCCGGTCAGCGTGCCTTCCTCTACGCCCGGGGCACCCGCCACCTCCTTAGGGCCGGCGCCCTCCGTCTCTATCCACCCCGCCTCGGCGCACCTGTACTTGAGCACGGCGTGCGGAAGCGACACCTGGCGAACGGCGTCGGCCGGCACGCGCGGCCGCCGCGCCGGGTCCGCCAGGCTGCCGGCCAGCAGCAGCGCCAGGAAGCAGTCCAGGTGGTGGTACACGGCGGCTGTGTGCAGCGGCAGCGACGGCAACAGGCCGCCGCGCAGCAGGCCCACCTCAGGATCGGCGCCGAACGACAGCAGGATCTGCCGGGACACCGGCGGCGCTACACAGGGGCACAGAGCGATACAGCAGGATCTGCCGGGATACCGGCGGCGCTACACAGGGGCACAGAGCGACACAACAGTGCCTGCGGCGAAGGACGAACTTCACAGGGGCACAGAGCGACACAGCAGTGTCTCTGGCGGAGAGATGGAGGGGGACTACACAGGAGCGCAGAGCGACACAACAGCGCCTGCGGTGAAGGACGAACTACACAGGGGCACAGAGCGACACAGCAGTGTCTCCGGCGGAGAGACGGAGGGGGGACCATGCAGGGGCACAAAGCGACACAGCGGTGTCTGCGACCGGAGGTACGGGAGGGATCACACAAGGGCACACAGCGTCACAGCGAAGTCTGCGGAGGCAGCCGGGTCCGCAGCGGCGGTAACGGTGTCTTCAAAGACGGCCGGGTCGCCGACAGGGGGGGGGGGGACAGTCACCCGCCCGTACGTAAGCGGGGCAGTCTGCGTGATCGCAGGGGAATAAGGGTGCCGGGACAGTGAGCACGCACAGTGAGCACACACCGGGACCGTGTGGCCGGCGCTGGAGGTGGGATAAGAAGAGGAGAGGATACCCGACTGCCTCCCATTCAACGGATAATCTATGTACACTCAACGAGTCACAATCCACTAGATCGCGGTTCGCTGACGTGTATGCCCGGATGCCGGCAGAACTTACGCTCCAACTGCGTCCAACTACCAGCTCCTGGCCACGATATCTGTTCGGTACCTTCTGACCGTCTACTGATCACACCGGCGTGTACTGACCCCGGACGGAGCTCCCCAGAGCTCCGGGGAGCGCGCGGCCGCCGGGCTCACCTGCACACCGGGCAGCCAGCCGGCCTGGCAGCACTGGGCCAGCGGCGTCGACAGGTTCTCGGCCGACCCGTTCGGACAGGCGCCTCGCTCCAGCAGCACCCTGGACAGCGCAGAGCGAGCTCAGCCAGCGCCACGGATCGCTCTGTCAGCACGACCAATCGCTCCGCCAGCCGATGGCGGTCGGTCACCAAACTAGTCGGGGAAAGCTGGCCACCACGAGACAGAGTCGGCACCAGCCTTAAAATTCAGACACACTATTGTCGCAACACTGCAAACATAGCGATGTACCTTTGACTTTTCTGATCTGGCAGATAGCTGCGAATTTTCTGGGAGCTGTAGCCAATGTTATAAATGGACTGACGTAGATTCAATGGTGAGCCACATCAACAGAGACTAATAGTTGTGGTAGGCTTTGACACAGTAATAGTGTTCCATAGCTTCTGCCTTCCCTGATCTAAGCCCAGATATAAGCCTCCCTCGTACGTCTCCCATGCGGCAGTATTACTGGAATGACACACTCAAAGATGTGAGCTCAACGAAAATTTTTGCTGAGATACATACATGCTAAATTGTGACATCTAGCCATGATTCACGCCGTATATGTTCGGAAGCTATTCGGTATTTACGTTGTCCAGTTTTACAAAGTTGTGTTAAACGTAGGCCATCTGGAAGGTCGACATACCAGCGGTCTACCAATACTGCGGACGCAGGTCAGCACGCGTACCATAGTGTGACAGCACGGCGAACTGCAGCCACTGTTGCTCTTTGGTACCGGAACAGAAAACATAACCGCGAGGGCAAGTTCGCCTCCTTGTAACAAAGGCAGAATTCAAACCCCATTCTAAGATACATCATCTAAGTCAGGCACAGCAGCGGCAGTGAAAAAAAAACAAACAAATCGCAGTCTATCCCGTGAGGAAGCAGCGCGTGGATAAGCGCATTTTAACCTAATCAGGCGGCCAGCATACGCCTCGGGCGGACGTGACAAATTTGGGCCGAGACGTCTCGGGCTGGGCGACATTCCACAGACCGCGCGGCGGACGTCCGTGGCACTCACCTGGCACACTCGAGGTGCTGATCTTTGACGGCCACGAACAGCGGCGTCTGGGCCTTCATGTCGGTGAGGTCCACCTCGGCGCCGTGGTCCAGCAGGCACGAGACACACTCAGGCGAGTCACCTGCGGACAGCAGCGGCGTCCATCGGAGCTACGGCACGGCACGGCACGGCACGGCACGGCACGGCACGGACAGCCGCAGATGGAACAGCTGGGCAGTGAATCGGCGAGGTGGAATGGGAGATGCGCACAAACTCTCGCTACAAGCGTTGCTGTGCTGTGACTGCGTCTCGAGGCGGTGCCCTGCTGGACCGAGCACCTCAACTCGGAGAAATCGCGTATAGTGCCATCTACCATAAAAATTTCCTTAGGGGTTGGGGTTCGTGAAAGAAAACAAGGCGACACTATATGGAGCACCCTGTGAAATGTCAATCATTTTGAGATACTTTTGAGATTTGATCCTGTCGAATACGCATAGCACAGCATGCGTGCGTGATAGATGCGCGGGTCATCATACAGAACCTGCTACACCTTTAATATTAGACACTTTCTCAAAGTGCTGCCAGCCAATATCAGCTGATGAATTTCCAGGGTGATGCATGTCCGAACAATACGACAATGATGAAGCAATGGAATGTCTGGAGTACGTAATACACAAGCGGCATGAAATGGAGACAAACATAGTGATGTCAGCCGCATACAGTAAACAATAGGCAGTTTATCGAAGTGGCCTCGAAGTGTAGTTTATCGAAGTGACGTCGGTATGCTGCGTCTGCACCACTTGTCTCACCGTTGGAGTCGCGATAATGTGACAACACAGCCCCTTTCCCCGTTATCAGCGCGAAACAGCTCAGCATTCACAAGCCGCCGTTCTTGACCGCCCACGCCTCTGCAGAAGGTACTACCCAAGGCACTGCTCCACTCCTGACCACACCCTCTTCCCACAGGGGCACTCAAAGGGCGAGGGTGGACAAAGGTGCACAGGAACAGCTGCACATAGAGAGGGTGGGACGACAGCCCTGGGCGACGGCCGGGCCCCTCACCGGAGACGGCCAGCCGCAGCGGTGAGACGCCCAGCAGGCGCAGCTGCTTGTTAATGCCCTGGCGGTACTTGGCCTGTTGCAGCAGCTGGCGTAGGGTGTCCAGGTGGCCGCTGTAGGCCGCCTGGTGCAGGCGGATGTCCTCTGCCGGCTCCTCCATGTCAATCAGCAGGCTTGACAGGTCCATGGTGGGGATGTCTTGCTGAGGGCAGGGATGGGGCAGAGATGGTCAAGTTTACACCCATCTTGAGGGGTCTGGTCATGGTGCCAGGGAAGAATGTGAAGTAACTGTTTGAGCACAAAGTGCATGACCAGGACAAGGATTCCTGGGCAGCATATAAACTTTTGATAGTTACTGACTTAACAGCAAACCAAACATGCTGTAGCTTCATATTATATCCCAAAAATTTTGAAGTGTTTTTTTTAAATCAACAGCATGCTGCAAAAATGTCTGTATTTTGCTCACACGTGCTGCACTTTCTTCTCAATCAAAAAAGCTGTAATAGAATGTCATTCTAGTAGTCTCCTGTGATAGCATTATCAATGAATGGCAATAAAAGGATTTGCAATGATTTAACATCTTTCTAAATTATTGGTTGGATCCATCAACATGCATTACCAGGGTAAGGCAGAAACCCATGAAGTTACTGAAAATAGCTAACAGCATTTTGGATACCATTTGAAAGCTTAACTTTGAAATTCTTACAAGTTAGCTTAATCATACTCACCATGAAAAAAGTGCACACATGAAGTGTTTAGTGTTGGATTTCAGGTCTTGAAAAAGTATAAATTTGAGATGGGTAAACAGGGTGAGATAAACACCTTTTCAAACAATAAAAGCTGTGAAATTGCGGCTTACAAATACCATTTTGAGTGCACCAGCCACATTGCTAATCCAAAATTGCAGTGATCTTAGACCTACATCAAGCAAAATGGTCTCAGTAGTCTCAGTATGGCCTCAGCAGTAGTGTGCTCAAAAAAACATCCAATCTGCATCTCATCAAAGTAAAAGGTCAGATGCAAAGGAGTATGGAATCTTCCTTCATATGAGTACAGTTATTTTTTTAGTGTCAGATAATCAATAAGGCTGTTTCCCCACAATTGTATATGAACAATGGTGAACCCTGACAATCAACAGCATCATCATTCATGGAGGCAAATTACCATTCAATAGTTGTTTTCCTATGCCTCTCAATAGCATTCCATGAGACCAATAGACCTCTCCTGGTCAGCATACTCCAGCTCACATACACAATGAGATCACGCATCTCGGGACAATAGCATGGAATGTGTACACAGGCTGTACAGTCAATTAAATCCATATACATACCTGTGTTGCTAAAAGTGGGTTCTTATGTTCCGCCAATGGCCACTGACATGGCCAGCCTCTGTACTGTACGTTTGCTCGCTTGCGTGCATTTACCCCACGGTCGCGACTCCTGTGATTCCACCTCCACCCGCGTATGCCCGCGGCTGCCTGCCCCCGCCAGGGTTCGTTCGCCCAAGCGTTGACCTTCTTGACCTATAAGTTGCAGAGTAAAGTGGCGCGCGTTCCCAGCTTTCTGCGCCGGTTTCGTAACATTTCCCCGATTTCGGGGTGAACAACAAAAGAAAAACGCCATAGGAACCCCGTAACCAAATATAGTAGTGCGCTGCTTAAGCACCGATACACGCTTGAGTGCCGATAAGCAGAGGCACAGCTGGAGGAAGTGAAAGTCTAAGCCTCCATAGCCCCGCATTTCAACGTAAGCACCGTAAGCGGTTCCTTTAGCCATCTGCTAAGTGTTCCTCTCGCCCCCTCCCGGCTGTGGTTCCGGCTGCGGCCCTCATTTAATGGAATGCCGGGTTATGCGGTGCACGGGCGCTGCCGCGTAGGTTTGAGGTTTTACGGTACACCAAGCACCGCTGTATAGACACATCCTCGGCATTTTTGTAACCTTATCCGCGAAATGTTACTGGTTCGGTGCCATTTGTTTGGATCATCTTTGGCCTGATGCTGCTGTTTAAGTGTTCGTTGTACATCAATTTTCCTCGCATGTATTGGGTACACCATTCGCCGCTAGTGATTGACGGTTGGGATTTATTTTGACATTTGGGGCTCAAGCAGCCAAATATGCGGCGTAAATTGGCGCAAGGTGCTGTGTAGGGGACAGCGTACAGCGTACTTGTCATGATACCATCGCTGAGGTTATCACGAGGAATACGAGCTGTGGGAATTGAGGTTCAATCAAAGAGTACCCCAGTGCGCGCTCGCGTCTGCCTGAACTTGCGTTTGGGGCACTTGCGTTGGGAGTGCAACTTGTAATATGCAATTAACACGCAATGTCGCAGACGCAAACACGTCGAAAATAGCATGCAATAAAATTGGTCGGCTTTGGGCTTCCAGGCGACCAGGAGCAGCCACAAGCGAAAGTGAAAGGTCCACGGGTACATCAAAAATATTCCCCCCCGATTGAGAGGATGGTGAATGGGAGGGAGGCATAGGGCCTGTGAACGCTCATTTCGCTGCTCACAGGCCCTATGCTGCTTCCAGGGGTCCCATATGCCCACTTGCAGGGTCAATTCGATCGCTCAGGAGCCTTCTTCGTTGCCCTTGATCTCTTCGGATTCGCCCGGAGGGCGCTGCGCTGCTGCTGGGATCCTTCCTGCTAGCGTGCCGGGGCACTCTTTTCAATCATGAGATTTCCCGGATTTTTTTCCACTCGTCGGAAAGGCTCTGCACGCTATAACCGGAAGCCCCATCTGTTAACTTGCTGGGGTTTTCTCGGTTACTCAGGG
This sequence comes from Pollicipes pollicipes, assembly GCF_011947565.3. Classification (NCBI taxonomy): domain Eukaryota; kingdom Metazoa; phylum Arthropoda; class Thecostraca; order Pollicipedomorpha; family Pollicipedidae; genus Pollicipes; species Pollicipes pollicipes. The sequence goes on along the minus strand of NW_023596545.1, from coordinate 40,575,144 downwards.
ACCCTTCACGTATGTCTCATTTAGCCAACCGGCATGCTCACGATAGGCTCATGGGCTCTCTATTTTGGCCCAGGGCCCTTCCGGTTTTTTGCCACTCGCTCACACCCCCACGCTCTTATCGGGCCCCATCTGCCAATTTGCTTAGACACACTCGGTCATTCGGGGTCCTCCGAATTGGGCCTTGGGTGCTTCCTTTTTTAATGTAGAGCCCTACGCACTTGTCGGGGGCCCCATCTGTTGACTTGCTCAGGCACACTGCATTGTTCGGGGCCCCGGCGCGTTGGGTTTTGTATTTGAATGCAAGATCGCACGCTCCTGTCGGTGGCTCTTTCTGATGACCTGCTCGGGCACACTCGATCGTTCCTGAGGCCCTCTGCATTGGACCTTGGGTACCTCCTATTTGAAGAGAGGGCCTTACACTCTTGTCGGGGGTCACAGACGTTCTTTCATTCGCACAAAGTAGAGGTGCGCATGGTGCATGTCGTGAGGACAGTGATCGCGACTGCGTTGAAGAAGTGTAGTGCTGTTACAAAGTGTAGTGTAGTGCTGTTATAAAGCGTTGACAGTGTAGCTGAGACTCGAAAAATATTCAAATTGATGCTCCTATTATGTCTTCACGGTGCTGCAGTGGTACTACCCAGTGCAATCATCGACGTAACTAATCCTGAAGTTTCACTACAGTACGTTTTGGCATACGCCAAAGGTGGGACACTTCCTTTAAAGGCCAGGGCGCTAACAGTGGAAGACGGCCCGAACGTCTGATGCCGTCGAATTCCACATGCGTGTTGCTCGGGGAACAATGATCTGCGGGTGAACTCGGTGGGCATTCGCGGAAGTTGCAATATGCCGTCAGCTGTAGCCCGAGTGCCACGCGGGAACGCAGAGGCACGACCGATCGCCCGTTTGGGTAACGCCTCGGGTGCACGGGTGTCCGATAGAACGCTTCGCATCGTCGTCATGTCTCGTTCGGTGATCACGTCCAGCATTGTAGCAACCGAAATGAAGCAGTGCGAGAGATGCACAACCGTGATTGTGTAGGCTGAGGACGATGCGGACGCCAAAGGTCAGTGCTTTCTGAACCCTCTGTGTACACCTTAGCAGCATCCCAGAGGGTTAACAGTGTCAAAACTTGAGGAAACATCGGCACCTCCATCATCGTCCTGGTCTCCGTCGGCACACGGTGTCTCATACGGGCGAGCGCAATTAGACGGTCGTGGCATACAGTTATTTTTAGTTCTGTTCGACTCTGGGCTCCTCTGTTTTGAGGATACTCTTCGACTGTCACCGGAGCTCCCAGCCTAACACAAACAAACCCTTTTTACCATGGACGTGATGGAAACATAAAGAACCAGCGAAGCACTTGAAGGCGCCGTGAAGTGACAAACTCGAGAGATCCGTATTTTCCGGTCCGTCTTCCCAGCGTCGCTTGGCGTTCTCCACGCTTGCAGCGCGTCTCCCTCTTAAAAAAAAACTTGGAATTCTTCGTCGTCGCGTGTATCTCATACCAAATGGCTCCTTTTTTTCTAGAGGCCCCTGACTTTGAGAACTTAACACGCGCTCGGGTGGGGGGTCAAATTGCCACACCGAAGGTTTTTTCAGAATGGTTCCAAACGGTGCGGCGTAGCCTTGCCAAATTTTGCACAGCTGTGGACAATTGAATAGCGGATCGTTTGGCATACAAAATTAGATGTGCCTTGCAAGGTCGCTGACCAATGGCAGGCCAAATTCAGGCAATGGTTTCAGGGAAGGCAATTTTCAGGGAATCGTCTAATCTGATACAATAAAGGAGTGTTTGACGAAGCCATACATCTCTGAGATGCTTTCTTAGGCATTACAAATATTGAATGAGCAAACCACGTTGACCTAAGGTCAGGTATGAGGGTCAGACCAAAGTCACAACCAACATGATTTATTACTCTAGGGCTTGCTGTATGGGATAGTTTGTGGTGCTCATTTCGAATTTATTGACAGCAGGAGCCGCACTATACATCTTCCATTGACTTTTTAGAGGTCAGAAAAGGTCATTGACCTAAAATGACCCGGGTCGATGCTTTGTTTTATGAACATACTGTCTAGCATAATCTTTGTCGCTTATTCAAATGCAAAACTAGCGGTGAGCGGTGGACCATGCCCCGGGTCAGTGTGTCAGCATGGAAGGCGAGTGGGGCGATGACTCATGTCTGAGTGAGGGGAGCGATCACGGCTCGGGGCGGTGCGTCACGGTGGCACCGGCCAGTCGCACGCAGATCGTGTTGCGGGTATGAGCCTTGGAAAGAGTATAAGAGGTGCTGCTCGGGGGGAGGGGGCGGGGTGGACGGTCTATTATGGGCTATTGGACACACATGTTGTTAACCTTTTCAATCACTCTGCCTTTGTACACTTTGAAATTAAGTGTTCCCTGCTCACTACCCATGCCAGCCTCCAACCGACCAGTATTCATTATATTAGGTCCTTAAGCCTGCTCCTAATCGCCTGAACTTCTCAGAGCTCCCTGTCGTCATCTTCGCGGAGGGTTCATTCCGGAAACGGCTTATGGCGAGTCGGAGCGTAATAGTCCATGAGTACGCCAATGGCTTTACCTTATCGTGAATTTATTATTCATTACATCAACCTGTACCCGTTTCAATGCGTGTTGGCGTCACACGGTGTACACACGCCGGAATGACAACGGCTCTGCGTTCCCATATTTATGCTATCGACGAAAGTCTTCGCTATTTTCACGTTTCGCTTGGCATGTGCCACGCGCCTCATGCAGAATTTGGTATTGTCCATTCTACGACTTCCCCGGACCCAAGGCTTACAGCATACCAACCAATCGACCCTTCCCACCAGCTAAGCCAAGTTCATCGATTCTTTCCTCCACTCCCCCCCCGCGTCCGGCGATTTCTGCGCATGCCGGTCAGCAATTCACGAGCGGTGGGTCCGTGGTCGGCCACCGAACCCCTCCCTCCCGCGACAGCCAATAGGAGAGCAGCGGCCGGCGGCGGCGCGCGGCAAGACCGGGGCGCGTGGAACGCGGCGTTAGCGCGCACTGCAGGGAGGTTGGGTCGGCGAAGCGTCGTAGCGCCGCTGGGTTCACCTAAGCTCTCTGTGATCCGCGTCGCGTGTCAGCGGATTCTTCAGACATCACCATGGTGAGAACTTGTCTACTTTTTTGCTGTTAATCAAACTGCTCAGAATTGTACGAAAAGTGTTGGAATAAGCGGTGGGAATTGGAGAGGCCAGCCGGCGCACCCAAACACTCGCAAACTGGCGAATCACGACGAATGTGTGTTTATCGCTCGGGTGCAACCTTTGCGTCACTCATCCCGGGTCAAATTTTGTATTTTCAGGCGGCAAAAGTTGAGTCGGTGTCACGTGATTTGCTGGTGTAATCCCGGCAATGGATGACTGGTTCGTAATGCCATGGCTGTACGGTCAGGAACGGATGCATGCCCCAAATTACACATTCCGTGATTCATGTGTTGGCATCAAGCGAGGGAAACATTGAAGAGCAGGCCGGGAATGTGTCTGGTGGTACTTGTGTCCATCCAAGGCCTGCCGTACTTTTGTCGGTTCACTGTCAACCGCCGGGGCCACGTGGTTCTATGGCAATCGTTACGCAGCCGCGCCTCTCGCTGCGTTTCATTTGGACTCTGCTGGAGAATGTCTTTCCGGTGATAGCCGACGCCTGCAGCCGGCTGCAGGCGTCGGTTCAGTAGGGTCAGAACCGGGCGGTCACCGGCGGGGCGCTGCCGGCCCGGTTCCAAGATGGCGCGCGTCCGACGCGGGCATGGGCGGACCGCTGTGCCGGCCGCGCCGCCGCGGCAACCGGCCCACGCTGGAACGCCACCTGCAGGCTGAGCGGACGCCGTGCCCAGGCCGGCCCCATTGTTCTTGCGGCATCAGACCGGCAGCTTGGGGACGGTGTGGCGGGGAGGGAACTGGCGCGTTGCGAAATGTGCCACTGTGTTTGTGGACGATTGAGGCGTTTGTCATGCATGTTTTGGGGATTGGCCCTACTAAAACGTTCTAGTATTATTTCCCCAAATTATTAAAATTAAAGCACTCGTATAAGTCAGGTGCGCCGTCAAGATGGTGTAAGTAAAGAGGGCCCGACGTGGAATGAAAAGAAAAGAAAACTGAACAACGCAACTGCCGGCATAACATAATATTTGATGTCGCGTGTACGAGAGGTCTGTGATGCGTTCTTTGAAAGAAATTGACGTTTTTTGCATTCGCATAGATAAGACAGTAGTTACAGCCCTATTACCTGACGAAAAACCAGGAGAAAGGAGGTATAAATGCGTTGATACTTTGGCAACATGCCGCGGCCAGTACACCAGTGAATTAATTAGTAGTTGAGTTAAAGTTATATTACATTAGTTATTATGTAAGTATTGTTATAGCGAAATAGTTATTTGACAGTCATGAAATCAATATCAGATAATTTTGAATTTACTTCTGTCGTTCGTTTTGATAAGGCGTGTTGCCGAAATATCAACGCATCTATATTTCCATTCTCCCGGTTTTATCCGAGGGATAAGGTTATTACTAGTCTTATCAACTTGAATGATGTCCCTCGCATATCCATGCACAACTTGCGTTTTTTTTCACATTGCCCCGCATCGGAATTAGCACATGAAGAGTTTTTTAGCGAGTTTGAATCCGTGTTCGAATAAGTTGGTGTTGGTCCGCGGTTGTTTTAACTTCAGTTTTGGTTCCGGTGGTTGGCAATTTTCTGTACGTGCTTGTGTGCATCAGGCCTGGCAGCCTGGCATCCTGATGCATTTATCAGCATCCCAATTCAATCGTCTTGTGCTAATCACACTTTTCCCAAATAAATGGCGCCTGATCAGGGACGGGAATGCCAACATCAGCGAATAAACTGTTTCAAGTAGACTATTTCCGTTAATCGCATGTGGTTAAGTTGCCTTTAACGCTTAGCTGGCTATGTGGCAGTACCCTCTTGATCCTCAGTCGCATACGTGGCTTTCGTCTATTTCAGCGCGAATGCATCTCCATCCACATCGGCCAGGCCGGTTGCCAGATGGGCAACGCCTGCTGGGAGCTCTACTGCCTGGAGCATGGTATCGGCCCGGATGGTCAGATCCCTTCGGACAAGTCGCTTGGCGCGTCGGACGACAGCTTCTCCACCTTCTTCTTGGAGACGGGGGCCGGCAAACACGTGCCGCGCGCCGTGTTCGTCGACCTTGAGCCGAGCGTCGTGGACGAGATCCGCACGGGCATCTACCGACGTCTGTTCCACCCGGAGCAGATTATCTCGGGCAAGGAGGACGCGGCCAACAACTATGCGCGCGGCCACTACACTATCGGCAAGGAGGTGGTGGACCTGGTGCTGGACCGCGTCCGCAAACTGGCCGACCAGTGCACCGGCCTGCAGGGCTTCCTGGTCTTCCACTCATTCGGCGGCGGCACCGGCTCCGGCTTCACCTCTCTGCTGATGGAGCGGCTCAGCGCCGACTACGGCAAGAAGTCGAAGCTCGAGTTCGCCATCTACCCGGCGCCGCAGGTGGCCACGGCCGTGGTCGAGCCCTACAACTCCATCCTGACCACGCACACCACGCTGGAGCACTCGGACTGCGCCTTCATGGTCGACAACGAGGCCATCTACGACATCTGCCGCCGCAACCTGGACATCGAGCGCCCCTCTTACACGAACCTGAACCGGCTGATTGGCCAGATTGTCTCCTCCATCACTGCCTCGCTCCGCTTTGACGGCGCCCTCAACGTCGACCTGACAGAGTTCCAGACCAACCTGGTGCCGTACCCGCGCATCCACTTCCCGTTGGTGACATATGCACCGGTCATCTCGGCCGAGAAGGCCTCCCACGAGCAGCTGTCTGTGAGCGAGATCACCAACGCCTGCTTTGAGCCGGCCAACCAGATGGTCAAGTGCGACCCCGCGCCATGGCAAGTACATGGCCTGCTGCATGCTGTACCGTGGCGACGTCGTGCCCAAGGACGTCAACGCCGCCATCGCTGCCATCAAGACCAAGCGCAGCATCCAGTTCGTCGACTGGTGCCCGACTGGCTTCAAGGTGGGCATCAACTACCAGCCGCCGACGGTGGTGCCCGGCGGCGACCTGGCCAAGGTGCAGCGCGCCGTCTGCATGCTCTCCAACACCACCGCCATTGCCGAAGCCTGGGCGCGCCTCGACCACAAGTTCGACCTGATGTACGCCAAGCGCGCCTTCGTTCACTGGTACGTGGGCGAGGGCATGGAGGAGGGCGAGTTCTCCGAGGCGCGCGAGGATCTGGCCGCCCTGGAGAAGGACTATGACGAGGTCGGCATCGACTCTGCCGATGCGGAAGATGAGGGCGAGGAGTACTAAACGTGACCTCTGTGACCACAGTCACGGCCTTGCACATTCCTTTCAAGAAATAATAAAATCCCTCGTTTGAGCATATGTTAGAACAGCTCCGGTTTCCGGGGACCGCGATAATTACACCGAATCATCACCAGCGGTACTTTATCATGCACAACATCAGTACTTCGGTATCATCGGTTTTCATGATCGGTACCCACATCGCACATGGGTTGGCAGCTCTCAGTACATGAGGTAATTTGGCGAAGCGTCTCAAACTCAAAACTCAGTTACATCAAACGTTTAACATGGTGTGGATGGCTGACAAGTGGGTGGCCCACGAAAGCAAGGGGGCGGTGTGTGAACGGTTGTCTGAGCGCTTGCGATAACCTTGGGATTATTGGTCATGAGTTATCTACACCAACTGCACCAATAGACGCGCAATTTTGCGCGTCACCATCTCTGTTCTGAACAAAACTCCATATATGTTGCATCGTGCTCCGGTCGCATGAAGTTTTGAGACTTCTACACTGCCGTTTTGTGGCGGTGACGACGTTGGAGAATGACGTAATGAGGAAAGTGTACCAGGCAAAGCGGCGATAACGCCGCAGCCGTGGAGCGTTTTAATAGCAAACGTCAAGAGGTACGCAAATGTAATGTTCTAAAAGATTATATGAAGAATGTTGAACTTGTATGCAACATCATTGATAAATATGCCATACTATCTACTATGTATCTGCAATCATTCTCCACAGCAAAAGAACGCTAATTTTTAAACTTGGTAAGCCTCCGATTCATCGCGAAGGTCGATTTTTGCAATAGTTCAATATCACTCCGGAAAGTATCAGTGAAAAAATGAGGCTTATTGTATAGACATGCAGTGGGAACGGGTTTGACGTCACGATGGGGGGCTTCCGCTAGGTAAATAAGAAGTGCTAGTCATGCTAATAATCTATTACGAATCGGCTGAGTTGCCTGCACAATGTCGTACTTGATATCTGGCGTGTCAGGAAAACCAACATAACAGGCAAAGCTGTGAAAATTCCTCTTCTCCGCGTCAGAACGGGAGGTCAGACAGAGATTGCAACAACATGCATCAGCGTAATGGAAGCCTCTGGACCCGTGGACTATACAGTGAGACCTAGGAATAGTGCACACGTGGTTTAACTGTTGGTACAGTCTAAAAAAAGGAACGAACCGACAGGGAAAAGCACCATTTTCTTAAAAAGTTAACTTAAAAAGATTTGATAAAATAGACCAATTTCGAGAACTTTTTTGAAATCAAACTTGAGCTTGGTCAGCGCTGTTCGTCAGCCAGGTTGGGCCTTGAGGTTCATCTTGCCCCACGAATGAATAATGTTTGAAGGGATCTCCCAAATTAACCGCTTCATTTCGCGGTAAGTGAGTTTTGGCTCCCCTCATCCCTGCTCACTTTTATCGTCTGCCACTTTTCCTACGCTGCCATTAAGTGTGTCAGAGGTGACGTTCCACGACTGTCACATTCTTCAAGCATGCATGCGCCATTTTCCACTGAGCATACTGTTTTGCAATCAAGTCCACGATCTCAACGCCATCATCGGTTGCTCTCGCCAAACTTTGAATCTCGGTGATGCATGCAAACACGCTGAAGGAGTGCCGCTAGCCCCCGCACCTACGCAGCACAGCACGATGGCCTCAAGGCAGTTGATCTGGCAAATCCCATAGTTCTGTCGTTTGCGTCTAATGCTTTTCATCGACCGTCAGGGGCAGATCTAGCCTGGAGTTGTTTTTTTCGGGGGGGGGGGGGGGGCAACCGTTCGTCGCCAACAGGCCAAACACAACAATACAAATGCACAGATTGGGATCCGTACACAGATCAAGAAGTAGGTAGGTCTTGTTCTTTAGTGGGAGGGTTAACAAGGGCTGAGATGATTAAAAACATTTTCTGGTCCTTGAACAGCCCTCGTACAATGCTAACGGTCAGCAATTCAATCACCCACGTGCCTGTCAAACACGATGTTTGCGCCGAGTATGACTGAGCCGCGTCAGCATGCGTTTTGTTTGGATATTCAAATCGCTGCCAACTTTTCTTCATGAAGTTTTTTTCTGAAACGGAAAAAAATGTTTGATACCGCACCATCAGTTAAAACAGACGGTAAGTAGACGAAAATTGTATGAAGTTCTGGGAATGTTTTTTAGGGGGGGGGAAATATACTCCAGTTTTTTGGGGGGACATGGCCCCGTGCCCCCCCCCCCCAAGATCCGCCTATGTCGACTGTAGCATGAATTTTCTCACGCACCAACCGCCGCCATACCGCCGCGCCCAGCCGCCGCCGAATCCGAGTGCACGTCCTCACGTGCCGTTTGTTGCGGAACGCAGGCGCGGCCAGTCACGTGCCGCTCCGGGACGCCGCGGGTCGCTGCGCCCCAGAAGCATCGGGCCGCCGCCACATGTTTCTGCGCGCGTCTGTCCGTTGGAGACTGCGGCCGCCGCCGCGGCCGGCCCCTGCACCGCCAGACCGCAGCGCCCCTTTCAGGCTCAAGACAAGCGTACTCAGATGGGACCGTATAGATCGAAAACAAACGGTGATTGTGTATGATTAATTTCTTCGTGTGCCGGCCGCCCCTCGGCGCCTTCCAAAATCGATGATCAGTATTGATTCGCAGCAACTGTCCCCCGGTCGTGTCGAGAGGCTTCGCGGCCATCGAAACATGGGAGTCCACGCCCAGACAGACTTGTGCTGGCTGGGTGGGATATTTTATTATTAACTATCCGTGCACACCGTTTTTGAACTAAGCTGTCTTGAAACCTTGAATTAAGCCGCGTTCATTCTTTGAACATTGGGTGAATATTCGGAACATTCGGAACACCCTTTGAATTACCCGTTCTCATTCACCAGCCAGTTTCACACTTCAAATTGTGTTACAACATTAGTCTCTTCACGCTCAAAGGTGATCTGGATGGATGTCACGACGTTAGTGTTACGGCACAAACTCGTACCGATAGGAGTGCTGCGGCATTAACTCCTGCCGATAGGAGTGCTGCGGCGACAGTTTTCCGTGGCACTACCTCTACTGCAGACATTTCTAAAGACTTTACTTAAACGCGACAGCACTGCTAGTGCAAAGGCTTATTCACGAAGAGCGCTACACGGCACGATTCATTCTGAGAAATGTGGACACGGCAATGCATTTTGCGCAAAAATATATGTAGTCTTTATTTATACGCAACATGACTTTCTCTGCAAAAACTCGTGGATATGAGTGCTAACGACAAAACGTGTGCTGCAAAAAACTTATACTTGCCATTACTTCATCGCTTTTTAATAAAAGCTTATACAGTCTTCACTTATGTTCATAACTTCTACTGCAAAAATTCATACACGGCATGTGTAGTGCACAAAAAGCTTATGCTGCAAAAACGTACATCAGGCCTTACTTCCGCGGCAAATATTTGACCACAGGCCTTTGCTGTAGCACTAATGTCGCGCATAAATCTTTGCATTAAAATATTGCCGTGTATAAATGACGACTGTAATGTGTTTGCAATAGAAGTAGTGACGAGTAAAATGTTTGCAGTATCGTGTAACACTACTGTCGTTTATGTGTCTTGGCAGCAGAAGTAATGTCGTAGCTGTCCTGTCGATAGGAGTTTTTTTTTCTTATAGCACTTATGTCGTGGAACCCCTTTGAATATGGAGTAAATGAAATAAAAAATAATAGGATTATGAATATGGCGGACCACTGCCGACAGCTTCTGCACGCGCCTGGCCGGCCGGCAAAGGGCTGCGTCACACACGGGGCCAGCCGACAAGGGGCTGCGTGGCGCACGGGGCCAGCCGACAAGGGGCTGCGTGACGCACGGGGCCAGCCGACAAGGGGCTGCGTGGCGCACGGGGCCAGCCGACAAGGGGCTGCGTGACGCACGGGCCAGCCGGCAAGGGGCTGCGTGACACACGGGGCCAGCCGACAAGGGGCTGCGTGACGCACGGGGCCAGCCGACAAGGGGCTGCGTGACACACGGGGCCAGCCGACAAGGGGCTGCGTGACACACGGGGCCAGCCGACAAGGGGCTGCGTGACACACGGGGCCAGCCGACAAGGGGCTGCGTGGCGCACGGGGCCAGCCGACAAGGGGCTGCGTGACGCACGGGGCCAGCCGGCAAGGGGCTGCGTGACACACGGGGCCCACGGCAAGGGGTTGCGCGGCGCACGGGGCCAGCCGGCAAGGGGCTGTGTGGCGCACGGGGCCGGCCGGCAAGGGGTTGCGTGGCGCCACGAGACCGGCCGGCAGGGGGGCTGTGTGGCGCACGGGGCTGGCCGGCATGGGGTTGCGTGGCGCACGGGCCAGCCGGCAGGGGACTGTGTGGCGCACGGGGCCGGCCGACAGCGGGCTGTGTGGCGCACGGGGCTGGCCGACAGGGGGCTGCGTGGCGCGCGAGGCTGGCCGGCGGGGGACTGTGTGGCGCGCGGGGCCGGCCGAGAGCGCCGCGCCGCGTCGCCCGGCTGTGACCGCATCCACATCGTATCACTGCAGGCTACAAGGGCGTGTAGTGGGTCCCCACATTTCTATCAATGTGCTCCAGTGTTGAATCGAACGACCAATCCGAAAGTTAACGTCTCTCCTGAATATTAGGCGTTATGAAATTCGGAGAAAAGAATGTACGTGCTGGAAAAGCACAGTAGCCTGATGGTGGTGCACATACGTTAAACTGTATTCATCTCGCCACTCAGAGCATTACATCAGCTGCAATATGCCAGCCTTTTCGTAACGAAATGGTGCTATGGGTGCGTACTCATCATCGTTTTACTTCTACGTTTTCATCACTATATCAGTTTCTAACGTCGTTACCTACGGAAAGCGCCTGGCGCAAATGTCTACTACAGAACCATAACGATGAATCATGGATCACGACCATGAGGTAACCCCGCACCGGTTTGCCTAGGGCTGAGCTGGTGGTACATGCTCAACTGATTGAGTTGATGGGGAGTGGGCGTGACGTCATATTACTTAACACACACCACGAAAGACTGGCCAGTCCTATACGAATGGCCAGCCAAACCGATGGGATGCGTATACGCAACTCACCAGTTTGCAAGTAAAGAATTCCGGGCTCATAGTGTTGTTGAAGCGAATACGCCCCTGTGCGCCGCAAATCGGAGCAGCAGAGCCTCCTGCGTCGGGTGGTTAGCGGAGGCTGATGATGCAAAATATATTGTTCGTTTCATAAAAAAGATACAGCTGGAGATCATAGGAGTTTCTTTTCTCACTCCTAGTTCATTTTCGCAGGAATAGGAGAGCGGTTGTGTGGTAGAGGTATGAAAATGCCCTTAACCAAGGTTATTTAGCTCAGTTGAGCCTGACTTGATAGAAGGCGTCTGGAAGCAAGTTCGAACGATGAATGCCAGAAACCCTATCACGAAATCACCACATTCTCATCCGCCTACTAGTTCACATCAAACAATAGAAAATGCTCGGACACCCCCACTTGCGCTTTGACCCTGCATCGCGATTAGCGGTGGAAGGTCGTAACAGTGTGCGTTATGCAGCCACTCGAGTGTTACACACACTATACACGTTCGTCGTCGCGCAATGATTATTTACATGACATAGTCCCGGAAACGCTCAGGCACGCTTGTTTTACGAGAGGAGCGTCGCAATTGACTCGCCGAAATAGACTGGGACGAAAACGCTTCGTTCTTTAAAACAGCTGTGTCTATATCTGATGGCACTGGTAGCGGGCATGGGGGTAGTGCAGACGGCACCTCTATCATGTGGTCGGACACAGATGGGGCATCAGCAGGCGGAACATGCAGCGCAGTGGGGACTAACTGGAGAGGCTGAACGCCAGAGCGAGCCAGTGGCGTCACGACCGTCAGTTGGACGAATGTGGGCGCACTCAGGGTTTGCCTCCAACAACTCGACCTCATCAACAAGAGGTTCGTACGTACTGCTATGCACGTGCCTTGTTATGAGAACTCTGCCCTGGGGGGCTAGCCATGCCAGCGCGGAATAACCACTGGTCGAGCGACGCTGATACTGAAAAGACGTTCGTACGGCGGAGCATTGGTGGCGGCACACAAAATACGTTCGTACGGCGCTACATTGGCGGCGGTGCACAAAAGACGTTCGTACGGCGCTACATTGGTGGCGGGACACAAAAGACGTTCGTACGGCGTTACATTGGTGGCGGTACACAAAAGGCCACGGCTGGAATGGAGAGCATCCGGGAGGACCTCTTCCCACTGCGAAGTTTTCTGACCGCGCGATCGCAGCGCCAGAGATACGGCCCCCCAGATGGTGCCGTTGTGTAGCTCTATTTGGCCGTTCCCTCGGGGATTAGAAGCTGTGCGGCTGCACGCTATTCCGCGGCCACGGAGAAACTGACTGGGTTACGCCGTCATGGAGGTCGAGCCACGCTCGGAATGCACGTAGGCAGGCATGCCGAATATGGCGAAGAGGCGGCACGAGCAGCCAATAACAGCGGTAGAAGTCAGATCGGCGCACAGAAAAGCGAACGGAAACCTTGAAAACTAGTCTGCAATAACGAGCATGCATCGATTTCGAAATGAAGCGGACAGCGGCCCTTTGAAATCGATGTTCATTGTTTCGAAAGGGTGAGTCGCTTTAATAAGCGTCCTTGGAGAGATACACGGAACTGTGATTTCATCTCTGCACACACAGGACACGAAGCGGTCATGTTCTTTATGTCGCTTACAGAGAGTGGCAAGTTTGTGCACCGTACGAAGTGTGACATTCGGGTGATGCCGGGGTGACGCCAACGCGTCATCTTCTCGTTGTTCTATCTCATTCGCATGTACCAGAACTGTTCGTTCATTGTACTATTCCGTCGGAATTTATCGCATCAAGAAGAAATAACTCACAAGGAAGAAATGCTTGTATTGGTGGGGTCCATATGCGTCATATGTGGGCAACCTGGGCTCATGTTAACGTGGGCTGCATGTGGGATGGTATCTAGGCTTAATATGGGACCCAAATGGGCTATCCACACGCCACGTGCGCGATAGTTACCACGCACACAGTACTAACGTGTATACCAATTGTTTTCATTATCTGGGTTTTACCACATCGTGTGCAATTCTTCTAAAACATGAGACTGCTGCCTCAAATGGGGTCCATATGGGCTGAGCACGGGCTAGCTGGGCTCAAGTCCATGTAGGATGCAGGTGAGCTGGTATTTTGACTCCATCTGGGACCCAGATGGGCTGTCCATACGCTAACATGCTCGGCACAGGTATATTAGGCCTGCTACTTTGCGCTCCCATGTTGGATTTTTCTATCATGTACAAATGAATGCATAGCAAAGGAGAGCGGCACGGGCTGGGGCTCATGTGGGATGTATGTGGGTAAGTTGGGCTCACGTCAATATGGGTTGCAGGTTGCAGGCCTTTGGGCTCCATGTTAGACTCAAATGAGCCGCCCACAGCTTAAATACCCAATAAAGTTGCCGCATTCACAACTATCTGCACATGAATTGTTTTAGTTGCTTCGAGTTTTTATCATATTGTATACAATTATTTTACATGGGACAGCTGGCTGGAATGGGGTCCATATGGGCTGAGCATGGGCTAGCTGGGCTCACGTCCATGTAGGCTGCAGGTGGGCTGGTATTTGGGCTCCACCTGGGACCCAGATGGGCAGCCCATATGCTAACATATTTGGCACAGGTGCGTTAGGCTGGCTATTTTGTGCTCCCCCGTTGGATTTTTTCTCATCAGGTACAAATGAGCACATAGCAAAGGAGAGCAGCACGGGATGAGTTTCATGTGGGGGTTCACGCGGGATGGTTCATATGGGACCTTTTCAATGAAGACCTCTAAAGATCTTGATGAAAGGCCAAATCTCAGAGGATGTATAAACACAAAAATGTCGAGGAGTGGGTGAATAGCAAGGTGCCCTACGAAACAACCAGATCTCAACCGACTAAATACAAATAGTCACACGGTACCAACACCGACCCACCACGAGCGGTCCCGCCCTCTAGCTCGCCTCCATCTGGACCAGATCTGCCTGGATCTGGCCAGCGGCCACTTCCTGTTACGACTGACCGACGTCTAAACCGAGGCCGGACACACATATCCGGGCTTGGAGGCACCGCGCGGGCCCAGCGGCGCAAGCGACACGTAGAGGCAGCAAGTGCCAAGACGAGAGAGAGCAATAGAGTGTGAGAGAGCGAGAGAGCGGGAAAGCGAGAGAGCGGGAGAGCGAGAGAGCGAGAAAGATGGAAAGAGAGAGAAAATAGAGGAGAGAGAGATAGAGGAGAGAGAGAGAGAGAGAGAGAGAGAGAGAGAGAGAGAGAGAGAGAGAGAGAGAGAGAGAGAGAAGAGAGAGAGAGAGAGAGAGAGAGAAGAGAGAGAGAAAGAAAGAAAGAGAAAGAGGGAGAGAGACTTCCCATCTCCAAAATGTAGATACCTATCTGAGACTACGCTTCACATCCATGTTTATCGGTAGTCTACGTGAGACGCGATGCGCTCACATCGGACGTGATGTGCTCACACCACATCATGGCAACTTCCACTGAGACGCAATGCGCTCAAATCAAACATTTAACACGCCGCTAAGGTACATTAAAGACCTCGTCACGTACATCACTGGTTAAAACACGCCCGAGTTGCCGGCTGAATGCGATGTGCCCGGGTGGGGGATGGGAACAGAGTTGACCCCATTGCGATATAAGAACTAAGAGATCTAGAGACACCAAATAAGCGAGTAGATAAATATTCATGGCAAGTCACTTGTGTCACATCTAAGGTACCTAGGTTGTCACCTTAGTGTTAAGTAAGCACAAACAAGGTCGACGCCCTCCGCGGTACCTACAGGCCTCTTCACACAACTAGTGCACCCAGATACCTGCTATACGTAAAAGTCACTGGCGTTTAAATGACGTTAGTGGCCTTATTTCATTTTAGAAAATAAAAATGAACAAAAGCCTTCGAGATGATTTTGCTACTAAAATTTATGATAGGCGCTCTTGTCCGAACCGCATGCTTCCCAAGGCCAGAGATTCATCGAGGTCGTTTTAGATAAGATGTACCCCCAACCCTAATGAGCTTGAACAAATCTTTTGACCTCGCTGTGGTCCAGGAATTAGGAATCGGCGAAAAAACTGCCTGCTAAAGGAAATTTTCCACCGATAAATCCGTTTGGTTTTTACCTAGATATCACTTTTATACGTGCCCCGAAGTCAACAGAACTAGTCGCAGCATTAATTTGCTCTGTCTCATTGCCTAAGCAACCACCCCAACGTTGAACGACGCACTTAAACTCCGTTATCGCACTACATTGAACGATGACCTGGCAATTACCTTCCCTGACAGTCATGACCTGGCTTTGACCTTTCGCAGGTCAGTGACATTAGGAGTACATCTTATTTGTGTAGTGAAGGATTGGCTATTCAATTACCCAAAACTACACGAAATTTGGCGCGGCTACGCCATGCTATTCGTAAAAGGTTTATTTTTAAATCATGGCGTGGTTTCTCATGTCATTTTGAGCTCTGGTGGCCACATTTTTCCGTATAGTGAAAGACTGCGCCAATTCGAAATGATAAGCTATCATATTTATTTCTATCCTCTCATATCAAATACACTGCCCTCAGCGAGTCAGACACCCGTTGACTGTTGGCTGCTTGCCAACTGATGCTCACCTATCATATGATTTCGAAGTCTCTGTTGAGTGGGAATGAACTTACATTTCCATTACGATGGTGCTATTTGGGTTGACGCCCCCGTTGTCTTGTGTTTCATTTGTGTAGATCGGACAGAAAACTAATAACCGAAAGAACGCCCTGCAACAACAAATAATGCCTAACAAGGAAATAGGTCATGTTAGTTGTGGTGCCTATCTTTGATAGGAGTGTCATCACTCAATATATGTTCGTCATGGAAATAGCACCATTACCGTGCGTTGGTTTCAATATAGGCCTCCGGCGAGACCGATACGAAGGTCAAAGTTTCCAAAAAAGTCGCAATGCCAAAACTCTGTTTCAGGCGGCCCTGTTCACGTGTATAATGCCACAAGATATACTGAGAACTCTCCTAAAACGCGTTCCGTTGCGCTCTAGTCGATATTGCTACCGCACTGCATTTGACACTGCGCACAAATAATATACGCAATGGAAAAGATGAAAAAGATGACATTTCAACTAGCTCATTTTATTCAACAGAAGCTCTCCGAACAATCTATATCCATCCTTGAGCCTTGATCAGACAATGCTACGGCATATAATGCAATGGAAACATAAAAAGCTACCCACCCATTGGCAAATGTTTTGCTTGATCTGCCATTACAGTGACACTGATGTCTTCCGATGCCCCCGACGACAGGCACGCTGCGTCCACGGCCGGACGTGACTGACGTCCACGCAGCTGCCGCCTCAGATGTCGCCTCGGTGCGCATACTGCCGCAGGTGCCAGGGGTCAAGGACGGACATGCGGATTCTGTCGCACCGGTGCCTGAGGTCGGGGTCAGATAGCTGCTCCTGTATGGATTTCCTCCAGTCCGTCGACATGCGGCACGCTGTCGGAGAGTCAAGCCCAAGAGTCATCTGGAGAATGGACTGCAGGTCGCTGTCGGCCTTCACAACGCAGTATTTGCAGATGTCGTCGTACGACGGTATTTCGGTACCTGGATGGGGGTCTGCCCTCTCTTTCATATACTGATCCTCCGATTCCCGGACTATCTTCAGCCAGTCGGGAACGGTCTCGCCGAGGGCGCGCACCAGCAGTGGCGCGTTAAGAAGGAGGTCAGCCAAGCCTCGAGGAGTGTCCAGGTCAGCCGGGAGGCCGGCCGGCCGCTGGGCCGCCGGCAGCTCGTGCTGGCTCCTGCACCAAGCACTCACAGCGGCCGGATCGCGTAACAGCTTCTCCACGTCTTTGGTATCGAGAAGTGTCATCAGGGGTGCTGCGTCCAATGTGAACATATTCCCACCGAGAGGTACCAGGGGCATCTGACAGATCAGGGCGTCCGGTGCCATGGTCATGGCCTGGAACAGAAACTGCTGCTGGTTGGTGCTGCCAAGCAAATAGTGGTTCATTCTCTCCAGCTCTGTTTTCATGGTCACTCGCAACATTGTCGGGATGGAGCCCTTCGATGAGTATTACGTTAACTGGTGCAGTGGGCCGGCGAAGAATGCCTGATGCCACGGCATTCAGCACCAGCGCGCGGGCCAGACCGGTTCGGAGCTGGTTCTTCGACGCCGGCTCCCCAGGAACCTTCAGGACGGGCTGCAGCAACGTCAGACGGACGTGGGCGCAGTCGCGTAACAACAGAGATTTTACACTGTGCTTCATGAGGCTGATGGAATGTGCCATTGCATTCAGCTCTTCCGCAGATAGGGGCTTTAGCAGGTTGATCCTGGCTGAGAAGAAACATGGCAGACGACGGATGCCCAAGGCATCATCCAAGAAGTCCAATATGTCAAGAGCGGCTCGAGTTACACTCTGCCACTGTTTGCTTGGCTTGTTTTGACATAGCCAGAGCAGCCCCGTCTTGAAGAAATAGGACTTGATGTTGACGGCTCTTCCGGCAGACTTCAGACGCTGTTTGCAAACCTTGAGAGCGCGCATCGCCAGTGTCTGCACCTTATTCATGTGCCAAACGGCTACCACCTCCGCGCGAGAGAATGATAGCCGCCACTCGCATCGCTCTGTGGCGCTGCCTTTACAGCCAGTTGGCACGATGTGAACCCCAAATCTGCAGATGTCGTTTCGTACCGCTTCCGGTGGCCAGTCCCACTGGCGGTCACGTAGAAGGAACTCGTCATCCGGCCACCAGTGAACATGCAAACAGGGTACGTAGTCATGACCTGCCACAAGATCATACTCTCCCATGGGGAAGGCTGTTGCTGGTCCGCTAGCTTCCAATGTTTTATGTTGGGGGTATGTCACGAGCAAAAAGTCGCGCATAAGCTGGCGGACACTCTCAGCTGAGAATGGTAGGGGCTCCGAGTGGGGGCAGTCTCTCCTTGGAGTCTGCAGCAGCGTTACAAAAGCAGGGTTCTCAGTCGGAACTATCACCAACTGTGGAACTTCCGAGTCACTGATTGCCGACGGTGAGTCTGAAGATGTTCGTCCCACCGAGCCTGGCTGGCGGGTGGCCGTGGCTCCAGTCACAAAGCTAACCTCACCGAGACAATGCATGATGTCCATGTCCGAACTATTCAGTTCTGGGTTTCCTCCAATGTCGTAGATCCCTTCCATCATGCTTCCGGACATGGTGGCGCTCTGTATGGTGAGGTGACCGAGCGGCGAGCACCGGCACGTGGCACGCTCCTTCTGCAGCACGTTCAGCAGGGGGACCGATCGCAGACTCACCAACAGCCGCTGCTGCTCGTCAACTACGCTGCACGCGAACACGTCCGCCGCGCTCAGCTGTGGTTTCACAGACAGGACGCAGTCAATCACCATGTCGACGAGATCACCACACTTACGGTTCAGCAGGTTCACTAATAAATCCAAATGCTCTCCCATGTCCATGACGGCACCGAGCTCTCCGACAGGAGACCGTCACGCCTCTTGCACGGCACCCCAACGTCGGCCCACTGTAACGCTGGCGGTTACCCGCTGAGCGTGGCTGCAGCACCGGCCGGCCGCTATCAGCAGTGTCAAGCAGACATCCGTCGGTACGAGTTTGGTCGCGACGCCACGGCCGAACTGCTCGACAAAACTGACGGAACTGCTGAGGGGAAGGGTGACTGCACTGGGTAGAAATATATCCGTCGTTCAGAACGTTCGGAACGAATCTCTCCTTGCGGTGGTCTTCATTATCTTGATTCGTCCCGTGAAGCGACAGGGCAATATTTCACATAGGTGATAATCGGCGCACATGGGTCCGACACCAGCGCCACGGCGCCCAGGGGAGAGCCGATTGAGGGCATGCAGCTCGCCCCCCCCCCCCCCCAGGAGTGACGTCACACCCTCGAGAGTGACGTCGTCCTAGCGCTAAGGAAACTTGTTAACCATAGGCTGGACACGACACTGAGGCGGTGTGCGACACATTGCGGGCCAAACAAGCTTCATACCACTGAGCCAGTTGCGGCCGAAGAAACACGGCCCATTGCCGTTCACTGCTTTTAGCGGCAAGTGAGTAGAGGTTCTGTCGTAGTCGACGTGATCGAGGATATTAGACCACGCGATTGGCGATTCGAAACAAGAATATAGATCTTGACGCATAACGAAGTGTGGCGTAATTTTTTCTCTTCATAACAAACGACTGCGCATTCAGGTTTTTATTGAACTGGCTTCCATCCTGTCATTAAAGCTGGAGCCCAACGTAAGGTTGCTAGCAATAAATGTTCATGGTGGGTCAACATCGTTTACTTTTTTATAAAAAGAAATACTGGATTGAGATTATTGTACGATGTGCAATTTTGAAGAAATCGCTGTATATTGTAAGCATTGAGTGATAGTTAAGCTCTAAAAGGCTTTCGTTTTGAGCATTTGAGACGTATTTTTGTGACATTTTTTTAGCGTATCGGTTCTAATCGTTTGTAGCTGCCGAGTAACTACACATACTTTATTTTCAGTCGCTTGCTCGAATCTTCCAAAGTTCAGCGTAGACAATGCTGCATTAGCCGATTTATATACCGTACTGGACAGCACGTAGCCAACTGCACACCAGAATAGACACTATGTATGTTAAAACAACTGGAAGCGCTCGTCCCAGTTATATTATTTTTCCCGTGCGTCTGTAATTCGGCCAGTCGAATGCCTCTTTGGCCTTAGTTGGACTTGTGCTTTCTTTTTTGTTCTGCATTCTTTCAGTTGCCTATAGTTTGAAAATATGGAAGGGGAGACGGTTATCAACCAACTTCAAGGTAAACAAGTAGCGCAGGCTCTTCAGTGAACAAGTTATTCTCACCGGGATGTAAATCGCAGTGGCGAAACTTGTTTTTTTCTGTCACCGACGAAATTTGGAACAGCCATGATTATCACCTGGGGTCAAATATATAAAAAAATCTTACAATATACCCTTAAATGCGATAAATTACAAAAACCAAGATAACTAAAGTGCAATGCGTCATAAAGAGCACAAATATTTATTGGCTTCCTTCTAGGCGACTTCAATGCCACCAAATGGCTGCTGATTTTGTTCATTCTAGCAATATATATTGCTAGATATTCTAATACATTTTCTAGCAATACACTAACATAAGTTAGTGATCAGTATTCAACTACCTTGAACATTAATATCCTGTGGAGTTCATCTTTTAAATGTAGTGAGAATGAGGTGGAGCATCGTTATCTGTATGTGGAACAATGCTAGTGTTACGCATTTGAGCAAAATCTTAGTGATCCGACTCAAGTGATATTTAAATTTAATCACGTTTTGGAGGCAGTAAATTTTCATGCGACGGAAACCAAGGTGCACTATGGCAGCTAGCACGTTGAATAGTACGACTGTATTGAGTTTGCAAAAGATTGTAGGGTCTGGGTTATTAACAGTGAAATTCGATGTCTAGATGTCAGTGTTTAATGTAATGGAAAAATATGCACCATCATAGTTAGTGTGCTGAATGCTCCTACCGCCGTGTATTTGGGCATAATCGTAGATGTTGGAGTTACATTATATTGAATTTCGACGACTTGGACGTTATGGGTACCAGTTGGACATGCTGGCTGGGTAGTATTTTAAGACGTTTGATGGAATCAATTTGTAGTTCAAAAAGTTAAAAAGGTAGCCCAGGCCGAAGCTTCATTTGTGTAATTTTCAAATTGATGCTCGGAAGGGGTTAGGATTTTCAGCACCACAAAATCTTGGCAAAGGATTCTCCGACATAATTTTCAGATGAGTTTAGCTGGTGGGTGAATCTCAGTCTCAATTGCAATCCCACAATTTTAACAAAAGTTCTAATTTCAAAGCTGATCGCACAGCTTGCCCCAACCAAACAGTCATTGGGAAACGGGCTGTCGGGAACTGGTCGGGATATCTCGGTCGGGATCGGACGGAAATTGCTGGTTGGGATAAAGGCCCTATCTCTTCAGAGCCCCCCGATTGCTACAGACGGCCCTCCAACTGATATTTAAGGGACCAGAACTGAGAGCCGGATTCCTTACTGCGGCTTGCGACCAACCTTTCAATCCCGTTAGGAATACAATTGGGCTCTTGATCGTCTGTCACGAGGAACCTTTCGGGCACCTCGGGACCTTAGGGAGAGGGGGGGGAGGGCACATACCTTCTGCATGCGGCCCTGATCTGGGCGATAACAATGGACTGGTGGCAATTTGAAGAAAAGGGGTGTAGTGATTCCTGTGTTCGTAATTTTCTCTATGGATGGTGAGATTGGAACGGTGTCAGCCGTCAGGTAGCACCCACGGTAATATTCACTAAATAGCCACGAGCCAATCGTGTCGCAGCTAACATATGGTAGCTCTAAGCGCTACCATATATTTATAGTCCGTTCGCCATTATTGAGTACCTTGATTGCGCACCGGTTTTCATAAACAAAGCTGATTTGTCACGTTGGGTACGGCGTCGCGTTGGGGCTTGGGGCTGCCATGCAATTGTGAAACTACGGCACTACGCCTGCACGCCTGGTCGGACTGTTTCCATATCTTGTTTTTGGTGGAAATGGAAGGATCATCACAGCATTATCATGCTGTCTTTGACGTGGGAACCATAAAAATCGGGCTGTTTCCATTTCATATTTGTTTTCAAGAGGCTTGGGGAAGCAGGCTGAGAGAATGCACCACGTTGTGAAATGATTCCTCCCCTATCGCCCTGAAGCTCATGGCCATGAGTCGGTAGATGTGCACAGGGAGGAATGCAAAGGGGAAAGTGTAAGGGAGTAAATAATTTAGTTCTTGACATTTTTTGCGTTTTCAAGCTGAGTCATATGATTAGAATGTTGTGCACTGTTTTTTTGGAAAAAACTTAAATGCATTTTATGGTGACCCTACGATCTTAACTTTGAATGAATTCACCATTAGAAAAACAATTCATGTATTTGGCAAAAACAACATTAATTCGGTCAAGGCACCTTACAACAGCATTGTATCTCAATGGCCCTCTTTATAACAGGAGATACCATACATGATCATTTAAAGAGACATTTTGTAACTCTGAGCAAATTGATTTCTAGTGCACATTGGAAGGTTGCTGCAATGCGGCTGCTAGACCAGATTGTGTGACATATATTTCTGCAGCCTGGCCTGGTGATAACATAACAGAATTGATTGTTGAAGATGGTGCCAATTCACTTAGAATGTGTCATCTACATCAGTCAATAAGTGGATTGGTAATGTATACCTGTAGAGTACTATTGATGTTCTATTCTGAGGTACTAGACTGTTCATGGGTGGTTGGCATGTCAAACTGGGCAAGAGAGCATTATTATGCTTCACCTACCAGCAGCATAACACATTTAAAAAACCATTAATTCAGTAGTGTTAATGATTGTATTTCTATGCATAAGCTTAACATGTGTAAATGCAACCCATAGTTACAATAATGCTTTTATGTTACAGCATTCAAGGCTGGGGGCTAGAACATTCTTAGCTGTCCTGTGAATAAAGAATAGGATCTTAATCCACATCTGAAAATGGGGAAGAAGCAGCATCAGAAGGATAAACTGTGAGTACCATTTCTAATCCCATCAGATCATGGCAATGATCAAGACAGCAGGTGACAGAGCTGCAGTATTGTATGACATGTCATGTTGTCAACAAGATAAACTCTGATTCCAAAGCAATTCCATCAAAATGTTTGATCAGGCCTCTTGAAAGGTAACTTTCCCAAGCCATCATCAGGGCTTGACTTAGAAAGTGGTATAAATTAGTGGGAATGCTGCTTGATAAGTCAACAGGCATTGCTGATAATGATAGATGCACAACAATGGTGTAGATATGGTCTGGAATGCTCATGCTATTACCAGTCACACCCTGTCACCAGGATGGTATTTTATCCAATGTGATACTGCTTATGTCTATTGACACAGCCCTAGAATGAGGAGCAGAAAAAGGAAATAACATGAGGAAGATGAGTTAACATGTCTCCAGGTGGTCAGTTCAATACCCTCTGCCCTGGAGGGGGTCAGTGTGATCCCCTGTGGTCTCAAAAACTGAGATAGCAAGATATACCAAATTCACAGGGTAGATTGGCCTGTATGTAAACTTACTTGTGTCAGAATTTGAGGTTCCTCGGTCATGATCTTGGAGTAAAAAAGGTTAAATAAGGTCAATGTCTGAAATGGCCTCGGAAGTGTCCCCAGACCTCCCATGCAACTGCTGTGCAGCCAGATACCAATTATAGGTTAAAGTTCAATGTGGTTAGGGACTTTGTTTGGCCTTTATTAGGTCAAGGTGACCAAAGACCCACAAGATTACTCTTTTTTTGCTTTTTTAATAACCACATGGGATTATACCAGCTGGCATGTTTCTAAAAACAAAATGTTGACTGGGGTCATTTTGAATCAGTGGTCTATTTTTACCTTTAAAATGTCCATGGAGCACATCTGTTGGGGTCCTTGTCATAAATGAATCCAAAAGGAGCACCAGAAACTATCCCCTAAAACCAATCTCTGGAATAAAAAAGCAGGTTTGTTTTGACATAGCTCCAACCTTTATACCTGACCACAAATTGATGGAATTGGTTGTAATTGTAAATTCAATTGGTTTATTGCCTAAGAAGCTATCTCAAATATGTATGGCTTTGTCTAACACTCCATTGTTGCATCACATGGAATGATTCCCAAGAAATGCCCTTCACTGACAGCCATTTCTTGACTTTGGCATGCCATAGGTCAGTGACCTCACAAGTTACATCTTATTCTGTGCATCAAAAGATTCACTATTCAATTGTCTGCAGCTATGCAAAGTTTGGTGGGGCTACACCACGCCATTAGAAAATCTTTGGGGATGTCAATCTCTCCCCTCCCCCCATCCGAGCGAGTGGTAAGCGATATGATGTACTGCATCAAAGCAGCACCCAGAGCTATAACCACTGAGCTGTAGGGTCCTTGCATCACACCACGTTCATCACAGTGTGAGTGCAGTGCATCACAGGACGTGAGTGCAATCACGGCAAGATCGCAGTGTAAGTTGGGTGGCATCCCACAAATCAATACTCCTTTGCACCAACACTCCAATTCTCATTTGCAGTCTCGTGAATATCCAGCTGACATAACACGTGACACCATGCAGCCTTGCTGGCTGACCACTGCACTCGTGACTGATCTACACCACCCCTCCCTCCCGCGCCATCAGGTACCTGACGGCCACCGAATGGGCCACTCAGTACGGCGGCCACCGGCCGGCGCGGCCCGAGCAGCGCGAGTTCCGGCGCCTGCCCTACACGCACTGTGCCCTGTCACTGCAGCCCTTCGAGCACCCGCTCTGCACGGCCGACGGCCACGTGTACGACCTGGTGCACGTGGTGCCGTTCGTCAGGAAGTACAAGATCGACCCCATCACCGGCAAGGTGAGAGAGTGGCATCGTCATGGGCGAGGTGAGAGGGTGGCCCCGTCACGGGCGAGGTGAAAAGTTTAACCCGTCACGAGCGAGGTGAAAAGTTAAACCCGTCACGAGCGAGGTGAGAGGGTGGCCCGTCACGAGCGAGGTGAAAAGTTTAACCCGTCACGGGCGAGGTGAGAGGGTGGCCCCGTCACGGGCGAGGTGAGAGCGCGACACCATCACGAGCGAGGTGAGAGGGTGACCCCGTCACGAGCGAGGTGAGAAGGTGACCCCATCACGAGCGAGGTGAGAGGGTGACCCCGTCACGAGCGAGGTGAGAGGGTGAATCTGTCAAGAGCCGCCACATGCGCTGTTCTGACTGGGAGGAGCTTTTGAGTACGAACACTTATCCACGTGCACTGCTGTATTAATCAAAGGGCAAGACCTCGGGGGATGTATTTCTCATTAGGACAGACTGGTGTGACACTCGTAGTCTTTCACAGGTGTCCTAAACCGGTGCGTGGATCGTCTTCAACGAAATCAAAGATGACGCTCTGTGTTTGCAACTTTTTCACATCTCACCTGCCAGTTTTGGGTTCTTGTACCGCGTCACGGGTCGGTGTTTTGGGTTCTTGCCGTACCGCGTCACGGGCCGGTGCTTGGGTTCTTGCCGTACGGCGTCACGGGCCGGTGTTTGGGTTCTTTCCGTACCGCGTCACGGGCCGGTGTTTGGGTTCTTGCCGTACCGCGTCACGGGCCGGTGTTTGGGTTCTTGCCGTACCGCGTCACGGGCTGGTGTTTGGGTTCTTGCCGTACGGCGTCACAGGCCGGTGTTTGGGTTATTGCCGTACCGCGTCACGGGCCGGTGTTTGGGTTCTTGCCGTACCGCGTCACGGGCCGGTGTTTGGGTTCTTGCCGTACCGCGTCACGGGCCGGTGTTTGGGTTCTTGCCGTACCGCGTCACGGGCCGGCGACGTCGGTCTCAAAACAGGGCTTTACGAAAATGGGCAACGCCCGCTGCTCAGCGCGCTCTTGGCTGCGTGCGCACCAGATTCTCTCGTGCGGGGGCTCGGAGGGCGTGAAACATTCTATCATTGCGTATGAGTGTCCGTGACCTTCACCGTGGTCACAATTGTAATGAAATGCATTTCAGAAGTCCGTCAAGAGTAAAAGGTAAAATCATGCTCTTAAGCAAAGGCCACCTGTAGTCAGGCATTGGAAATTTACGCCGCATTTTTTCCCGAGCCCATGATATCTTGAAAGAGCAGCTGAGCCCTGACAATGGTAGTGGAGGTTATTTAAGGTTACGGTCGCATCAGGCTAATTTGACAGAACCGCGAAAGGTATTGCTAGCAAGCTTTTCACACCAAAACGAAGTCCATGAAAGGTGATGGAATGACCTCAGGGAACCTGACATCGCCTCGCGGAACTAAATGTTGGTATGCCCGGACTTTTATCAACCTTCTCCGCGAAGTCGTAAAACCACATAGAGAAAGCAGACCATTTAGCTTAACGTGGCTTGTTCTCGCTTGGCCCGACCTAACAAGCCAGTTAAAGCGGTTTTAGAAAAACAGCTTAATATGAAGAGTAAACCACGGAGGAAAATGCCGCTTCGGCCGTGCGTTTTTGTTCTAGCGCTTGCATGGATCAGCTGCGCATTATAAAGAGCTAAGACCGACTGCTCCATACAGTTGGCGGCACTGGCGAAGCTGGTGATGGGCAGCATAGGTCTTTGCCGAATTCCGGAGGCCGTAGGGAAATGATGATATTCGGATTATGGTGTGCGGCTTGGCTCCGGTGATAACCTGTGGCTGTGGACTAGTCTGGGGGGTGGGGCAGGCCTCAGGAGGGCCGGGCCTCGTGAGGATCGCGCCTCGAGGTGTACAGTGTGGCTGTGGACTAGTCTGAGGGGTGGGGCGGGCCTCAGGAGGGCGGGCCTCGTGAGGATCGGTCCTCGAGGTGTACAGTGTGGTTGTGGACTGGTCTGAGGAGCGGGCCGAGCCTCGTAAGGAATGGGTCTCGTGAGGACCGGGTCTCGTAAGGACCGGGCCTCGTGAGGTCCGGGTCTCGTGAGGACCGGGTCTCGTGAGGACCGGGTCTCGTGAGGACCGGGTCTCGTAAGGACCGGGCCTCGTGAGGACCGGGTCTCGTGAGGACCGGTTCTCGTGAGGACCGGGCCTCGTGAGGTCCGGGTCTCGTGAGGACCGGGTCTCGTGAGAACCGGGTCTCGTAAGGACCGGGCCTCGTGAGGACCGGGTCTCGTGAGGACCGGGTCTCGTGAGGACCGGGCCTCGTGAGGTGTGTGTCACGCAGATATTTGTCCGCCAGTGTCGCGTAGACCTTTAGTTCATTTGCTGATAACCAGGCGACTGTTTAGCTTTAGTTTTTAGGGGCTTCGCCTGAGTGCTACATCACTCACCGACGGTGCCGTTGTGGAGAGTAGCGATGTGTCCATTATATGATGTGGATGTGTTGGATATAGGCGCTGTAGGTAACTTTTATCAGGTTCGTAATCGATCAAAGCGCCATCCTACACGAACGCTCGTAGTTTATCTAATGCGTTGCATTGTTCAATTCGCAGCCGCTGGAGGCGAAGGCGCTCATTAAGCTGCATTTTGCCAAGAACAAAGAAGGGAAGTACCACTGTCCTGTCCTGTTCAAGGTCTTCACAGAAAACTCGCACATCGTGGCTATCAAAACCACTGGCAATGTTATGTCATATGAGGTAAGGAGTGCCTCGTTTGAACGATCCCTCTTTGTTTGAATGTTTTACCTTCGTGATTTTGTTCACCATCTTCCCTGGTTTCGGGTCTGTTATTGGGGGTATTTCGGGGATGGCTTCTGTCGAAACAGCTTTTGTCAATGACTTCTCGTCAATTGAAGCTGTGACTCCGGAGAGTCCCACTAACTTGATGTAAGTCTTGTTGCGCTTGATTTGTTTGAACTTTGCATTCCAATGTGGTTCATGTTATTCCATGTCCGAACCTCGTTTGGTTGTGGTTGTAGGCTGTCGAGGAGCTGAATATAAAGCCCCAGAACTGGAAAGAGCTTCTGACTGACGAGCCGTTTACTAGGAAGGACATCATCACCATACAAGACCCGAAGAATCTAGAGAAGTTCAATTTGTCAGCGTTCTATCACATAAAGAACAATGTCAAGGTCGTGGACGAGGGTAAGTTTTGGTGTCTAGTGGTGCGTATAGTTCTTTTAAAACAGCACATCTTAAAAGATTCAAATTACATAACGCCCAGCGAAATGGCACAGATGTACCTCAGGAAATTAATCTTAGGCGTCGTTTTCTTCTCCCGTTTCAACAGAGGCGGAGAGAAGTAAAATCGATCCCGCCGCACGGCTGAAGAAGGTGAACACCGTGACCAAGGATGTGTTGGAAGAACTCAACAGGGAATACAAACCGACGCAGAAGGTCACCAAGGAGCAGAGAAAAGCCGACAAGTTTAACGCCGTAAGTTTTTGGTAGATACGCTAACACTGACCACCTGTGTGATCAGCTCACCGCCTGACATTCTGAGGGCTCTATAAAGGATATTCGTGTCGGAATCTCGGAGACTTCTTGATGTGGCGTGTTGCATACCTCCAAAAAGCCGCAGCGTTGTGCATAGCAGTGCTAGCGTTAAACAGCAAAGCACCTTGGTGCGGGAGGATCGGAGAGAGGAGGAGGGGCGGGGTCAGCCATGTTGTGGCCGGCCGATCGCGATCAACCGACATCATCGTGCGGGCGCCAGCCCCTGGCTCGGCCACACCAGCCGGACCTGACGCGACCCAGCCCGCCCCGTCTCTCCCTGACCCGACCTGACCTGGCATGACATAACCCGACCTGAACCGACCCGGTCCTTCCCGCCCTAACCTGACCTGGCCTGACATAACCCGACCTGAACCGACCCGCTCCTACCCGCCCTGACCTGGCCTGGCCCGACATAACCCGACCTGACCTGCCCCGCTCTGACGTAGCCTGGCCTGGCCTGAAATAACCCGACCTGACCTGCCCCACTCCGACGTAGCCTGACCTGGCCTGACATAACCTGACCTGCCCTGGCGTGGCAGGCCCACTTCTCCACGGGCGTGGTGGCGGCCGGCTTCACGTCGACCGTAATGGAGCCGGTGCTGCAGCACGAGGCGGCCGTGGTCGACGACGACACGGTGCGCTATCGGCACGTCAAAACCAAAGGTGAGCACGCGCCTGGCCGGGCGGCGGCGGGCCGCGTCGCCGGGGCAGGAGGGGCGGGCGGCGGACCGCGCCGTTGGGGCAGGAGAGGCGGGCCGCGGGCCGCGCCGCTGGGGCAGCAGGGTCGGGCGGCGGACCGCGCCGCTGGTGCAGGAGGGGCGGGCGACGGGCCGTGCCGCTGGAGCAGGAGGGACGGGCGGCGGACCGTGCCGCAGGTGAGGCGGGCGGCGGACCGCGCCGCTGGGGCAGGAGAGGCGGGGGCGGACCGCGTCGCCGGGGCAGCAGGGACGGGCCGCGGACCGCGCCGCTGGAGCAGGAGGGGCGGGCGGCCAGGTCGGCTGGTGACGGCCATGCTGTCGTTGAGAGCTGCTCACTGGTCAGTTGGGTGTAGCTGTGCCGAAGGTCTGTCCGTCCCCGGGGCCAGCGGCCTCTCGGTTGCCTGAAGCGGTGTGACGATACCATCAGTGGAAAGCCAGTTGCTTGTTTGTTTGTGAAAACTGACGATCAAGCTTTTTGATAGGCTGGTACATAGGCCCACATTGACCGCTTGCGTAAGCTGGGCTAGTCGGCGCCCTGCTGACTGTAGTCTCTGGGCAGGTTATGTGCGACTAATGACGAATGTGGGCCCGCTAAACCTGGAGCTGCACTGCGACCAGACGCCCAAGGCCTGCGAGAACTTCATCAAGCACTGCGCCAGCGGATATTACGCCGGCACCAAGTTCCATCGGTCCATCAGAAATTTCATGGTAAGCAACATTAATATGAATCGACTATAATCGACTATAATATAAATGAACTACTTGATATTGCAAGACGAAATTCTAAATGTTGATGTTCCACTGTTTTTTTTTTTTTAGCTCGCTTAAGATTCAGCCAGTGGGCAATTACAGTCATCTACTGAGTAGACACGGTCAATGAGATTGGACCACCGAAAAACGGCCTTTGTCAAATGCGTAAAAGGTTGCTGTATCCCTTCCTTCTTGATATTGCATCTTATTTGCCATGCGTTCGCTCTTCACCCCGTAATAATCAGGCGTAGTTCTTGCCTTAACACGGTCCCAATGGGAAACCAACGCCACGTAGTAGCCAGTTGTATGTTGTAGCATGCCAACCCTTCAGGCCACAGCTTTGTGGCGAGGCCAGCCAAGTGCAAAACTGTCAATGCCTCCGGCGGTGGGCGTGTGTTGTGATTGAAGAGACACTTTTTGGAGTTCCATTTTGCGTTGTTGTAAGGCCTTTTTAGCTTGCCGCCGTGGGTCATTTTGGTCTCAGAAGAGCTGGTTCTAGCGGTTTGGAGACCCATTTCGAAACCGTTTTTGATAGGTACAATTTATCGTATTGCGCTTTGCTGAGAAGTACGAAATTTGGCGTCACTCAGGAGCCATGACGTATCGGTTTCAACATGTTTTCCTCCATATCTCCCTGTTCTCCCCCGAACAAAGTGCATGCCCAGTGTCTTGTAAGTTGGCGACGTCTGAGTGCACCTCTGTGAGTGAGTGAAATGTGAGTGTGAGTGCGCCTCTCGGTAGCTGCAGTAGCACGCTCCGAACTCTCCGCCGCGAGTTCGGAGTTACCGTAGCACGCTCCGAACTCTCCACCGCGGACCGGAGTTACCGTTTGCCGCCAGGCGGCCGCTGCGCGGTCGGCAGTAGCGTGTTGGCCGTCGTGCGGCCGCTTTAATGACATCACTGGGTGCGGCTGGTCGGCGTGCTGAGTCGGCGGGGCCGCCGCCGCGTCTGCTGCAGGTACAGGGCGGCGACCCGCTGGGTACGGGCGAGGGTGGCCAGAGCGTCTGGGGCGAGCCGTTCGCGGACGAGTTTCGGCCCAACCTGAGCCACACCGGCCGCGGCGTGCTCTCCATGGCCAACTCGGGACCGGGCACCAACAAGTCACAGTTGTGAGTACCGGACCGACGGCCGAGAGTCGTGGCGGCGGGCGCGCCAGACGGACTGGACGACAGAGTGTCGATCTGGAAATGTGCTCCAGTTGAGTGGATTTCCTGCCCAGAG
Source organism: Pollicipes pollicipes (assembly GCF_011947565.3). Lineage (NCBI taxonomy): Eukaryota > Metazoa > Arthropoda > Thecostraca > Pollicipedomorpha > Pollicipedidae > Pollicipes > Pollicipes pollicipes. The sequence continues at coordinate 40,544,254 of NW_023596545.1, read as the reverse complement.
TGAATACATCCGGAAACAAGGCACGTGTGTAGGCTCTAGGTGTGCTACTTTCGCGCCTGCCGACACGTTGCCACGATGTGTTACGTGGAACATCACAGCGGCAGTGCCAGCGACACCATTGGCTCTTCACTGACGCTGAACTGAACCGGCCGATGGCGGCTGCGCCTGATGCCGCCGGCTCTCCCCCAGCTTCATCACATACCGGTCGTGCAAGCACCTGGACAACAAGCACACGGTGTTCGGCGGCTTGGTGGGCGGCCTCGAGACGCTCTCGGCCATCGAGCAGGTGGAGGTGGACAACAAGGACCGGCCCATCGAGGACATCGTCATCACCGCCTGCCACGTGTTCGTCGACCCGTTCCAGGAGGCCGACCAGGAGGTCAGTAGAGTGGAGTGGATCCGCGGGTGGAAAGGGCCGTCATGTGGCCGCAAGTTGGTCATAGGGCTCATTCTGCATGACATATTATTTCGTGTTCGTGGTCTTAATATGCTTATCTTGTCACTGCTCGTCACAGTCACTGCCATTCACTGCTGGTGACCGCAAGCCGCTTCATTAGGAACAATTGCGTGCAGCCCGGAGCAGGATCGACTGGTCGTCCCGGAGTGGGCTGCGTTTGCCGCACGTAGTCGTGCACCTCCGACGACGCCCCATGACTTGACCTGTGACCGTGTCGTGACCTGCGCGTGGCGTGGCCGCCAGCTGGCGCGGCTGCGGACGGAGGAAGCCGAGCGGACGGCGCCGGCGCCGGCGGCCGCCGCCCCCGTCCGCCGGCCGCTCGCCGCCGTCCGCGCCGGCGTCGGCAAGTACATCGCCCCCGGCCCGGCCGCCGCCTCCACCTCCACCTCTAAAACGTGAGTGGCGACCGGCGGCGCCGGGCCTTGATTGTCGAGCGGGCAGGGCGAGGTGTCTCGCTGCCGCCAGCTGCCGATCGGTGGCGACTGCCGGGCCTTGATTGTCGTGCGGGCGGGGCGAGGTGTCTCGCTGCCGCCAGCTGCCGATCGGTGGCGATTGCCGTCTATGCAGTGCCAGTCGGTCGATTTCGCGGGGTGCGACGAGAGCTAAGTGAACGGGACAGGCGGAGGCGACGCTGGCGCGGTAGAGCTGCAGCTCGTCGCCCAGTGTGCACCTGGTACCCCTCCCTCCCGCCGATAGAGCCCTGTGCTTTGAGCGAGACCGCGCCGCACGGCAGTGCGACGACGTGTGTGGCGCCTGGCATAACAAGTATAGGCGTGGGGAGGAGGTCTACGTCTGATGCGTGATTTATCCAGACGACTGATGGACTGGGAGCGGAAGGCTTCACACGAGGCCGTCCGACCATGCCGGTCCTTCTCCCTGGCCGAGCTGCTCGCCACCGGCATCGCTGGGTGTCGTCGGGCCCGCCGTGATCACCGGTCATGCCAGGAGCGTTGTGTAAGGTTTATGGCGTCGTCATGTAGGCGGGCGAGAGCAATGGGCTGGCCTTAAACCGTGTTCCGATTTCAGGAAAGCTGAAGAACCGCCGCCTCAGGCGCCGAAGAGGAAAAAAGAGGCCGGCTACGACTTTGGCAGCTTCAGCTCGTGGTGATGGCTGACGGCTGCTTGAGATATCTGTAACTTGTGTGTGCGCAGGCGACGTACGCTATATTCATCGATGCCTTTTGGTCAAAATGTGGAACGGCTCGCACAAGACGGACTGGTGCCGGACATTTGCTCTGGAACGTTGATCAAGGCAATCCGCAAGGCCTGCGTCTGATTTCTGAAGCATTGTGTGCAACCACATCCCAGCCAAACCGCACCTCTTTAGAAAGCCATTGCATTTTGTGTATTGCGCATAACATTGAATACATGTTTAGAGACAAGGTCTGTTTCAGCGGGCTCCATGGAACTGACTTCACGTAGATCTCGTTCCACTTCCAACGGAGAACCAGCTGGAACAGACGCTAGATGTCCGCTCGATATACGATATACGATACGATGGATACGATATCGATATACGATACCATCCTTCCCATACTCTATCTAGAACAAGCTACAGGTGCGTGTGTCTTACTGCCAGTCACGGTACAGAATGTTGTTCAGGTGCTTCCCTTCCGGATCTCAGGCGTCGTCCGCGCTCCTCGGAGTGCTGTGCTACACAGCCCCGTACGGTTTCCCACCCAAGTGTCACGTCCCGCTCTAACCCGCCACCAGACAGCTTTGGTAAACAAAATATCCCGACAATATGTCAGAACGTGCTCCGTCCCGATCGTGGGTGAACCGGTACAAAACAGCCACGGAGAAGCGGACCTCGCGCCCGCCGCCGTGCGCGCCTCCGACGGTGCGCCAGCCAGGCCCTGGAAGGTCAGCCGACCACTCCACGAACGGCAGCGGCGGCCGAAGCGAAGCTCTGGAATGTGCGGCGCGAGGAAGGTTCCGGTCGGCAGCGGGCGGGCCTGGTACCAACGGCGCTAGGGGAAGACCTTCTGCACCGCCTGCTTCAGCTGAGTAATCACCTGCTGCGGACTGTCGGCCTTCACCACGGCGCTTCCCGACACGATCATGTTGGCCCCGGACTGCAACGAGCGCCGCAGGGATGGCCTAAGTAGGACGCTCAGACGTGCTCATGTTGGCACAGAGCTGTTGCAAAAATGTGCTGGTTCAGGGCTGTGCAGCGCACGACACAACAATAACTCAAAGTTCTTTGGCAGCACAAAAAAGCAACAAAAAACCCTGCAATGGTTGTCTCTTGGTCTTGGACCGAAACAGGCGTTCGCGGCGCGTACCAAGGGCGAGGACCGTCATCCAGAACTTACGACAATGCCATCATCGTGGCGCTTGAAAGCGCACATCTGGGGAAGGTCGGGCGACTACTAAACAAGTGACTGCGCCGCGCACACATTCACGGACCGCCGCGGGACCGGCAACGCCGAATCTGGTTACATATCGGCATCCAATGACCGACCGGCGATCTGGCCAGCTCAGGGTTGACCAGACCGCGGAGGTGACACTGGACTGGCATAGGCACAGGAGTTAATATTGCGCTGGCATAGGGTTGCTAATAGGCTGACCTGCATAGAGATGCCACCAATAAAGGTGTGCACAGAGGTCGACAAAGTACTGACCTGGGCACACAGGTCGATGTTGGCCGGGCTGACGCCGCCGTCCACCTCGATGTCCAGCAGCGGGAACCGCTCGCGCAGCAGGCGCACCTTGGGCATCATGTCCTGCATGAACTTCTGGCCGCCGAAGCCGGGCTCCACTGTCATGACGAGCAGCATGTCCGCCAGCTCGGCGTGCGGCAGCAGCAGCTCTGCCGGCGTGCCCGGCTTGATGCCGATCCCCACCTGACGACGCGGGACGGGCCAGTTCAGGCCGACAGGTCTGAGCGGGCGCATCGCGGACCAGTCCGCAGGCCACTCAAAGATGTCAGAACATGCCTTCCAGGAGCCAACTGTGGTCACATGAGAATGGCTGGTGTCTTTTCATTCAGGGTGAAAAGGTCACAGACACAAATGGCAAACACAGAGCACGCTGAAGCCAGCAAATGTAGCCTGGCAAGGGCAGATACTGAGGTAGCCTTGAGGTAACACTGGAGTCTCACAGAGCTGCTCTGTGACAGTGGCCATTCACACGATAAATCATTGCACTCTTATTTCCAGTTGCCATCTAGTCACAGCTACCTGATATAGTGAGCAGCCTGTTCCCTTGCTCCCTGATATAGTGAGCAGCCTGTTCCCCCCCCCCCCCCCTTTCCCTTTGGCATCAGCTTGCTGGTGGCCGACACCAAAGTGTCTGCAGCGGTGTGGGCATGTTCACCTAGTCAATATGCTTGCCAAGCACTTGAGTAACTGCACATGTGGCAGTATGCATGGTTGTGTGTGTGTGTGTGTGTGTGTGTGTGTGTGTGTGTGTGTGTGTGTGTGTGTGTGCGTGCGTGCGTGCGTGCGTGCGTGCGTGCGTGCGTGCGTGCGTGCGTGCGTGCGTGCGTGCGTGCGTGCGTGCGTGCGTGCGTGCGTGCGTGCATGCATGCATGCATGCATGCATGCATGTGTGTGTATTTATTGTTTTTAACTTATTGACTGTGTCTGTAACTGGGTACCTATTCAACCTCTGGACTACTTATGCAAAATAAATGACTGACTCCTATTAAACCTCTGGACTACTTATGCAAAATAAATGACTAACTAACTAAATAAATACATGTGGTGGCTATAACAGTTACAGCAGCAGGAAACAACAATGTGACTAGCTAACATTGCTGCTCATCTGCTGTTCTTGGGGAAGGTGGCTTTGTGATGCAGACACAGGCTGACACAGTAGAGTGGTTGATGCAGCCTGGTCAGGACTCCCTGAGGTCAGTCCTGATAGACATCAGATAGCTCTTGTGCCCTAGTCACATGATTGGTACCCTGGAAACCAATGATAATACACTTTCTGGGACTGTGAACATTCACTGCGCCATTTCTGAGCACTACTGTTATGTCATTGGCAGTCACTACTAGCAAAATGTTGATTGCTGACTCTCCTACCTTCATTCCAGATTCCTTTATTTTCCTGCAGAGTGCTGGAATGTCACTAGATGCCTCTGCATGGAATGTGTATTGGTTTCCCCCAGCATCCGCAATGGCTTCCACCCACTGCAAAATAAAAAACATATGTTTGGTGTAGTATCAAAACACATACTTCCCTTTGCTTACCATTTGCTCCCATGATGTGTCAAAGGTAAACATCATGTCAATACAGTACATCACCTTTCTACTCCTATAACCACCAGGCGACAATAACTAATGTATACACAGCACTAAGGGAGCTTATCACATAAGCATGGCCCACCTTGGCAATGATGTGCCCACTCAACACAATATGCTGAAAACAATTGCAGAACTTGATGATACACCTATACAAGAGTCCAAAACACTACAATACTCACATTCTCTGGCTTCTCAACCATCATGTGGAGGTCAAAAAATGATTCAGGTAATTTTTGTCTCAGGCATTTAACAACAGGATGTCCAAATGTAAGGTTTGGAACAAAATGTCCATCCATAACATCTAAGTGAAGGTAGTCTGCTCCTGCCCTAAGCATCCTCTCAGACTCATCATAAAGCATGGACAGGTCTGAGTTCAAGATAGATGGACCTATCTTTGCAGTAACTTTCCTACCACACGCCATAATGCCTTGTGCGGTTATTTTATATGGATATAGCCTTACAAAAGCAAAGCCTTGACTTCCCGATAACACAAGCAAATCACAATGAATCACAGAAAATGCACGTCTATGGTCTGAGTCCTAATGCGAAATGGGTAACAGCCTGGATAGGTTAAGAATCCCAATTAATAAATATTCTTTCTCCACTGTACGGGGATAGCGCTCTTGAAAGATATGGAAGGCAAACTGAGTGCTTGAGCTCGGCGCCCGCCGCCCGGGAACCACGGGCAGCCACCGAGGGGACCCCGGAAGGGCGTTCCGGTTCGGTCGTGACAGATTTCGCTGTGTGTAACTATGTCCTTTGGGGTGCGCCAGAAAACGAAATTGCTGCGGTATATTCGTGACGTTTATCAGCGATACAAAAACTAAAAGAAAATGACAGAATTGAGAATAAAAAGGCTTTTTATAAGTAATGAAATAATTTTTATTTGTTAAAAACCCCACAAATTTGCTGGCAAGCATTTTATTATAATAATATTTTATTTATAATTATACAGATTATTTGCCCACTAGGTTCCGAGAGGCTGTTTTTTAATCTGCATAGAATACGGCCAGTATAGCCGTAGTCTGACCAAAGCCTGACGAGTCTGTGGGCGAGTCGTGGCGTGGGAGCGGGGACGGCAGAGGTACTGCCGACTGTGGGATTCACGGGGTGGGTTCTGGGTTGGTTAAGCCTCAATCAAGGTAAGAGACCCTCCGAAGGGTATGGTGTGCCGTGGGTGGACGGTGGTGAGTGGTGTGATAATCTGGTGTGACAAAAGTGCAAGAACTGGTCCCTTTCAGTGGAAAAACGGCAGTAGATAGCTTAGTTCATTTCCACTGTTCCACCTTTTTTCCACGTGACGTATTCCTACATTTCCACATCCCACATTGTGTGGGCCCTGCCACACCTGTCCTTTCTCATTTGTCATTCCTGTAATATGCAGAGAATAGCTGGATGAGTATTGGGGCTTGTGGCCTTTTGCCTTTTGGATAAGAATGCTCAGTTGCTTGCCTGAATAACTTACAAGAAAGCTATGGTAATGGCTGTGTTATGCAGATTTACATCATGCAGATAAGCAGTTTATGGTCACATATAAGGTAAACAATGATAATGTTGAAGGGTTAGGTGGGTGCATAGGTGCAGGAACCAGCACATGGTGGGAGGCCCTTAGTATGCACCCCCCAACATTTGGAAACAACACTACTCTTACAGCAGTGCATGGAAAATGACTCTAAACTGTCCCAACCACACCATCCTTTGAAATAAATTGTTTGCATCTTAGGTGGGTGCATAGTGAGTACCCTATAATTTATCACTCAGGTCCTGAAAGAAATTTACATGATAAATGCGGTGATTATATTGACAATGAAATCACTCGCTCAGCTAACTCAATTCTATTGCGTTGTCTGAATGGATACTATAGATATATTCATTTTTATCAAGTGGTTCTACAATAGCACTTTGGTTGACATGTTACAAGATAATGGTTTTGCACTTAATGTACCTAAAGCCATAGTCACAGGTTTGCTTATAAGATAATTTTCATGCAATTTAGGAAAAGTTCTGATATGTAGTCTGAGCTATGTAGTTATATTGTCTACCAGATTTTTGCTTGTCAAATTCTAATCACCTTGGGTCTTCAAACATGCCACATTAACAATCAAAAGGTGGTATTAGCAGCAAGGGCAGGTCACAAAGTCCTAGAATTAATGCTCCCAGCAGCTGCATTGCCTATTACCACACACACAGCATAGCATGCGTGAAATTCGGAACGACTAAAATGTCAAAGTGTAAGTAACTAAGGTTACCCCTGTGCACAGTATGACATTTGTATGTACCATGTCATAACTGGCCAGAATGCCCTGGCTGTACTAGTCAGGTCCCCACTTTCTTTTTTTGCACCTATATATACTGCAAGGGGGCTCAGTGGCTTTAGATGTTTTAGGCATTATGATATGTTTTAAAGACAATGTGTTGTAATTATTATTTGATAGTCCACTATTCAATAAAAAAAGAGTCCCTAAACATTTAGTGCACTTATCAAGTCGCTTTCACATTAAGGTATTCTGTTGCATGCACTGAAAAAGAGACAGCAGCAGAAACAAAGCCATCAACAGCTTTAACAGTGTAAGACAGCATCATGGTTTTCACTTTGCTGTGCAAAAGCTTTCACCCTGCTAAAGCATGTCATGATTGGAAGACCACTGTTGATCACACAATCACTGTTCCCTTTTCAGATACCAGCAATGATTGGAAGAATTGCTCTGCCAAAAACAACAACTCTGTCACTAAATGACAGGTGGGTGGGCTGTGTCCCCACCAGGTGTGGAGGATACTCTATATGGATGCATGCATGATGTGGAGGATACATCTATACACCAATGAATGATGCATACACCAATGATGCATCCATTAATGCACACACCAATGATGCATCCAATAATGCATTCAATAAGAATGCACCATCCTTTAGTCTACCATGCCATACAAGGACCAGTCAGGGACAAAATTGTGTTGCAAGAAAGCATTTACCACCAGTGCTTGCCATTTTTCCTGTTTCAAAATGTCCAAGAGTCCAAAAGCCCCAAGTGGAAAGGCCCCTAATCTCACAGTTGTTAAGAGCTATTGGTATTGCATGATGCCTGTGATAGAGAATCAATCTTGAATCAGCTGCTTAAAAAGTGGCCTGTGAATAGGTATTCAGCATTCAATTTGCATGTGGATCATCTTGTTGGAGCACGCACAAGCATGATTGTAGCATTGTGGTGCATGTGAACCACAACATACCTTTCAAAATCATGCCCAACCTCATAATTTCTTGATCTCACCAGCATGCCACCACTTTTTAAGTTATGCTTCATATTGAAAAGCTTAAACATCACATTCAAATACTTAAAACTTTTACATACACTATCTGTGGCAAAATGGTCATTGTGTATTTGCGAAGTTCAGATTTTTGACATCGCTGAACATGAAACAGCATACATTGTGCCATCATCTGTGGTTTGTGAAGAGAATGTCAGTCAACAGCCAACAACTGGGGATGGGAGTGCAAGCGTGCAAATTAATGTTTGGTCCCACACACTGCTGTAGTAGCCTGGAACCAAAGCCAGTACAGCATAAATGTCAGGTATTGATGTGCAGTAGTTCATGTGTAGTATGTTAACAGGTGATGATGACAGATGAACATTTCCAGCTGCCATGTGAAGTTTGATGATTTTTCTGCTTGCAGCTAAACTCATCACAAAAAGAACAGGAAATAATGGGACAGTGTTGTGAATGGGGTCTAGTGACTGCTCCGCTCCTAGTGTGCCACTGACCCATTGCCTGTCGACGCGTGCGCGTCATGACCTGGCCGTGGTTCCACACCAGGTTCTCCCACTTGCGTCAGCTGCGTGACCAGCAGCTGCAGCAGCAACAACAGCGGCAACAACAACAGCAGCAGCAGCAACAGCAGCAGCAGCAACAGCAGCAGCAGCAGCGGCCGCGGCTGCAACTGGGCAGCTCGCTGGAGAACCAACGGCTGGCTGCGCAGATGGAGAGCCGGCCGTCGGTGCTGGCTGCGCTCGGCGGGCAGCGGGTGATGGTACATTTTTCCCCTCTCCCTGGCTGCGCTCGGCGGGCGGCGAGTCATGGTACATCTTTCCCGTCTCGCTGGCTGCGCTCGGCGGGCAGCGGGTCATGGTACATCTTTCCCCTCTTCCTGGCTGCGCTCGGCGGGCAGCGGGTGATGGTACATCTTTCCGTTCTCCCTTGCTACGCTCGATGGGCAGCGGATGATGTTACGCCCCTCCCCTCCCCCGCCCCCTGCCACACCCTGATGCGCCGCGCTTCGTAAGAAATAATCAACTTTGTAATGTACTGAATGCAAGATGTATTTTTTGTCGTGACAAACTGCCCACTGGAGACTTAATTTCGACCCTCGATTGTTGTTCGTTGCCGTGCCCAGTTGTGGACACGGTCTCCGTGTCACATCCGCGGCGGGCCTGCGTCTGACCGTCTGCTCTATCTGACAGCAGAAGCCAGCGGCGATGGCGGCGGCGGCGCCCCAGAAGCGAATGCACGTCAAGCAGCGTCTGGCGATTCAGGCGCGGCTGGGCGTGATGCGCGCGCCGGCCGGCCGCGGCGCCACCGTCGCCGGCCGCAGCATCCTGGCCCGGCTGGGCCGCGGCCGCCCGATGGTCAAGCGGCTGCAGCCCGCCCGAGGTACGGAAGGGAGGGCAGGGCGCCTGACGACGGTGGTGGCGTCCCGGGACTGTGCCAGTTGGAGGGCAAACTGTCGGCCTCGATACCGCGTGGGGTCGATCTTAAACAAAGGCGCTATGCTCCATTTGGCTTGTCCTTCAAAATGTCTCACGTTTCTAGGAAAATGAACTCATTTGGGGTCAAGTCATTGTGCTGTGCCTTTTTCCCGGCAGGGGACTTCTCCGTAACTGGCTGGTACTATGATCCCCCGGTTCTGGCTCCGTATCTAAAGCCAGCGGTCTTGTTGAGTACGGCTGATAGCCGCCGATGGACTTGCTGATTCACGTCAACTTTACATGGTTCAAGGACCCCACTATTTGGCTTTCCTGTCTTCGCATCCCAAGAGGCATCTGATATCTGTCCCGCGCTTATCGCTGCTCGCCTGCATAGTGGGTAAACACCTCGAGTCGGCGGTCGGCACCCATCCGTTCCCAGTTGGACCGAGCCGCGCGCTCCCCGTTGACCGTGCCGCGCGCGCTCCCTGTCTGACCGACCGCTCGCTCCCCGTCTAACCGTGCCGCGCGCTCCACAGTTGGGACCGTGCCGCGCGCTCCCTGTGCTGACCGAGCCCGCGGCTCCCTATCTGACCGAGCTGGCGCGCTCCCTGTCTGACCGATCTCGCCTCCACCCGTCTGACCGTGCCGCGCGCTCCCTGTCTGACCGTGGCCGCGCGCTCCCTGGTCCGAACGGAGCCACGCGCTCCCCATGTTGCACGTCCCCGTGCGCGCCTCCTGTCGACCGAGCGCGCGCCCCCCGTGTTACCGTGCCGCGCGCTCCCTGTCTGACCGAGCCGCGCGCCCCCCGTGTTACCGTGCCGCGCGCTCCGTCTGACCGAGCCCCCCCGCGCGCCCCCTGTCTGACCGAGCCGCGCGTCCCGTCCCCCCGCCGCTCCCCGTTTACCTGGTGCCGCCGCGCCCCTGTCTGACCGAGCCGCGCGCCCCTCCCGTGTACCGTCCGCGCGCTCCGTCGACGATCGCGCCCCCTGTCTGACCGAGCCGCGCGCCCCCTGTACGTGCGCCGCTTCCCGTGTTACCGTGCCGCGCGCTCCCTGTCTGACCGAGCCGCGCGCCCCCCGTGTTACCGTGCCGCGCGCTCCCTGTCTGACCGAGCCGCGCGCTCCCCGTGTTACCGTGCCGCGCGCTCCCTGTCTGACCGAGCCGCGCGCTCCCCGTGTTACCGTGCCGCGCGCTCCCTGTCTGACCGAGCCGCGCGCTCCCCGTGTTGCCGTGCCGCGTTTTCCCGTCTGACCGTGCCACGTGCCGTCCGTCGGCAGCCGGGGGTCGGCCGCAGACATGGTCCCGCGGGGCCGGCCGCGGCGTCAGGGGACGTGGCGTCGGCCGACCCACTATGACCTTCTTCAGGGGCGGGTACGTACGGCCGGCGGAGCGGACCCGCCGCCGCCTCCGGCCGGTCAGCTGAGTGACCGGCCGTGCGGTTGGGGCTCAGCATTTCGGCAGTGTGGTCGTACTGGCGACCGATCGTGGTACGCTGCTTAACGCAGTTTGCGCTTGCTAGGGTTATCGGGCTGTTGAAACGTATTGCTCGGTGTGTATGCCATCACTGGATCCGACTGTAGAGGCTAAATCCTTCTGAGCACATATCCATGTAAAAACGGGTCATTTTCCGTGCCATCTGTCGTAAAACAAAGTCCCGTGAATTGCTGTCTGGGTAGAGTCGCAATGGGCTTTCGTATTCTTAGTCTGTTGCGTGGACTAGAACCTCGCCACCAAGGGGGTCGGAATAGTCGCTTCTGATCCACTTCACTGTGTACGAGAATCCAGTCGCGTGGTCTCACTCCGTCCTAATTAGGGGTGACGCCATCATGCTCATGTTCGCGTCGGTGCAGTACTCGCCGTCCGGTTCAAGTTTTGTGGAACAACCATAGGTTTACGTGCTGTTTAACCTGAGCCCCACGCCTACGTGGGTCGTAAACGACTTTGACGACTTCATAAACGTTTTGTTTTTACGGGCACTTTATGTCATGGCTGACCCACTAGCCGAATGCTGAAGCCAAACGAACCTACAGTCTGCCCGCGACCTCCCGTAGCACGATTAAAAGCGCGCGGGCTGATGTGTTTATTCTGTGAAGCCTGGGCCCAGGTCTGTCCAGCGGCGTGCGCCGAGCTGATGATCTGCCGTCGCAGGAGCGGCCCGGTGGTGACTCCCGCCTGGCGCGGCCGGGGCCGGGGCCGGGGCGGCGCGCGAGGCCGCGGCCGCGGCCGTGGCCGCGGAGCCGTGCACAAGATGACCCGGGAGGAGCTCGACCAGCAGCTGGACAGCTATATGGCCAGCACCAAGGGCCACCTGGACGCCGAGCTGGACGCGTACATGAAGGAAGCCGGGATCTGAGACGGCGGGCCGGCTGGCCGGCGACAGAGGCTTTCAGCGAGCGGCCGGCGGGGCCGCCTCGGGCGTGGCGGGCCGCCTCGGTGGGAGAAGGAGCCGCGCCACGCGGCTCCGCTAAGCTCCGCTGAGCTCCGCCTCCCGGGTCCGATCTCGTGACGCGCGACCCCGGACGGCCGGGGGCGCGGCTCGCAGCTGGCTGGAGCGTCCGCAGCGGCGCCGCACGGGGCAGCGAGGCGGCTGGCCATGTAAGGCGCTGGTGCCGCAGGAGGCGCTCTATAGCCAGCGGTGGGCGGGATCCCGGCGGCGGCGGCCGGAGGCCCGTCAGGTGCGGGTGGCGGCGGTTGGCCAGTGCCGAACTGTACAAAGGACGCGCGCCCGGAGGCGGAGAGCTGGTCGCGGATCACGCATCACGCACCGCGTGCCAATGACGTGGATGAGGGTCGCGCTGGCCCAGTGCGTCACCCGTGCATTCACACGTGGCAGCGTGTCTACCGTGCAGACGTGAGCAGTAGAGTCACGTGGAGCGCTGTGACGCGGCGGGTGGGTACGCCATCTCACCCAGCCCATCTCCGGAGATGACAAGCGTCTCAACTCCGGAGTATTTGTCGGGCGCTGTGTAATGGTGTTTTTCGTGTGCGTGTGTGATGCCATTCGGGGACTTGCCGCGTGTTCCATGAAAATCATTTGAAATTGATGCTTTGGCGTTTCCGTGTTCCTGCCTGCCAGCGGGCGTTCGCCCCCGCGCCTCGCGTGCGGTGTACGCTGGACGAATGATGCGCGGTATGCGCGCGTCGCTACCAAGCGATGCTCGGAGCGCGATGCCTACAGTGACGAGAGACGGCGCTGAACACGGGCTGGAGTCACGGAGCCGGGCGAACGCACTGCCGGCCGAGTGGAGGAAATGAAGGCTATGGTCGCCGCGCGAATGGCGCGACATCGATCAAGGCTCTCGCCACCCTCAGTCGCAGAGAAACACGCTTCAGAGATGCTAGCGTACGCCCACCGAGGAGCGACGGATTTCCGCGCTGCGAAATGCCGGCCACGTCCACGGGAATTCGGCAGGTGGAGGGTGGGGAGGGTGGTGGATATGGTCCGATCGCAGGCACTGCCCCGTCCCGAAAGCGTAGGCCTTCGAAGCAGAACGATGTTCCGAGCAGGTCGACCGAATGGCGTCCGTGGTTAGGGCAATGAATGTACGGCAACGGGCAGCTGCAGCCCAGCCTCAGCAGAGTGGAACTGAGCTCTCGGCCATTCCGTTGGGAGGAATGTGGCGGAAACCGCGTTTCCCACCCTAGCATGCAGGGATTCGTCGTCCTGGATCGGAGGGTACACTTCGTAGATGGAAAACTCGGTAGCAACTTATCACCCGTCACGCCGTGCACATTAAGCAGGATTGCGGCTGTTTTGCCGTGCGAACTCCCGAAAAATGAGCTTTGGCCCGTGCCGGCTAACGTCAGAGACTTAATCCGGCACTTGATGGGATCAACTGCAGCTGCAAGCTGGTTCGTTGTCGGCCGGAGCAACGTAAAGACAAGACCGCTGTCCTAATGCCACGGCGAGCACCGCCCTCCCTTCAATGTCCATTAAGAAGTTGGATACACCCGGACCTAGGGACGCTCGCGAGACGATTTTAGGTACTAGCAAATCAGACATATCAGGCGCCAAACATGTGGATCATAACGTGGAGCACATACATGACGACTGCACTAGTTTCAAAAGCCGCAGTACTGTTAACTCCCAAAAAAGGCTGAATCGTCCGATCACTGCACCATATCGCCCGTTACCATGTCACTCCGCCCCTGAGGCATTACGTACACGCCAATCCCTTGAAGTGTCGAAGAGCTTGACCGCCTTCCCGTCTGCCCCCAACCGAGCGCCAGCCACCCGCCGGCCACCACACAGACACTGCTCGATCGATCTATTAAAAACCGCTATATACAGTCTCACGGGGTTGCTCCGAAATAAACAGCAACAAGAGGTTCACACGGGCTATGTTACAAAAATACCACAGATAATACGCAGTGGCGCGAGCGACGGCCGCACCGGGCAGGCCGCCGGCTGTGGCTCTCGGGTCAGATCAGCCTCAGATCGGGTCAGGGCGGCGCCTCACTGCATGATTGCAAACGTCGAGAACAGCAGATGGTTCGGACCGGCGGTTGAGATCACGAAATGTCGAGGAAACTATATGTAAAAAAAAAAACGGCGGCGCGCGTCACACGAACGACGACGCTGGCCCGACACACGACAGCACCATAAAGTAAACGGCAAATCATCAACAAGCAGAATTATCCAGCGCGGCGTCAACAACCCGATAAACAGCATCTAAAAGAGTCGCGGTCATCACGACCCGAGGCCGGCGGCTACGCTGAGGAGGTGGGGGGCGCCGGCCGCGCGCGGGCGCTGCTACCGGCCGAGGTCGGCGTCGCGTCGCGGCAGGCCCGCCGGCGCGCCGGGCGGCGCCGGCGGCTCCAGCCGGCGCACGGGCGCCGACGAGCAGCCGGCCAGGCCCGCCAGCGGACCGAACGGCGCGCCCAGCCCGGCCGGCAGCGCGCCCGGGTACACCGACTTGGCGAAGCTGTTGACTAGATGCAGCGAGTCGGGCGGCGGCGGGCGCAGGCCGTACGGCGCGCCGCCGGCCAGCGGACCGCCCTGCGGCGCGCCGAACATGCCCGCCATCAGTTTGTGCTCGAACAGCTGGCGGTCGCGCTCCAGCGCCATGCGCTCCAGCTCGCGCGACTGTGTCAGCCGCGCCAGCTGCTCGGCGGCGGCTGGTTCGCGGTAGAGCGGCAGTCCGCCGGCCGCCAGCGGGCTCATGGTCGCCAGCAGCTGCCGGTCGCGCTCCAGACTCTCGCGCAGCACGTCATGGCCGCCCATCAGCTGGTACGGGTCGAGCGGGCCCGTGGACAGGTGGGCCGGGCCCGGCGGGCCGCGGTGCGCTTCCAGGCCATAGCCGTAGGGCGAGCGCGCCGGGCCGGCATACAGCGGCCGCGGCTCCGGGGCCGCGTGCGCCGCCACGCCGTTCATATGGCGCGCGGCAGGCGGCGGCCGCCGCCTTGTGCTCGGCCGAGCGCGGCCGCTCCTCGTGCTCGCGGCGCGGGTCGGGCGGCTCGACTTTGAGCCGCAGCGGCGAGCGCGAGTGGTCTCGGCGCGGCGGCGTGGCGGCGGCGCGCCGCTCGGCCGGCCTCCGCTCGGCAGAGCCTGGCCGCCGCTCGTCCAGTGCCGGGCTGTAGGGCGCGCGCGACAGCGACAGCGCCGGCTCCGGCTTCATCGCCGGCCACGCGCTGGTCGGCGCCTGGGGCCGCGCGAACCTGCCGGCAGCGCCGCCGCGTCGGTGAGACAACCGCGCGGTCACGGTCGGCACAGGCGGCCGGCGGTGTGGGGACGGCACCACGGCGCCCGCCCCCTGTGCAGTGCAGATAAGAGGAGTGAACCGAACACACTGCGATGCTGACAGATAGTGCACACCTCAGCGCTGATCACAAACAAGTCCGTGGCACTACCTGGACTCATTCCATCAGAAGGCCTACATGGCTGTTGCATACTGTACACAGACGGGCCGTGAGCACATCCGGTGCAAATGCTATCGCCGAACACAACAAACACGCGCGATGCATCGACGTGGCTATGCTCACACTGATACCGGTTCACAGCTACACAAGCTGATAATACCGCGCCAGCCTGTCAAACCAGGCCACCGACGGCGGCGGCCTGTCGTCGCCCGCACCTGTTCCACGAGTCCATGGCGGCGAACGGGTGCTGAGGCGCGGCCGGCGCCGGCCGGTCCAGGAAGGCAGCCGGCGGCGGCGGCGGTGGCGGCGGAGGAGGCGGCGGAGGCGCCGGGTGCGTCGGCGGCGGCTGCGGAGGGTGCGGCGGCGGCAGCAGGCCCCCGTACGCCCCGCTGACGGCCGGCGAGAGGCCAGGGAAGCGCGGGAAGCCGGCCGCCGCTGCAACAGCCGGGCGCGCCGTGAGCGGGCCGACCGGCGGCGCTGGCACGGCGCGCCGACACAGGGTCAACATGGCACGCGGCAGCTCACCGGCGCGACACCGACGCACCTCGTGGTCATCACTGTAACCGTCACGCTCGTGAAGAGCACGCAACGCAATGCATTCAACGCGCAACACGCAATGCATTCATCAGGGGTGTGCATACCCAACCACCACCGGCAACGCGCAGACAGACCACATGCGACTGGTGCCAACAGGACACACCATCCCGGTCAGTGTTCCATAGCTGACAGTGATTGACGGATGGAGGGCCAGGGAGGCGGATTCAGGAGGTGCGCCTACCCGTCACCAGCCAGCTGGCCGGCGGCACGAGGCGGAGGGCACGGCGACCCGTCAGAGGAGGACTGCAGCCGCCGAGGACTGCGGCGAGAGAGGAACAGCCAGGATAGCCGTCGGCCGCGGACCTGCAGCCTTGCGGCCGAAGGGTGGCCCGATGGATCACGAGAGCCGAGCTTCGATGCGCGGCACAATTCGGCATGGGCGCTCGCAGATCCCACGGTCAGAGTTTTAGCTATGGGCCCCTGTCAGCCGTCATTCAAAACCCTTACACCGCAAATTTCAGACAGGGAGCCAGCATCGCAGCTCCTCCCCTCTTGCCTACTCCCAGCTAAGTTGACCCCTCCCGGAGTCCACCCCACGCGCCGATCAAACGGCACCCTGTCACGGCGAACCCCCGCCCCTCCCGTCCCCGAGTCCCCCCCCTTCCCTGCCACCACAGCGTCATGCCCCTCGCAGCCGCGCCGGCCCCTCACCGAGCGGGTGCGCGGCGGCGGCGGCGGGTCCGCAGTCGAGCAGCGGCGGCCGCAGGTGGGGCGGCCCGGCCAGCAGCGGCGACAGCGGCGGCGCGGCGGCCGACACGGCCGCACCGCCGGCCGACAGCGGCTCTGGCGGCCGCGCGCCCGCCGGCACACCGCCCGGCCGCTCGTGCGGCTGCTTCTGCTGGTTCTTGTAGATCTCCCAGGCGATGCGCACGTGCATGGCGTTCCATCGGCCCGTCTTCTGAGGGCGGGCGGGCAGAGGGAGGGGGAACATCAGTTGTGACGCGCGCGCAAACCGACGGAGAGAAGCACAGACAAGACGGCGCGTCCGACTGGCCAGTGGACGATGGTGCACTAACGGCAACCTACGGCCAGCCGCACGGGGCGAATCATGGGACGAAGAGAGCCCTCCCCAGGCGCAGTCACGGACAGGCCGAGCATCGCCATACCGCGCACTGTACAGATCCACACACCAGCGAATCATGGGACGAAGAGAGCCCTCCCCAGGCGCAGTCACGGACAGGCCGAGCATCGCCATACCGCACACTGTACAGATCCACACACCAGCGAATCATGAGACAAAGAGAGCCCTTTCCAGGCGCAGTCACGGACAGGCCGAGCATCACTATACCGCGCGCTGTACAGATCTACACACCAGCGTATTATGAGACAGAGAGCCCTCCCCAGGCGCAGCCACGAACAGGCAGAGCATCACCATACCGCACACTGTACAGATCCACACACCAGCGCTACATCCAACACCAGCGGACCGACCCGCGCCATCTCCACCAGTGGTGGGGGGGGGGGGGGGGCTGCTCCCCTCCCGTCAGCCCCCGCTCGGCGCACCTTGGGGGTGGCCAGCTGCAGGGAGCCGGGCGGCGGCAGGAAGGGCGCGGCGCCGGGCGGCGGCGGTCGCGGCGCCAGCGGCGAGAGCGACGCCAGCGGCGGCACGGCCGTCCGGAAGAACGGCGAGTTCACGCCGCCCAGCTTCGGCGGCACCGACTTCAGCTGGAACCGGGCACGGACGGCCGTCAGCGGAGCGACGGGGAGCCGGCCGGCAGCCTCGTCTCGCGGCTGCTCGACACGCAGGGGTCGGGTCAGTATCGCACCCGACAACGGTGTTTACCCGTGAAAAAGGTGCATACCCCGAGAAAGGCGATTACTCCTGGACACGTTACCGCTTGCATCAGATGCTATGCATTTTAGCAGAAAGCGTCCAACAAAGATACATCACCGAACTGTACAGGCATTTAATGTGGACATTCTTTAACGTCTGCTCCATCCAAGCTGTCGAGGACATCAACCATCTGTCGACACGGACCATGGCCGGCCTCGATGAGGGCTCGCTAAATGAGATCATCAAGATAAAAAAGCACGTCCAGCTGGCTGTCCCGAGCAAGCTGGTACAAGCTACAAAGCCGTCATTACCAAACAACCCAATGTTTGCATCCTCCGGGCAACATCCCTCACAGGCCTCTGCCAGGAACGGTCATTCTACTTAACCACCCCTAACATGGACCCAAGTTACGCTCTGTTTGGGAAGCTCAACAAACTCGAACCCTCTCCTTCCCATTCCTCACACTAACACTCAGCAGTTAGTAAACACCCATGTAATTTTACGTGACATGACCCACGGCGCCTCAAACTCCAAACGACCAGAACTTGCACGGGCGCCGTAAGAGCCTCTCCGCGCCAAACTTCGTCCGCCACGGACGGACGCGAGCGGCCACTGACCAGCGGCGGGCCGGGCACGCTGGGCGGCAGCACCGGCGCCGGGTGGTGGTGGTGGTGCGTGTGCTGGTGCTGGTGCTGGTGCAGCTCGGTGCGCAGGTAGGGCGGCGGGCCCACGGCGATGCTGTGGTCCTGCGACGCCAGGAAGCGAGTGTCCAGCTCGCGGCGCAGCAGGTCCGCCTTGTCTGCCGGACGAAATGAGCGGGCGTCACAAACCGGCCGGCGGCGGCGCGCCGCCCCGTCGTCATGGCACGCGCCCATCACGGCGGTGTCGCGCCGGCCAAAACGGTGGCTATCCGGCTCCATCACCGCCAGCCCAGCCCGGGCGTAAACACTGCGGCTACTCGTCCAAATTGGCGGCCGGCGGCCGTGTTTACACGAGGCGGCGCACTCTGCCGCACATGCGAGTCGGCTGGACGTGCCGTCCGACGACGCCGCGACGGCGTCTGGAAGACGTCTCGCCCCCGCCGCCGACCGGCGAGACCCGGCAGCAGCCCCCGCCAGTCGTTTCGAGCTAGTTTACGACGCGCCGAACTGCTCTGGTCACCAGCGGCGCCATCGTTCATGCCGACCGCAGCGGTAGGCGTCACGACCCAGCTGGTGTCCCGTCTCGAGCCCACGCCCAGCGGCTACCGGAGCGTGCTCGGCACCCGCGCCGCGCTCGGCGGCGGCGGCGGCGGCGGCAGTACGTACGGGCAGGGGGCAGTGGCTCGGCGGCCAGCGGGCCGGCCGGCGGCGCGGCGCCGGCCGCCAGGCCCAGGCCGGGCGTGGGCATCAGCGGCGGCGGCGGCGGCGGCGCGAACACGCCCACCGACAGCGGCGAGCGCGCCGGCGCCGACGGCGGCGTGCGCAGCGGCGACGGCGCCGTCCGACCGGCCGACGAGGCGGCGGCCGCCGCGCGACTCAGGCCGGCCACCCCGCTGCCGGCAGAGGAGGCGGTGATGAGCACATCGACCCGACATACGCGGCCGGCGCCGACACAACGGTCAGATCACACGAGACGCTGGAAAGGGATTCTGGCGAACGACAAAACCTTGTTTATAAAAAAGGGCAGTCGCGACATCTCCTTCTAATCCGTATGACATTTATTTATGCCACTCGCTCGTACTCTGTGCTTTCACTAATTCGGCGAAGGTTGGGTTTTACATGGGCCTGCGGGAGCTGAATGTCACGCTAGTTGCGCGCTCTAAAATATGGCAGCATTTCAGGCTAGAGTTGCGTTCTTGCGCTGCAGGAGGCGACCTGAACAAGAAGCACCACACGACAGTGTATCCGCTATTCAGCAATTAGTCGGTCTAATAAGGTACTTGTTTAAATCCTGAAATTTCGCCATGTCCTTGAGATATTCATTTGCAGAACACATCGAGGGTTCAATCTCTATAACTTCGTGACCAGATGGTGAATATTGATATGCTTTGAGTCCGTGCCGTCATACACAAATGGCCAAAGTTTTGCCAAAAATTTTGCTGCAGTTTCCAAGCTACGTTAGAGCAACATCGTACCAACCACAGAACGTGTGCATCCTGCAGAAATAGGCGGTTCCAGATGAGGCCAGCACGTTTGCTTTTCCCCCGGACTTTGTAATCAGAGTTAACTCATCGAATGACAACGATCAGGACGTTTGCAACGGTGACTACGAACTCACGAACAACAGCGCAAGTTGTGTTGCGCAAGCGCATCACGCCCAAGGGCAAACCAAAAGACGGTCAAGCCGGAAAAAAACTGGATTAGAACAGATTTAGCCACGTGTCCGCCTGTTCAGTTGCTCCTCGAAGGCGAGCAGATTCTCGACAAAAAACACTACAACTGACAGGCCAGATATGATCAAGACATCCAGCACGTATAACATGCCAGAAAAACGCCACATAGCGTGTTTAGCAAATCGATAAGGACCCGGACAAGAAACGACACAGCACAGCTCGCACACCGACGATGTCCAACCACGGTACAGACATGTTATTTTCGACTTTTCACGGTAACATCCCTAGATGGATTGCAGTGACACATCCCCACTGAGTTTCGCGATCTGGTCTGCCATGCCGACAGACATGAAACCCTTCGTCCCGATAACCCACGAATACTTTGATATCAGACAGCGAGTACACCGCAGCCCGTGAGCAAAGGGCCCCGCCAGCAGGATGGGGGAGCCGCAGTGCCGACCAATATCCTCCCGCTCGCCTGCACACCGTCACGAAACACCAGGGGAAAGCCACACCGCGCGCGCGGCTGCAAACAGCTAATCACCAGTGACCAATGGTAGCAGTACCATGCAAAGGTCACTGCAGTCCGGAACTCGGCTAATTCTCGCCATCTAGAGAGAAATCGGGCCCATCGGCGCAGCCTCGAGAGGGATTCAGCCTCTCAAAGCTGGCCACAGCGCGGCCACAGCGCGGCCACAGCGCGGCCACAGCCGGCTGAGCGCCGGCCGCCGCCGCCTCACCTGAACGGGTGCCGGTCCAGCGCCGGGCTGTGGCGGCGGGAGGAGGAGGCCGAGGCCGGGCTGCCGCCGCTCGTCTGTCGGCCGGCACACGCGCAGTGTCAGCGGGCGCCGGCGTGGACACGGCGCACCAGTACGCGGCGTGGGCACACGCCGAGAGGCGTCACACATACACACACATACGCAGAGCGAGACGGCTGAGGACGGGCCCGGGCTGAGGCAATCCCAGACGGCTGACGCAGCCGCAGACCGCAGAACGCACGCCGACGGGCGGACAGGCGGCAGTCAGCGCGACCTCGGTCCGGGGAAGCAGGTGACCTGCCAGCAAACAGACCCCAGCCTAGTGCAACAGGTGCCCCAGCCGTCAGTAGAAAGGCCCAAGACAACAGGTGCCCATGCCGTCAGCAGAAAGGCCCCGGCCCAGGGCAACTGGTGCTAGGAGTGTCGACAGCCCGGCCTCAGCCCATGTAGCAGATGTCCAGCGTCGGCGACCGGTCTCCCCCTCCCCCTCCAGAGTGGCCCTCCCGCAGAGGCCGTCCCCGTCGGCCGGGCCGGGCGTAGCGAACGGTCGGTGTCCCAGTCACGAGCTCGACTCCGTCGGACAAGCCGCGTCGGCGCACGGCCGCCACCAAACACACTCGGGAGTCCTCAGACATGTGCACGGATGCGATGTGTGGGCGGGAGGCGGGGCACGGCGGGGTAGACGGGAGGCGGCGTCCTGGCGGAGAGAACACCGCGCCACACACCCCAGCGTCAGTGCAAGCCGTTCCCAGCGCGTTTGCGAGCCAACGCGGCGGCAGCGGCTCCCCCCCCCCCCCCCCCCCCCCCCGTCCGCGGGGCAGGACGGCCCCGAGGAGGACCCACTCGGCGGTCGGCACGGCCGGCCGGTGAAAGGCACGCGTCATAAAGCGGCGAACAGGATCCGATACAAATCTCGGCGGCCGTTCGCGGAAGCGCCGCGCCGCGACCCATCCAAGTGCTGCTCGGAGCGCGCCGGCGCGCCGGCGCGCCGCCGGCCCTTCCGCCAGCAGGCCGGGGTCACTCGCCGGCCGACGCCACCGCCGCCCGGCTAACGCCAGCACCGGCGGCGTCACACGACCAGCACTGAAAGCGGCCGATGCCAGGCCCCTCCTGGCGTCGGTGCACTTCCTGAGTTAAACATGAACTCAATCATTCATGCCACGAGCGGGTGACAAGCATGACCGAGGCCGCAGCACACTGCCAAATAAGCCCACGCAGGCCAGCGACGCCCCGCTGGACGTGACGGCCACTGCACGCCCGGTCAGCCGTCGCCCGCTTGTGCCGGCGGCGGGATTGTCCCACGGCCCGTCTGTAGCCTCACCTTATGCCGCGGTTTGGCGCGGCTGGTGGCCGCCGCCGTCGGCAGGGCGGCCGGCGCCGGCGAGCAGCCATTGTTGCGGCCGGCCGGGCCGGCGCCGGCGCTGGCAGCGGCCGGCAGCGGCGCCGCGCCCGCCGCCGGCGATACCAGGTCGCGCACGCCGAACCGGGCGCGCGGCGGCCCGGCCGACGGCGCGGCGGTGGTGAGCGGCGGCGGTGGCAGCGGCGGTGGCACGGCCGGCACGGCGCTGACGGCTGGCAGTGGCAGGGCCGGCCCCGTACCGGAGACGGTCGGCGGCGGCGGTGGCGGAGGCGGCGGTGGCGGCACCAGGTGCGGCGGCGCGACCGGCCCGGTCGGGTACGTCGCCAGACCCGGGTGGGATCGGCTGGTGGCGGCTGAGGAGGTGGCGGTCGAGACGGGCAGCGCGGCCGGCGCCGGGCCGCCGCCGTAGCCGGGCAGGCCGGGTCGCGGCGGCAGCGGATGGAGCCGGCCGACCGGGCCGGGGCCGGGGCCGGAGCCGGAGCCGGGGCCGGGGCCGGGGCCGGGGCCGGGGCCGGAGCCGGAGCCGGGGCCGGGGCCGGGGCCGGGGCCGGGGCCGGGGCCGGAGCCGGGGCCGGGTCCGAGGCCGGGGCCGTGGCCGGGGCCAGGGCCAGGGCCAGGGCCAGGCCCGCCGCCGCCGCCTCGCACCAGCGACGAGGCCGGCGCAGGGTACGTGGCCAGCCCCGGGTGCGGCAGGTAGCCCCTGGCCGCGGGCTCCGGACACCGCGGTCCGTTCGAACTCTGTCGGAGGAGAGAGCGCCGACGATTAACACCAGCAGCACTCCTGATCCACCGATCGACACCACCTGAACCTCTAATGATCATCGCCACCACTACCAACGCCAAGCGCCGTTCAAGCCGCACAATCCCCGGCTTCGCTCGGCGCCCCTCAAGAGAACATCGCGCCGGCCCGTCCTACGCTAACAAAGAGCCAGACCCATTCCCGGATAACAATGCGGTTTAGAGTGGCAATTCCCGGGCCGTTTCCGCTTATCCTCGGCGCCGCCAGAGCCGCGCCACCATTTGGCCGTCCCGACGGCTCGGAACCTCGGCCGTCGTCAGCGCGGAGCCAACCGAGACTAGTTGGTCGCCACCGGCAGACCGCGACGGCGGCGGCGGCGGCCGCGGCGTCGCCGCCATACCGCCGGGACGGGCCGTGACCGCGTCTGTGCCTGCGCCGCCGCGGGACGCTTCGCGGGCAGGCCCCCAGGCGCGTCGGCGCCGCCGCCGCCGCCGCCGACGCCGACACAGCGGCGCCGCGCCACGCGGCTGCCAGGCGTGGCCGCCGCCCACCACTGTCTTCCTCCCAGCGGACGGCGCACGTGCACACATCGAGCGGCCTCCGGTTCGATACCGTGCGCTGCGGATGTCGTGAGCCTGGCGAGGACGGTCGGCCCGACGGCTGGCCGCGGGCGGTCACTCACCTGGTGGTTGGCGAGGCTGCGGCCGGCGGCCGGCGCGGTGACGCACGTGGTGCTGGCGGTGGTGTGCGGTGACGTCACCACCACACCGTTGGTGCTCGCTAGGATCGGCGACTCCCCTGCAGCGGCGCAGACCGCGTCATTAAACCGGCGTCCGGCCACGCCGCCGAGCCCGAGCAGCGGCTCGTGAGGGAGCCGCACCAAAAATAGCGCACGACGTAGACAATGGCCACATGCAAGTACGCTATGTTGCACATATGCAAAACACTGGACGGCTATTCTTCACTCGCACGAGGAAATTTAGCACAGCCTGCCCGGAACGACAGAGCTTGCCCAACTGCGGAATAAAGTCGCGCCGACATTTCAAACCCTTCACGTTCAAGTCAAGACAACAGTGACCCAAGGATTGCATGTCACGCGAACCCTTTGCACTTGTTTCTCAAAGCCGGGATGATTTCACACCGCGTTAGTTCGAACGCGTTAACGACAAACGTAAATCGCCAAGCATTAACAAATCGCATTACACAAACACCACCCGAACGCGGCCCAAGCCTTTGAAGAGCGTAATCCCTATGGACCCACTTACTTTTACTCCGCGATGAGAAGATACCCGAGCCGGCGTCTGATACCTGGAATAAGAAATGAACAATAAACTAGCCGCCCACGAGCTAACCAGCCAAAGCCGGCAGCCATTACACCAGCTTACCATAGATCCCGCCAACACGACCGAGGGAGATTTCTGATCTCATCGGCCAGTTATGACGGATAGTCTTATACCCGACCTTAATGCGCTGCTAGTGGACCCGATCAGCAAGTGCCCGCCGACGGCCTTGTCTCCTGATCCACGCGCAAACCCCGCTGCCACCCAGGCAGCTGTTGATAAGCATTGCACGACGCGGCAGTCGTGACAAGGAGAGCCGCCCGTCTGCCGCCGGCGGCGGCGTGGGCCGTGGGTAAGGGCGATGCAGAGCCGCCCGACGGCCGCCCGCCTGCCGCCGGCGGCAGCGTGGGCCGTGGACACAGACGATGCAGAGCCGCCCGACGGCCGCCCGCCCGCCACCGGCGGCAGCATGGACCGTGGGCATGGGCGATGCAGAGCGCCACGACGGCCACTCAACGAATGGGCCGGACGCGCCTCGGAACCACCACGACGGCCGGCCGTATCAACGCACCATCATTATGTGTTGTAGTCAACAGCAGCCGTGGCGGGTTCACAGCCGCAACGCAAGCCACTTGGCAAAACGGAAGCGATGACCATTATTAGGCGGTATTTATCCAGCAACACGTGGCCTTCAAACCACGCCGGCGAAGGCAACGGGGAGCCCCTAACAGCCCCGTTCGCCCCCATTGAGTTGTTGCCCCTCCTTCAAGTTGAATGTGTATATATATATATATATATATATATTATTATATATAATATATATATATATATAGTATACAATCCTCTCTCTCTCTCCTCCTCTCTCATCTCTCTCCTCTCC
>NW_023596545.1:40499165-40518301 GCF_011947565.3 Pollicipes pollicipes | reverse complement strand
TCTCTTCTCTCTCCTCTCTCTCTCTCTCTTCTCTCTCTCTCCTCCCTCTCTCTCTCCTCTCTCTCTCTCTCTCTCTCTCTCTCTCTCTCTCTCTCTCTCTCTCTCTCTCTCTCTCTCTCTCTCTCTCTCTCTCTCTCTCTCTCTCTCTCTCTCTCTCTCTCTCTCTCTCTCTCTCTCTCTCTCTCTCTCTCTCTCTCTCTCTCTCTCTCTCTCTCTCTCTCTCTCTCTCTCTCTCTCTCTCTCTCTCTCTCTCTCTCTCTCTCTCTCTCTCTCTCTCTCTCTCTCTCTCTCTCTCTCTCTCTCTCTCTCTCTCTCTCTCTCTCTCTCTCTCTCTCTCTCTCTCTCTCTCTCTCTCTCTCTCTCTCTCTC
The DNA here is from genome assembly GCF_011947565.3 of Pollicipes pollicipes. NCBI lineage: Eukaryota > Metazoa > Arthropoda > Thecostraca > Pollicipedomorpha > Pollicipedidae > Pollicipes > Pollicipes pollicipes. The sequence goes on along the minus strand of NW_023596545.1, from coordinate 40,517,932 downwards.
TCTCTCTCTCTCTCTCTCTCTCTCTCTCTCTCTCTCTCTCTCTCGTGCACACTCGCCGCCACTCGGCGGCATGACCGTCAGCCGCCGCACGTTTCCACTGCAGGGCGTGCACTGTCCCGCGTCATCACGCGATAAACCACAACAGCGTCGTAACCCAGCGGGCCGGGTCAACAGGGGTCGGCAAAGGCCACCGGGGTCACCCTCAGCAGCCGGCCACCACCGAGCGGCCAGCTGCCCGACCGGCCGAGTCACGAGGCGGAGGCGCCGCTCGCGCACGCCGCGCATGGGGCCGCGCGGCCGCCCGGAGCGAGCAGGGCGGCTGCGCGGCTCCTGCCCTGGACCGGCGCGGCGGCGGCGGTGGCGGTGGCGGCGGCGGCGGCGGCGAGCAGGACTGCCACCAGCCGCGCGCCACACACACGCAGCGCCACGCAGCGTGACCGCGCTGGCGACGGGTGAAGCGCCAGCACGCAGACTGAGCGGACATGCCGCACGTCCGAGAGGCATCGGGCAGTTGGCGACCACCCTGACCGACCGGCCGGCGCCCGACAGCGGCCACTGTGCTGGCCGCCAGCCGCTCGGGCCAGCGCCGAGGGGGGGGGGGGACGACGCGAACCGTGAGGATCACGCGCCGGCGGACGCGCAGGGCACCACCGGTGATGTAGTGGCCAAGCTGCGCGTCTGGCGAAACCAGAGGCACGGGGTTCGATTCTCCGCAGTGCCCGTCCTTCCTGTCAGGGTGAGAGGCACACGACGCCATATAGCCCCAGCAGCTCAGTGCGTCACAAAGCCCCAGTGACGATGGCGCCACACGCGCAGTTCGCGCCCGCCAGCGGCGCTGGACGCCGCCGTCCGAGCCCACACCGCTTCCCAGTCGCCTTCTGACGGCGGCGGCGGCGGCGGCCGCCCGCTCGACTGCGGCGACCTTCAGGCATTGTGAGCGGGGGGTTGTAACTGGCCGGCGCCGGAGATGTCCAACTGGGCCGAGCGCGGTCCGGCGACGCCGGAGCACGACGTCGCGTGTCAGACACACGGCGACAAAACCGGCCGGCATCGCATTACCGCCTACTCCCATGCAGACATAACAATCCAACTGAGGTACAACAGCTAAGCACGTGATGCAACCTGCGATTCGCCGACGCTAATGCACGAGGAGCTATTTATTCCGCTACTCCGCACGACTCCACGAGCGGCTACCATCAGATAACCCATTTGGTAATGCACTGACAAAGCAGATGTGCATCACAACTAAGGCACGTACATCGCTGTTAAAAGCCCGATGTCAAAATTATGTTATCGTAACGGCAATCGTGGACGTTAGAGAACAGACTACAAAGACTTGCATGGGGCCTATGCATACCGCGGGCCAGCAGCAACGCTATTGACCCCCGTCATGTCCCCCGAGCATGCACATTCGCTTCGATGGACAACACGACCATGCTCCGCTCCCTGGTTTAGGGAGGTTAATAATTTTCTTCAGATTCATATACACAACACACATATGAAAGTAGCCTATCAACCGGACTCACAAGAGCGTGGAATCGTTTCGATGCTTCAAACGATTTTCACGCGTCCGTGCTGAACATACACCGAGCACTTACCACGCTTATGTACGTCACTCGGCACATTCAACACGCCAAAGTGGGACAAGGCGTTTGTTCAACAACTCAGCCGCACGACAGGGCTGACTAGATTGTGTGCCTGGCCATACAGAGCCGACCCCACGACGACCGTTCCCACCTTGGGCAAGAAGCACGGCGCCCCGTTTCACCCGACCCCAGCTAGCCGTTGTGCCCGGCTCTTGCGAGCGCCCACCGCTCGGCGCGCGGCGTCCGACGCCCGGGGACCCGGCTGTGACACGGGGTCGTGCCCGGCAGCCGGCTGACGGCAGCCCCGTGCACCGGCCGCCCGGCCGGTGTGTTCCCGAATTCATAGCGGGTGATAGCGGCCCAATCTGACTTGCAAATGGCGCGAGGCGGCGGCGGCGCGGCCGGTCGCCGGCGGACGGCTCCCGCGGGACCGGGCCGCGGATTCGGCCGATACCCGGCCCCGTAAACCTGCCCGACCGAGATACGGCCCGTCCGCCGCCGCCACCCCTTTGTCGGCGGCACGGCCCCGCGCCGCCGACTAACGACAGCGTTACGGGCTCGTAACGCCGCCATCATAATGCCATCGCCGTAAAGCCCAGATGAGGCGCTTTCATGTGTGATTCACATGCCACGGCGGTCGGGCCGGCTGCGGACCGCGGCCGCGGCCACAGCCGGGCCGCCGCCGGCCCCCGCTCCGTGACGCCGACGCCGTTCGTTTCACTCGGAGCCGCCGAGCCGACTTGGCCGGCTCCGGTAACGCGCGCCGAATTGATGTGCATTTAACATGACCAGTTCATTTAGCCAACATCTCCGGGCGAGTAACAGACGCGGTTTATGTCACCATTACTCGGCCCAAATTCCGTGCCACGATAAAATCAATGCCGTTTTATGGATCTATTCGCTTTATCGCTCACATCAAACCCTTTATTCCGTCATAAAAAGATAAGTTGTGGGGTGATATTTGAATTTTGTGGTCGTAAAGGGCGCCAGCGAACTTCTGATGTGTGCTGGTCCAACATGCCGGTGGCGGCGCCGCCCCGCCCCCATGCCCGCCGGCAGCGCGCGGCCGCGCGGCTAGCCGGCGACGTGTCCGGCATCGGAGCGGCACGGCGGCCGCAACGCATGCAAATGGCGTCGCCGGCGTGCGGGCACGGGCCGCGAGCACCGGCGCCGCCGCCGTGTGCACGCGTTCGTGTTTTACGAGCGCGCCCGACCGCAGCCGGCCATGTAGGGGCGACGTGCGGCGGCGGCCGTCGGCGGCGGAGACGACCGGCGCTCCGGGGGAGCGCCGCCGCCGCCGTCGCACCGCTCTGCGGCCGGCGCTCGTCGGCGGCGCGTGGCCGCTCACGTGGCGGCCGGCGGTGCCTCAGAGCGGTGCCGTGGCCGCCGGCCGTCCATCAGGTCGGCTGACGTGTCGGCGGCCGTCGGCGGCCGCTCGTGGCGACACGTGCTCCATCAGGCCGGACAGCCACCGGACACTTCACACCGGGCACCCCATGCCCGACGGTGAGCGGGCAGGACGGCACACGACGCTGGTTGTGCCCCACACTGACAGCGGTGACCGACTGCGGCCCCTCCTCGGGCCTCCGCGACGCCAGGCTAGGCGCCGGGTCCGCAGCCTCCGCTGTCCCCTCACACACAGCACGGGGACAGTGCCAACTGCCCGCGCCGCCCTGACCGCAGCGCCGCCGTCGCCACCGGCCCAGTTATTAGGCAATGATAAGGCCGCGTCTAATGCCGGGTATTAGCGATTTTTTCGCCGTCCGGCCGGCCGCACCATGTATAAAGAGGCGGCCGGCGGCGGCCGGCGACCCGCCACGCCGTGAAAACCCCGTCTTTACACCGGGTAATGGCCCCCGCCGACTAATGCTCACCATCATTTACCGGCGTCGCCGTTTTATGCGGTGAGCTAATAGCGCGGCGACATGACAACTCCACATAAAACGACCGTAAACGGGCCGGCGCCGCCGCCGCCGCGCTGTTTCATTACGAGCCGGCTCAGATTTAGTTTGCTGAGAACGGCGGCGGCCGTGCCGGCAGGTGGGACCGCAGCCGGCGACCGGCGGACGGAGGAGCCGCGCGGCCGCGCGCCAACAGCGCCGCCAGTCGCGAGGTGCGGCCGCAGCCGGCGCCGCTGGCCCACCGTCCGCGGTACGTGCGCAAGGCGCGGCGGACGCTCAGCGCGGTCTGTCACTCGGCTGGTCTGCCAGCGCAGCGGCGGTGCGGCGGCGCGCGGACACCATGCGGCTGGCGACTGCGGCGCGAAGACCCGCCACCGGGCGTGCTCTCACCTGGTGCCGCTCCAGCGACCCCGTAGCGGGGCCGCGCCGTGCGCCGGCTCGCCCAGGCCAAGCACGCGTCGCCGCGCGCGCACCGCCGCCGACCGGTGCGCGCCGCACTCTCCACAGCCGAGCGGCACGACACGCACCCGCACCCTATCGCGCACCGCCGCAGACTGGCCGCGCTGCGAGACGGCGGCGGCGGCGACGCCAGAGCCACCACGCGGCCACGTCGCGAACTAGCAAACGGGCGCCCGGCGCTCGGCTGGGAGCCGCACCGAGCCGAGCCGGCTGCTCGGCAGCGGCGGCCTCCCAGCAAACTTGGCAATTGCCCCCGGGAAGTTTGTCGAGTTTACCGTGGAGAAAATAGAGCCGGAGGCCGAAGCTAATCAAATCGCTTCAGTATGCGGAAAACAGATTTAAGGATGGCAGCGTGGAGGGGAAGGCTCTGCCGCTGTTGGTCGGCTAAACGCAAATATCATCAAAGAAGTTAAGGGCCATCTGCTGACTACGGTGGAAACATATGGGGCGGCGTTCCGTTAACCAAGGCTGCAGGCAATATCTGGCAGATGATCTGAAGTTGCCAGCGATGCACTGCCAGATCCCCGTTTTCCAGAAAATGATATTCTAATACTTGTTACGCACGGATGTCGAACAGCTCCTGTCAACGTAACGCGAATGTCTCTCAGCGCATTTCCTGGCGTGGTAACATACCTTGGAATCGATCAGAAAACTACCCTTCCCCTAAGCGGCTCTTAATCCAAAAGCAAGTCGGACATCGTACATGTAACACTTTCCATCGTCGAAAGGGGTGTCGTCCGTATGACTATACGACTCTCGTACCAACCTCCCTCCTTCCGTTTTCACAGCATGGGGAACATCAGGTAGCATCTGTCAGTGTGTGCATTGGCGCCCGCCCGTCGGGTGGACACTGACTCTCGCGCGCTGTGCACTGGATACAAACACAATCTAACGCAACCCTTCCGCATCGAAATCCGCCCGTGTTGGTGCCTATTCCCAGCAACGGGTCGCCCGGTTCGTACGGGACTGGAAGATCCCGATGGTGCTCGGACGACGCACAAACGAGACAGTCCGTGGCCCAGGAGCCGATAACGTTCACTGACGCCTCAGTCGGGAAATAGGCGGCTCTTTGTCGTCGCTGCGGCGGGGGCGGCCTGGGAGACCCAAAGGCTTCCAGGCGGTAGTTTTACAGGGACAAGAGTGCTATCGTATTCGATGGTAAGATCCAGCGTACGCTCAAAGTGCCGATCCCTCGTCGAATTCAAAACGGCGAAGCAGACCGACTCTGACGACGGCCGGCGGACGGAACGGACGACCGTATCGTTTGCAATCCGCCGACTTCGCAACGCTATACCGCGATGTTTAGTGCTGATTTCCGTGTATTTTTATCGACAAACACCACTGCCGACGACTCGATTGGTAGCGGGTGCTGTCTACTACTACGCCACAAGACAACGCTGCTGCTTTCGAGCCAATGCCAGTGATGTTATGCTTTTTTAAATGACCCCCTATCTATTTCTTTTCACCGTGAGTCTACATTCCTGTTTCGCCACATCAAGTTTGAAAAATGCAACATTCAACGCGACAATTTGTTCGACTTCCCCCGCGTGAGGCTCAGTGCATCCTGGTCTTGTTTTGCAGAACCACCCAAAGTGCTGGGCTGAAAGCGTGACTACTTGTTAAAAAACAGCTCTGATTACGGCCGATATGGCATGTTCGGCGATTTACCACCAGCCAATTCTTCGAGTGAGGTAATAAATGAAGCTGTTCTCCCGCGAATTCAATGAACTGTTATACTATGGCTTTGATTTCTCCCCTATGGCGTTGAGCAAACTGCCCCTTTTCGAGGCGCACTATGGCTTTGGGAATGAAAGCATCATGTGCTTCATGTAACGCACTGGTTCGAACTTCAACCAACAACTTCTCAGTAAAAGGCTCTTGCCCGCTGGGCCAATTGTAAGCGCTCCATTATGCGCACCAATAGAGCGTCGACAGCGTAATTTGGACAGATAATTAAAACTTATTTACTTATCATGTATTGACGGTGCTACAATGGCACTACCCACTGCTATTACTAGGCGTAGGTAGTCCTGCGGTTTCATTTGAGTATGCTTTTGAAATATGCCACACAGGTGAAACACCCTTAAACTCGAACATTTCAATCGTTTTCGACTCCACCAAGATCTTAACCTTGCCGACACGTCAGTGCACAGCACATGACTTCAGCCTTTCACGACTTAAAGAACGACGTTCAGCACGATACCTCGCCAGCAAAGCCAGACTGGTTTCGTGCACGACGTCCTCAACTGCCGGCGCCCTATGACCATCAACGCCCGGGAGGCACTGGTCACACTCACGAACGGCAACAGCGGCCAGCACAGCAGGCGGCCACATGCCGACGACTGCCCGACCGCCGTCCGCCGTTCAGACGGGCCGCGCGAGCCCCGCCGGCCCGGGCGGCACGGACGCCACACGCCAGAGTTCCGTCTGTTTTCATTTTGATGAGCAGCACACTGTGCGTGAGGAGATTGGGCCCAACAGAAAAGTTTGCAACGATCACTTCAGCAGCCGCAGAACAGCGGACGTGTTGCTCCCGTGGCACCTGTTGCTCTCATTCACAGTGCCGTATCACCTTCACGGCCGTAAGAGCTGCTGCAATGCTGGTACCACTGCACCAACAACGCTCTCCCATGGGGTCTACGTCACAGCCAGTGTTTCGCAAGCGTTTTGCAGCGTTTGCGTTCGGATCATTAGAAGTTTGATGGACGACCTTTCCAGCATTCTTTACAATAATTTCTGTACTATGAACGGCGCAACTACTGACTAGCAATGCATTTGAAGACTGTCAAAGTTACCTGACAACCATGAACGCCACGAACCATGATGACTATTCTATGACAGACGAGAAAATATAGAACGTTTAGCATGCAACGCACGCCACATACCTTGCCGTCGTCGCTGGCACTATGGTCACACTGAAAAGAAGAAGGAGATTAGGGTGTCTCATCACTTGCAGCCGGCCTCCAAATATGTCACACATAATGCGCCATAATGACATAATGGCACATAATGTCATCATTCAGCGGCCCTTATGTTCAAATGAATCCTGCACGTTATGGATAACGCCTTCGTGCATGATGCACCTGCAACATGACGACGTAATTAAGGCAACTTAAATGCTGTTCGAATGCTACACGACAGATAGCAATCGATAGCCACGAGACCGAACGATCGCTGAGACATGGAGTAAATCGCCAACGTCCAGCCATCGCGCAGTCGCGACGGCCAGCGGATGACGACCGGACCGCTGCTGGCTGCCTGCCCGTGGCCTTCCCATGTCTCCGAGCCGGGAGCGCCCCTGCTCACGATATGTGCACCCGACATGCATGCATGCACGCCCAGCATACGGCGCGACATGCATGACGACAGACGAAGCCGTATCGCTCCATCGGCACTTAGTCCGGGAGTGGCACCACAGCGTTGCCGTGTAGACTCACGTGGAGGGAGGGGGAGGGGGAGGGGGGGGGGGGGGTCATTGATGGCTCTGTTGCCCGGAATACGAGACCAGGCACAAAAAGGACCCGAATTACACAACCCCACAGCCAATGCTGTCACGTATGGGCACTTGTCTCCGCTCCCTTCTGGCAGTCCTTTCCGCTCCCGCCCGCTCACAGCCCTTCGCCATGCGGTTCCCTGCGTTCTGGACGCAGCCCCGCCTGACTCAGGCCAGCTACTCACGAAGTATCCGTCGCCGGAGCTGTGCCCGCCGCCCTGGAACAAGACAAGGTCATCAGCGTCGCACGCAGGCACCGACAGCTTGCAATCGGCCAGCGCCGAGCGCGACCGCCGATCTCGTCGACAGGGTAGAGGGTTGCCAGCGCGGCCGGTCCCAGCCGCCCCACCAGCGACGGTGCTTCTCTCGTTCCGTGACGACAGGAGCCGCCAGCGTGCGGCGGCTGACAGCCTGCGTACACGGCTGACCGGATCGCCCGGCACCATGGCTCGCTCGACCGCCCTCGGTGCGCCGCCGCCACCGCCGGCGCGCGGTTCGTCGCCCGACCTTGGCGTCGCCAGCGGCCGCGGCCACCGGCTGATGGCCTCCGGCTCGGTCCACCAGTCGAATGACTCGTTTTTCACTGACGGCGCACCGAGCGCCGGGCGACGGCCGGCGCCGGCGGCAGAGCATCCGCCCCCACTGGTCAGCAGGCCGACGCCGCGCCGCCGCCCCGCGCCCGCCGGTCAGCGACCGGTCACTAACATTCGACGTGCTGTGTCACCGGCTGCCGTTCAGAGGCAGGACGACGCGAAGCAAGTCTTGCGTAAAAGGAGAACCGGTAGCCTTCAGCGCTGCCGCCTCGGGTAGCTCGCGATAGGGGAACATTTCACAAAACAGCCGAGGTGGCGTCACGAGCCGGGGCACGAGCGGAGCACGGTACCCCAGTCATCGACCTAGAGCTGCGGGGCCAGCAACGCTGCCGCCACCAGGGCTGACGGCGGGAAACCTGGCCAACCCAATTCGTAACATGTGACACGACGCCAGTTTGGTGGGTGCGGCGGTGAGCCATGCGTGAGCGCGCGCACAACGCACGAGACCCCTCAGCACCCATCTCGGACTGAATGTAAAGCTACGCTGTGCCTACGCCAATCTACCGATCCCCCACCCTCTGGGCCCTGAGACGCACGGGCTCGGTACTAGTCGGTAAAGGAGCGTCCGATGCATCACTGACGTTTTAGGCCCACACTGGGAGCATCCTGGTTTTGCCGGCTTTTTCAAAGCCGACTCGGTCAGGGGCATTGTCCGCGTATGTGCTTAACACCACCCTGACCAGCTTGACAATGCAAATGGCTGACAAGCCGCCAATCCCCACCATTCGATTTATGACGTGGGATTTGCTCAGCTCACCGCCTCCCCCCTTCCCCCCCCCCCCCCTCCTCCCCAGCGTGACCGCGATGAGCCGAAAGCTGTGTACGTCTCGGGTATCTTGAGAGTTAAAACGCTGATTTCGAGTGTAACGACTGCTTAAGTCCTGCTGCTATCCAGCATTACTGGCTGTGATCCTATATCACACCTGCCATCTTGACAGCTGTCACAGATTTATTTTATTAGTCCCACGACCTTAGCGCCTTGCAATGCTCACGCGTAATTATTGATTCAAATGCAAAAAAAAAACTAGCGGTTTCTAATGGCACGGACGACCAGCACGGCACCGTAATAACATCGTCATAAAGTAGTCAGTACATGCAACCCGGCTAATGTCACGACGACTGCACACTAGCCCACTCAAGTACGATTGCCAGGCACGCTAGCCAACCCAAAGGTCACACTGCACGCTGTCGCGATACATCCAAAGGCCATCTGTCACTCTTTGCCACAACACAAATGGCAATGAATCTGCCGAACCCTTTTAGCGGCGACGGCGCGGCTGTGAGGCGGCGTCACCGGGGCTGTGCGTGGGACCGGCGGCGGTCGGCCGGCCGGGGACAGGGGGGGCAGGGGGCAGGGGGCAGGAGGCGTACCTGGGTGCGGCCGTCGCTGCTCCTCCGGCGCCGCAAGGCGGCCGCCGCTAGGCCGGCCGGCGCCAGCGGCTCCAACGTCTTCAGGCCGCGACGCTCGGCGTGCTTCACCGCCCGCTGCAACGACCGGGCCGCAGTCAGCGCACGGCACGGCACGGCCGCGTTAGCGGCAACACAGCCGGAGGCCACCAGCCGCACGGGCCGGCGGCCGCTCCGCAGACGGGCCAGCCGCGAGCGGGCACAGCGCGGCCCAGCACCGCGGACACAAGACCGGCGGACACGCGGACATGGTGACACGCACGGCGGAGGCACGTCGTCACCGTGTGGGCCCGGCAGCGCAGCGCGACCGGTGGCGCACCACCACACATCAAACACACCAGACATCGCCAGCACGGCCGCCTGAGCAGAAAATCACTGGGAGCAGCCCGACAGAGTCACACGGGGAAGGCAATAACCATGAATCAATGGGTGCAGTCCTATGCCGAAAGGTCTCTGGGAACGGGCACAATTCACGACCACTCCAGATCATGCATCAACGGCGCTGGAAACGACACCCAGCCCAGCTCGTGTTTGGGGACGGTTCAACGCCCCCGCATCGCCGGCAATGTATGAGCCGGCGCTGGCGGGCGACGGGCGGCTCCAGCGCGAACAAGACCCGGCTGCCGTGGGATCACCTGCATCCGCCGAGGCGCTGCCCCTGCGGTCGCCAGGCATGCGCCGGCGCCCATCGGGCCGAAGGCCGGCTGAGTCATGCCATTCAGCCACTGTTTATGGCCGGCAGACTCGTAGATAGCGCGCCGGCGTACTATTACTGCGGCCGGCGGCATGCAAATGCTCCGTGCAGGGCGGATCCTTCACTCGGACGGCACGTTAGCGGCCCGGGCCTGCGCTTAATCGTGGGAGACAAGGTCAGGCGGCGGCGGAGGACGCTGCGGCAGGTGCCCGCCGCAGCGCCGGCCGGCGCCGGCAGGGCGCACCGCTGCGCGTGCCGACTCGCCGAGCAGGCACGAACAGAGGGGATGGGGGATACGTCTTAATGGAGACGGCTTCTTAGATGTGTGGCCCAACGCATCGTTCTGGTTGATACTGACCCCATCACCTCGTGTAGCGCAAAGTGTTTCACATAAGTGTTTTTCCAAACAAAGGTTTGGGTGAAAAGTGTTTGCGCATCATGCAATGCCATGACACGGCCGCCCCGTTTCGGCCCGCCTGTCCCTACCAATGGACCGGCGACCGCCCTTATCGAGTCACATGAGTGCGTCATGGAATGGTAGAATGCTTACCGACGGTACGGCAGTCACACGGTAACCATGTACATGAGCTGCATCTTGCTCTGTCACATTCAATTTAGGTATAACCATGCAGCATAATAGGCAGCGTCATATCCAGAGATACACCAGCATCACATTTGGATGCTTGATGTAGGATATGCTTACAACCACAGGTAAAACATGCTCTTGTATCCATGGCAATGTGACATGTGACACATGCACCAGCTTGCCTGGGTTTGTAAGACCACTCATGCGACTTGGGAGAGACCCTCTGAGATACATTAGTTTAAACACAGGCCTGCTTGATCTGATCAAAAGCTATTTAAAAAAAGAAAAATAGGTTTCAAGTTCCTGTTCTTTTTTAACGTGTCATGCTCATGCCTATATCCAAAATGACCTCCAATAACCCAGGAGGCAATTATGAAAAGGGCAAAATGTAAACAAAATACTGCAAAGAGAAAAAGAGAGCCTTAAAGTACTCCATTTTCTGGATATTTCATCTGTATACCTTTACATATGTCAGGTCAATGGCTATTTTCTTCAATACCAATACAATACCAATCATCAAAACAAGACAGAAGCAGACAAATATTCTACACTACAGTGCAAAGGCAACACACAACACCTGTGTGTTACCAAATGTCATATCAAGGTGTGATAGCCACTTGGGCATTATGATGCACTCAGCTACTGGGGCTTTGTGTTATCATGTACTGCAACAGGACATTTCAGTCCTGCAGATGCACTGCTTGATCTGAGCTAATGGCAGGCTGAATGCATGCAGAACATTATGGAATATGTTTAAAACATAACTACAAACAAATATAAACCATTTGAAAACACAAAAACATAAAGAGAGCATTTATGTTTCAGAAAACACAAAAACATAAAGAGAGCATTTCTGTTTCAGTATTATTCAACACTGGTGATCCTGCATTACGGCATTTCTACATTTAGGTGACACTTCAAAAGGAGAATTCTTCAGTTACCACCCACCACATAATTGCTGCCCTAGTCTGTAATCTAAATGCTTTGAGGATGGCCTGAGTGAGTTTGCAGGGTCTTTTGCCTGCAAGCTTGTGCAGAAAGTGGCGGGCCTTGCTACCAGCACAGCTTTGATACTCCATAAAAATCCTATGCAGCATTGTGGTGCTGCAGAACCCACAAACCCTCCAATGAGTTGCTCACAATCAGGACACTATTGTTACCACTACTGTCAGGCTTAATGTTATCACTTCAATGAGTGGCTCCCACTAAGCACACTTTTACTATCATTATTGTCAGACTTCATGTTATACCTCCAATGAGCACTCAAACTCAGCACACTATTATTATCATTATTGTCAGACTTCATGTTGTACCTCCAATGAGCACTCAAAATCAGCACACTATTATTATCATTATCATCAGACTTCATGTTATACCTCCAATGAGCACTCAAACTCAGCACACTAATCATTATTGCCAGACTTAATGTTATACCTCCAATGAGTGCTCAAACTCAGCATACTATTATTATCATTATTGTCAGACTCAATGTTATACCTCCAATGAGCACTCAAACTCAGCACACTATTATTATCATTATTGTCAGACTCAATGTTGTACCTCCAATGAGCACTCAAACTCAGCACACTATTATTATCATTATTGTCAGACTTCATGTTATACCTCCAATGACCACTCAAACTCAGCGCACTATTAATATCACTTTTGTCAGACTTCATGTCAAATTCTTCTCGCAATAACCAAACCATGCTGATGGAGACCACTAAGGACAACTCATATTTTGATGGCACTATGTAGCCACATGACACCCCCAAGCATTCACTTCAACTCATACTAAATGTATGGAGACAAGGTTTTTCACTCAGCACCAGCTTGCATGCCCTTGGGCCAGCACACAATGGCAAGCTCATGATTCCATGTGCATATGTATATGAAAATGGAAGATGGCTTTTTAGATTATAACACATATAGATTATAGGCAGCTGATACATACAGCAGCACATGACAATATATATGACAGCATAATAACATAATATGGCATGATAAGACAGCATGCTGGCACATTTATCACACTGACACTTAATGAAAATTCACACTGAGCTTGAAAAAATGCAAAGATATCAGTGATGCAAACAAAAAGTCCTTAAAAAAGAACATCTATTTAGAGGGTAACCACTATGTCAGTGCACTGAAAATGTTCCTTGAAATCAAACCTGAACACATTGCTATAAGTATGGCAGCCATGAACTTGATGTTATTCTATTTAATATTCTTTATACTTTTAGAAGGGTAAATAAAAATCATAAGCTGATGGAATAAACAAAAAATGTATTATATAGATTTACAAGGATCACAGGAATTTGGCTTAGGGTGCAACACAATGTAGGCCTATATGCTCACCCTAGTAACTGGTACACTCTACCTGTTCTTCTTTTGATAAGTCACAAACAATGCATGGCAATTGCCTGTACTCCTTAGTATGCACATTATAAAACAAATCACTGCCCTAAAAATTGGTTACAACTATAACAAATATGGATTTCAAGCTAGATGAGACATCTGCAAGAACATAGACTAGACATGCCTATTCCAACTTCTGCTGAAGTCTTTGTCTAGGATGTTTGTTCTTGTGAGTCAACAAATCACTAAAACAATACCATAAATGTGAGATTATTCCAAAGCAAATATTCAATTAAAACAGCATGTGTTATTTGTGCTGCCTATTGTCTTCAAGACAAGTGGATAAATGACAGCCAATAGCTCTATATCAGTGAGCTTCCCAACATCCTAGAAATCTTAACATGGCATTCCCTCCCATGAACTGCATATTGATGATCAGTGTTTTCAGCAATGATTTCAAAACACATTCAAAAAATTAATCTTAACAAAAATACCACATGTCTCAAGCAGCAGTAAGTCTCAATATAAAGCACAACAGATTGGAAAGTGTTATATGATGAGAAACACTGCTCTCACAACCAACAAATGAAATCAAACCTGCTGAGCTGCTTCTCTATAATAGAATTCCAGCCATTCTCTTAATCCATACTGTGCTCTATAATAAATCAGAACACTATTGATGCACAATTTATGTAAGTTTGAAAGCAATTCAAGATCTGCTGAGGACAATAATTTTGTATGCATTTGCAAGTAGCAAGTTAATGATCACTTGTGTCTATCAATTTATCTATGGGGTATATATAACCCAAAACAACTAGATTGCCATGTTAGTGATCAAAAATGCATCATGCTACAAACTGGGCCACTTTTCATGGATTTTTCTCTTAGCACCCCTGGCAGATTCATTGGGAACATAATGCATGAAAAGTGCCATGACAATCCATGAAAGCACGATGGAGATATATAAAAAAGACACTAAATACAGTTGCCTAGACAAAAAACTTTGATTCTATGGATAGAGGTATGATCAGTATGCATGCCTTTCAAATGCAGAATGTACTCAAATACCCTTAGCATTCAACAAGCATGGATATCAATATTGCAATGGCTCATTACAATACAAATAACCTACTCTTAGCCAGAATACCTCAGCCAAGCATAAGACTACATTACTTTTCACATTTAAGTGCAAAGAACACACTGGAAACACACCTAGATAGCTAGTTCCAAAATATGGATGTTACATGCTATAAATAGAATCATGGACTAAAATAATATCACACCTTATATTACAAAACAAATTTTCAAATTGCTTGCAAGTGCAGCCTTTTACATACCAAAAACAATAACAAGTTATAGTTTATTGTATCCATACACACCTAAGATACTACGCCAGTGACCAAGCATAGCAGGTCACTGATATGTGGACTAGTCAAGATGTGCGCTACAGTCTGGAATTATCAAGCAGAATAGTTTGATATTGTGTCAAGTTGGAAATCCTGTTAAAAACAGCAGATGCCAATAGAATGTTCCTCACAGATTTAACCCCAATAATGTCAGGCTCTGCAAAGCTGAACCAAAGAAGCACAAAGAAAAAACTGGGTCACAGAACAAGCACACTGCAAACATGCAATACAGTGCCATGAAAGGTTGAAAAAAGCATGAACTTAATATTAACTTCACCAATATGCCCGGAAATGACATTTTACATGAATGTAAGTCACACTAAAGATACCTCCTGTCACATGGGACATGGGTGCACCTCTCACCACTTACCTAGGTGGACTGGAGGTAAATCACAGAGTGGAAAGGACATTTAAATGCATGCTTGGCAATTAATAGGTGTACCAAATGCCAGAAGTTATGTTAACTTACCTCCAAATCATTGTAGGTCTTGAAGGATGCAATCGCAAATCCATCAACAATGTCTTCCTCATACAATGGTTCTCTTATTTTCCTTCGACGATGAAGAGGTCTCGGCGGTTTCTCGCGCACTAACACTTCATCGTCGCCCGTTTCATTCCCATTTTCGCGATTCTTTTCACCTACGGCCTTCATACGCTGGGCACGGCGACGCCGATTGCGTTGCCTCACATCTCTTTCCATCACCCTTGCTCATAAGTGCTTGTGACAGAGCGCGGTAACCGGAATACTGCAAACGGTAACTGCTTTCCACCATTCAAAAATGAATACAAATAACACCGGAATCCCGTCCGAGGTAGAAATATTCGATATTATTACCAACCCACACACGGACCTGTGCCACACCGAAGACAAACCTCACGCACCTTGTTTTGTTTAAATGGCGGAGGGCAGCGACGGTCGCAGACATTTGTACACATCTCGGTGATATAGTGATTTGGACAAAGATTTCGATGAAAATGCAACTAAATTGATCTTTCATAATATTTAAATCCTATTTGGATAAATTTGGAAGAAAAATGAAAATAATTGTTGTCATAAATGATGATTGTATCCCTTTTAGTTCGGTCACGCTAAAAACGTAGTCCTGAGCGCGCCACTGCAAGATGTGTTCATCCGCGGAAGGTCTATTTCTTGAAGTGTAGTATCTAGTTTACATCTGGCCGGATACACAGTTTCTTCTTCGCTGCTTTACTGATTCCTTGCACAGCACTTTTTTTGATATGCATCAATTTGTTTTATATACGGTTATATTCTAAAAACAGCAGCATAAAAAAATATTCGCTTAAATGTTATTTGCATTCATTAAGTTTGTTTCGAGTTTGTTTGACTTTTGATTAAAAACAGTTCAAATTGTATCCTAGTTTCCTCGTTTTCTTAGAATTAATGTATTGCTTACGTTAAGTAGAAATCACGGCTAAATACGTTAAGTAATAAGGTAAACAGCAAATTTCGTGGTCTCTTTTCCGGCCTATTCCGTATCACCAACGCCAGATTTGTATCCAATATTGTTGACGGCCTTGCAGAGCAGAAACTGTGCCGTCAGGAAGTGCTGAGTTCTGCTTGGCGGAGTGGGGGTAGGTGTCTAAGACTGGTTCACTATTTAAGCACTCATTATCATGTAGGACACCACGAACACCGTGAACCAATTGCATGTGAGTGATGAACTAAGCTAGGCAAAATTACATTGCTTTCTTTGAGCATTTTGCTTAAAAAACTGGTGATTATTTTTGCCTAGAGCTACCTTAGCAATATCAGAATGATACGTTTGGTGCAGCTGTGGCTAACCCAACCTGTCTCCTGAATATTAATCTCTTAATTCATATCATTGATGATGTGGACCACCCCTGCAGCATGGACTCCTCAATAAAGACATTTTCATCCAAAATTTCATAAGGCCAATCAAAATTCACTGCTGGTGAATAAGCTGGTTACTGAACCTGATTATGTCCTTAGATCAATTGACTGGCATTGTTTCTTATCAAATGAAATGTTGCATAAATTCATGTTGTAGAGAAGAATGGAGTGATCCTGCCCTAGCTTTCATCATAAACCAGCATGTTTTGTTTCAGCAGATACCCAAATGCAAGGATAGACCAACAAATATGAAATCATGGAGCCAGAAGAAGAGGATGATGAGCTTGAGTATTATGTGACATTTCCTGCTGCTGTGTCACCTGAGTTTCATGAAGATGGCTATTCGGAGCCTGAAAAGGAGCCAGTGTATTCCTGTTTGGCTGGGCAGGTTGCAATGACAGGCATCTGTCCAAGTATGCAGAAATGTACAAGGATTTGGGGTAAGCAAGCTAGCAATTGACAAGGGTAATAACTGTATGCTGAGCCTCCCCCATGCCCACACTGTGAAGAGCTGCACTGTGCAGCCTGATTGGAGGTAGATAATGTTGCTCACATGACAAGGAATGAAAATATATACCCCATCAAACACATTCTACCGCACCAATTGAGCCAGGGAAGGTTGAGCATCTTTGAGTCTTTTGGAGGGTGTTGATGATTTTTATTAAATATATGATGTTAGTTTTATCTGATTTCATATATCATTAAAGTTAATATCTGAATAATATCATATGTCCAGTGAATGCTGTCTTTGCCTGCAAAAAGGCACTGAAATATCAAACTTTTATCAGCTCAGCTCATAGAGCATTTGCACATGACATTCTTAAGTCCTGGGCTTGAGTTTCACATGAGGTTCATGTTTTCATTGCCGGTCAGATGAACAATATCTGTCTGTAAGGAGGCTGAACAATGCATTCCCTCATAGCCAGATTTTGGAAAGAATTAACACACAATATAACTTCACTTCCAAACCACCGACAGATGTGCCACCATCCGCTACATCAGCCCAGTCAACTACATCTTCTTCACACCGCGCGAGCTGCTGGGCGTGGCTGACCAGCTGATCGACCTGGTGACGGACCTGACACTGGAGGTGCACCCGGTGCTGTTCCACTGCTTCAGCAATGGTGGCGCACTGGTGTACCGCTGCCTGACGCGGCGTCTGCGTGAGCGCCGGCTGCCACTGGACGTGCGCGGCGCCGTGTTCGACAGTGGCCCGCTGCGACCGCGGTTGGCCAGCGGCTGGCGAGCCCTCCAGCTCTGCTCCGCAGGTGCGCCGCGCCCCTCAGCAGCCGACCGCCACTCGCGCACCTCGCTGGCGTGAGGAGGAGCAGGGGTGGAGAGATGCTGGTCTTCAGGCAATGTGGGCTGGTTGGAGTCAGTCGGGTGGCTGTGTCAGCAGGCTGACATCAGTACTGGGCCTGTCTTCGGATGTTGCATCGGGCTGTCGAATCGACGTCATGTTTGTTTGGACTCCATGCTGGTGTCTGGGTCCTGGTGTGGATTTCGGGTAAAGCTTCCTCCTGTTCTCCTGTTTGTCTTGCTGTATCACGTGGGCGCCGTGGGCTAGGTTGACCCAGTCCGTGCCGCGCACGGGCCGCAGCCAACCTGAGCGCGTCGTGCCGCCCTCGCAGGCCAGCAGCGCTGGTACCGCTGGCTGCTGGGCGTGCTGTTCATCCTGCTGATTGTCTGCCGCTTCGTCTGGGAACGGACGCTGGGCTCGCGCGAGGACTCACTGCACCCCTGGAGTCTGACGGAGAGTCCCGAGCGCTGGCCGCAGATGTTCCTCTACTCCAGCGCCGATACGATCACTCCGGCCAAGGTCAGGCCTGTTGCCCGCGGTTGTCATGGGCGGAGACGGTTGCGCGGGAGGCGTGTGGTAGGAGTCCTGTCCCTCAGAAAACCGCGGTCAGGAAACCGCGGGTCTTTTACGTCATGATGAGGAGTCGGGTTAACTTCGCCCAGCGACCAGAAGCGAGGTGTGCAATATTCGCTCCTGGTACCTCTTCGATCTCGGAATACTGACTTTCTGTTCTTTTGTACTAGCGTCAAACTCGTGTATCTGGTACGAAAGACAACTGAACGCTGCCCGCCTGTGCATGTTGACTTTCCAGCGAAATTCGCCATGAGCTCTGCTCAAGGACGACGCCAGTAGTAGCCACGCGCCGACGACACCAAGAGCGAGCGGCGCCGGCGGGTGGCGAACCGCCCGCGAGCCGCCCCTCGCGCCGTGCTGACCAGCCCTGCCTCATCCGCCGACAGGACGTGGAGCAGTTCATGGCGGCGCGCCGTGCCCGCGGCGTCGACGTTACAGGCCACGTGTTTCGCCGACTCGGCGCACGTGCTGCACTACCGCGCCGAGCCGAGCGGTACCGCGCGCTGGTGGCCGAGTATGTGGCGCGCGTGTGCGG
>NW_023596545.1:40455976-40498165 GCF_011947565.3 Pollicipes pollicipes | reverse complement strand
CGCGGCCTGCCCCGGGACCATGTCTGCGGCCGACCCCCGGCTGCCGACGGACGGCACGTGGCACGGTCAGACGGGAAAACGCGGCACGGCAACACGGGGAGCGCGCGGCTCGGTCAGACAGGGAGCGCGCGGCACGGTAACACGGGGAGCGCGCGGCTCGGTCAGACAGGGAGCGCGCGGCACGGTAACACGGAGCGCGCGGCTCGGTCAGACAGGGAGCGCGCGGCACGGTAACACGGGGGCGCGCGGCTCGGTCAGACAGGGAGCGCGCGGCACGGTAACACGGGGGGCGCGCGGCTCGGTCAGACAGGGAGCGCGCGGCACGGTAACACGGGGGGCGCGCGGCTCGGTCAGACAGGGAGCGCGCGGCACGGTAACACGGGGAGCGTGCAGCACGGTAACATGGGGAGCGCGCGGCTCGTTCGGACAGGGAGCGCGCGGCACGGTCAGACAGGGAGCGCGCGGCACGGTCAGACGGGGAGCGCGAGACTCGGTCAGACAGGGAGCGCGCAGCTCGGTCAGATAGGGAGCACGCGGCTCGGTCAGACAGGGAGCGCGCGGCACGGTCCAACTGGGAGCGCGCGGCACGGTTAGACGGGGAGCGAGCGGCTCGGTCAGACAGGGAGCGCGCGGCACGGTCAAACGGGGAGCGCGCGGCTCGGTCCAACTGGGAACGGATGGGTGCCGACCGCCGACTCGAGGTGTTTACCCACTATGCAGGCGAGCAGCGATAAGCGCGGGACAGATATCAGATGCCTCTTGGGATGCGAAGACAGGAAAGCCAAATAGTGGGGTCCTTGAACCATGTAAAGTTGACGTGAATCAGCAAGTCCATCGGCGGCTATCAGCCGTACTCAACAAGACCGCTGGCTTTAGATACGGAGCCAGAACCGGGGGATCATAGTACCAGCCAGTTACGGAGAAGTCCCCTGCCGGGAAAAAGGCACAGCACAATGACTTGACCCCAAATGAGTTCATTTTCCTAGAAACGTGAGACATTTTGAAGGACAAGCCAAATGGAGCATAGCGCCTTTGTTTAAGATCGACCCCACGCGGTATCGAGGCCGACAGTTTGCCCTCCAACTGGCACAGGCCCGGGACGCCACCACCGTCGTCAGGCGCCCTGCCCTCCCTTCCGTACCTCGGGCGGGCTGCAGCCGCTTGACCATCGGGCGGCCGCGGCCCAGCCGGGCCAGGATGCTGCGGCCGGCGACGGTGGCGCCGCGGCCGGCCGGCGCGCGCATCACGCCCAGCCGCGCCTGAATCGCCAGACGCTGCTTGACGTGCATTCGCTTCTGGGGCGCCGCCGCCGCCATCGCCGCTGGCTTCTGCTGTCAGATAGAGCAGACGGTCAGACGCAGGCCCGCCGCGGATGTGACACGGAGACCGTGTCCACAACTGGGCACGGCAACGAACAACAATCGAGGGGTCGAAATTAAGTCTCCAGTGGGCAGTTTGTCACGACAAAAAATACATCTTGCATTCAGTACATTACAAAGTTGATTATTTCTTACGAAGCGCGGCGCATCAGGGTGTGGCAGGGGGCGGGGGAGGGGAGGGGCGTAACATCATCCGCTGCCCATCGAGCGCAGCAAGGGAGAAGGGAAAGATGTACCATCACCCGCTGCCCGCCGAGCGCAGCCAGGAAGAGGGGAAAGATGTACCATGACCCGCTGCCCGCCGAGCGCAGCCAGCGAGACGGGAAAGATGTACCATGACTCGCCGCCCGCCGAGCGCAGCCAGGGAGAGGGGAAAAATGTACCATCACCCGCTGCCCGCCGAGCGCAGCCAGCACCGACGGCCGGCTCTCCATCTGCGCAGCCAGCCGTTGGTTCTCCAGCGAGCTGCCCAGTTGCAGCCGCGGCGCGCTGCTGCTGCTGTTGCTGCTGTGCTGTGTTGCTGTTGCTGTGTGCTGTTGTTGTTGCCGCTGTTGTTGCTGCTGCAGCTGCTGGTCACGCAGCTGACGCAAGTGGGAGAACCTGGTGTGGAACCACGGCCAGGTCATGACGCGCACGCGTCGACAGGCAATGGGTCAGTGGCACGCTAGGAGCGGAGCAGTCACTAGACCCCATTCACAAAACTGCCCCATTATTTCCTGTTCTTTTTGTGATGAGTTTAGCTGCAAGCAGAAAAATCATCAAACTTCACATGGCAGCTGGAAATGTTCACCTGTCATCATCACCTGTTAACATACTACACATGAACTACTGCACATCAATACCTGACATTTATGCTGTACTGGCTTTGGTTCCAGGCTACTACAGCAGTGTGTGGGACCAAACATTAATTTGCACGCTTGCACTCCCATCCCCAGTTGTTGGCTGTTGACTGACATTCTCTTCACAAACCACAGATGATGGCACAATGTATGCTGTTTCATGTTCAGCGATGTCAAAAATCTGAACTTCGCAAATAACACAATGACCATTTTGCCACAGATAGTGTATGTAAAAGTTTTAAGTATTTGAATGTGATGTTTAAGCTTTTCAATATGAAGCATAACTTAAAAAGTGGTGGCATGCTGGTGAGATCAAGAAATTATGAGGTTGGGCATGATTTTGAAAGGTATGTTGTGGTTCACATGCACCACAATGCTACAATCATGCTTGTGCGTGCTCCAACAAGATGATCCACATGCAAATTGAATGCTGAATACCTATTCACAGGCCACTTTTTAAGCAGCTGATCAAGATTGATTCTCTATCACAGGCATCATGCAATACCAATAGCTCTTAACAATGTGAGATTAGGGGCCTTTCCACTTGGGGCTTTTGGACTCTTGGACATTTTGAAACAGGAAAAATGGCAAGCACTGGTGGTAAATGCTTTCTTGCAACACAATTTTGTCCCTGACTGGTCCTTGTATGGCATGGTAGACTAAAGGATGGTGCATTCTTATTGAATGCATTATTGGATGCATCATTGGTGTGTGCATTAATGGATGCATCATTGGTGTATGCATCATTCATTGGTGTATAGATGTATCCTCCACATCATGCATGCATCCATATAGAGTATCCTCCACACCTGGTGGGGACACAGCCCACCTACCTGTCATTTAGTGACAGAGTTGTTGTTTTTGGCAGAGCAATTCTTCCAATCATTGCTGGTATCTGAAAAGGGAACAGTGATTGTGTGATCAACAGTGGTCTTCCAATCATGACATGCTTTAGCAGGGTGAAAGCTTTTGCACAGCAAAGTGAAAACCATGATGCTGTCTTACACTGTTAAAGCTGTTGATGGCTTTGTTTCTGCTGCTGTCTCTTTTTCAGTGCATGCAACAGAATACCTTAATGTGAAAGCGACTTGATAAGTGCACTAAATGTTTAGGGACTCTTTTTTATTGAATAGTGGACTATCAAATAATAATTACAACACATTGTCTTTAAAACATATCATAATGCCTAAAACATCTAAAGCCACTGAGCCCCCTGCAGTATATATAGGTGCAAAAAAAGAAAGTGGGGACCTGACTAGTACAGCCAGGGCATTCTGGCCAGTATGACTGGTACAACAAATGTCCATACTGTGCACAGGGGTAACCTTAGTTACTTACACTTTGACAGTTTAGTCGTTCCAAATTTCACGCATGCTATCTGTGTGTGTGGTAATAGGCAATGCAG
This sequence comes from Pollicipes pollicipes, assembly GCF_011947565.3. Lineage (NCBI taxonomy): Eukaryota > Metazoa > Arthropoda > Thecostraca > Pollicipedomorpha > Pollicipedidae > Pollicipes > Pollicipes pollicipes. The sequence continues at coordinate 40,494,542 of NW_023596545.1, read as the reverse complement.
CTGCTGGGAGCATTAATTCTAGGACTTTGTGACCTGCCCTTGCTGCTAATACCACCTTTGATTGTTAATGTGGCATGTTTGAAGACCCAAGGTGATTAGAATTTGACAAGCAAAAATCTGGTAGACAATATAACTACATAGCTCAGACTACATATCAGAACTTTTCCTAAATTGCATGAAAATTATCTTATAAGCAAACCTGTGACTGTGGCTTTAGGTACATTAAGTGCAAAACCATTATCTTGTAACATGTCAACCAAAGTGCTATTGTAGAACCACTTGATAAAAATGAATATATCTATAGTATCCATTCAGACAACACAATAGAATTGAGTTAGCTGAGCGAGTGATTTCATTGTCAATATAATCACCGCATTTATCATGTAAATTTCTTTCAGGGACCTGAGTGATAAATTATAGGGCTACTCACTATGCACCCCACCTAAGAGCAAACAATTTATTTCAAAGGATGGTGTGGTTGGGACAGTTTAAGGTCATTTTCCATGCACTGCTGTAAGAGTAGTGTTGTTTCCAAATGTTGGGGGTGCGTACTAAGGGCCTCCACCATGTGCTGGTTCCTGCCCCTATGCACCCACCTAACCCTTCAACATTCATCACTTGTTGTTTACCTTATATGTGCCCATAAACTGCTTATTCTGCATGATGCAAATCTGCATAACACAGCCATTACCCATAGCTTTCTTGTAAGTTATTCAGGGCAAGGCAACCTGAGCTTTCTTATCCAAAAGGCAAAAGGCCACAGGCCCCAATACTCATCCAGCTAATTCTCTGCATTATTACAGGAATGATGAAAAATGAGAAGGACAGGTGTGGCAGGGCCCCCCCCCAATGTGGATGTGGCAAATGTTAGTACTTACGTCACGTGAAAAAGGTGGAACAGTGGAATGAACTAAGCTATCTACCGCCGTTTTTCCACTGAAAGGGACCAGTTCTTGCACTTTTGTAACACCAGTTTATCACACCACTCACCACCGTCCACCCACGGCACACCATACCCTTCGGAGGGTCTCTTACCTTGATTGAGGCTTAACCAACCCAGAACCCACCCCGTGAATCCCACAGCCGGCAGTACCTCTGCCGTCCCCCGCTCCCACGCCACGACTCGCCCACAGACTCGTCAGGCTTTGGTCAGACTACGGCTATATTGGCCGTATTCTATGCAGATTAAAAAACAGCCTCTCGGAACCTAGTGGGCAAATAATCTGTATAATTATAAATAAAATATTATTATAATAAAATGCTTGTGAGTAAATTTGTGGGGTTTTTAACAAATAAAAATTATTTCGTTACTTATAAAAGCCTTTTTATTCTCAATTCTGCCATTTTCTTTTAGTTTTTGTATCGCTGATAAACGTCACGAATATACCGCAGCAATTTCGTTTTCTGGCGCACCCCAAAGGACATAGTTACACACAGCGAAATCTGTCACGACCGAACCGGAACGCCCTTCCGGGGTCCCCTCGGTGGCTGCCCGTGGTTCCCGGGCGGCGGGCGCCGAGCTCAAGCACTCAGTTTGCCTTCCATATCTTTCAAGAGCGCTATCCCCGTACAGTGGAGAAAGAATATTTATTAATTGGGATTCTTAACCTATCCAGGCTGTTACCCATTTCGCATTAGGACTCAGACCATAGACGTGCATTTTCTGTGATTCATTGTGATTTGCTTGTATTATCGGGAAGTCAAGGCTTTGCTTTTGTAAGGCTATATCCATATAAAATAACCGCACAAGGCATTATGGCGTGTGGTAAGAAAGTTACTGCAAAGATAGGTCCATCTATCTTGAACTCAGACCTGTCCATGCTTTATGATGAGTCTGAGAGGATGCTTAGGGCAGGAGCAGACTACCTTCACTTAGATGTTATGGATGGACATTTTGTTCCAAACCTTACATTTGGACATCCTGTTGTTAAATGCCTGAGACAAAAATTACCTGAATCATTTTTTGACCTCCACATGATGGTTGAGAAGCCAGAGAATGTGAGTATTGTAGTGTTTTGGACCCTTGTATAGGTGTATCATCAATTTCTGCAATTGTTTTCAGCATATTGTGTTGAGTGGGCACATCATTGCCAAGGTGGGCCATGCTTATGTGATAAGCTCCCTTAGTGCTGTGTATACATTAGTTATTGTTGCCTGGTGGTTATAGGAGTAGAAGGGTGATGTACTGTATTGACATGATGTTTACCTTTGACACATCATGGGAGCAAATGGTAAGAGAAACAAAGGGAAGTATGTGTTTTGATACTACACCAAACATATGTTTTTTATTTTGCAGTGGGTGGAAGCCATTGCGGACGCTGGGGGAAACCAATACACATTCCACGCAGAGGCATCTAGTGACATTCCAGCACTCTGCAGGAAAATAAAGGAATCTGGAATGAAGGTAGGAGAGTCAGCAATCAACATTTTGCTAGTAGTGACTGCCAATGACATAACAGTAGTGCTCAGAAATGGCGCAGTGAATGTTCACAGTCCCAGAAAGTGTATTATCATTGGTTTCCAGGGTACCAATCATGTGACTAGGGCACAAGAGCTATCTGATGTCTATCAGGACTGACCTCAGGGAGTCCTGACCAGGCTGCATCAACCACTCTACTGTGTCAACCTGTGTCTGCATCACAAAGCCACCTTCCCCAAGAACAGCAGATGAGCAGCAATGTTAGCTAGTCACATTGTTGTTTCCTGCTGCTGTAACTGTTATAGCCACCACATGTATTTATTTAGTTAGTTAGTCATTTATTTTGCATAAGTAGTCCAGAGGTTTAATAGGAGTCAGTCATTTATTTTGCATAAGTAGTCCAGAGGTTGAATAGGTACCCAGTTACAGACACAGTCAATAAGTTAAAAACAATAAATACACACACATGCATGCATGCATGCATGCATGCATGCACGCACGCACGCACGCACGCACGCACGCACGCACGCACGCACGCACGCACGCACGCACGCACGCACGCACGCACGCACACACACACACACACACACACACACACACACACACACACACACACACACACACACACACACACACACACACACACACACACACACACACACACATGCACAACCATGCATACTGCCACATGTGCAGTTACTCAAGTGCTTGGCAAGCAGATTGACTAGGTGAACATGCCCACACCACTGCAGACACTTTGGTGTCAGCCACCAGCAAGCTGATGCCAAAGGGAAAGGGGGGGAACAGGCTGCTCACTATATCAGGGAGCAAGGGAACAGGCTGCTCACTATATCAGGTAGCTGTGACTAGGTGGCAACTGGAAATAAGAGTGCAATGATTTATCTTGTGAATGGCCACTGTCACAGAGCAGCTCTGTGAGACTCCAGTGTTACCTCAAGGCTACCTCAGTATCTGCCCTTGCCAGGCTACATTTGCTGGCTTCAGCGTGCTCTGTGTTTGCCATTTGTGTCTGTGACCTTTTCACCCTGAATGAAAAGACACCAGCCATTCTCATGTGACCACAGTTGGCTCCTGGAAGGCATGTTCTGACATCTTTGAGTGGCCTGCGGACTGGTCCACGATGCGCCCGCTCGGACCTGTCGGCCTGAACTGGCCCGTCCCGCGTCGTCAGGTGGGGATCGGTATCAAGCCGGGCACGCCGGCAGAGCTGCTGCTGCCGCACGCCGAGCTGGCGGACATGCTGCTCGTCATGACAGTGGAACCCGGCTTCGGCGGCCAGAAGTTCATGCAGGACATGATGCCCAAGGTGCGCCTGCTGCGCGAGCGGTTCCCGCTGCTGGACATCGAGGTGGACGGCGGCGTCAGCCCGGCCAACATCGACCTGTGTGCCCAGGTCAGTACTTTGTCGACCTCTGTGCACGCCTTTATTGGTGGCATCTCTATGCAGGTCAGCCTATTAGCAACCCTACGCCAGCGCAATATTAACTCCTGTGCCTATGCCAGTCCAGTGTCACCTCCGCGGTCTGGTCAACCCTGAGCTGGCCAGATCGCCGGTCGGTCATTGGATGCCGATATGTAACCAGATTCGGCGTTGCCGGTCCCGCGGCGGTCCGTGAATGTGTGCGCGGCGCAGTCACTTGTTTAGTAGTCGCCCGACCTTCCCCAGATGTGCGCTTTCAAGCGCCACGATGATGGCATTGTCGTAAGTTCTGGATGACGGTCCTCGCCCTTGGTACGCGCCGCGAACGCCTGTTTCGGTTCAAGACCAAGAGACAACCATTGCAGGGTTTTTTGTTGCTTTTTTGTGCTGCCAAAGAACTTTGAGTTATTGTTGTGTCGTGCGCTGCACAGCCCTGAACCAGCACATTTTTGCAACAGCTCTGTGCCAACATGAGCACGTCTGAGCGTCCTATTTAGGCCATCCCTGCGGCGCTCGTTGCAGTCCGGGGCCAACATGATCGTGTCGGGAAGCGCCGTGGTGAAGGCCGACAGTCCGCAGCAGGTGATTACTCAGCTGAAGCAGGCGGTGCAGAAGGTCTTCCCCTAGCGCCGTTGGTACCAGGCCCGCCCGCTGCCGACCGGAACCTTCCTCGCGCCGCACATTCCAGAGCTTCGCTTCGGCCGCCGCTGCCGTTCGTGGAGTGGTCGGCTGACCTTCCAGGGCCTGGCTGGCGCACCGTCGGAGGCGCGCACGGCGGCGGGCGCGAGGTCCGCTTCCCCGTGGCTGTTTTGTACCGGTTCACCCACGATCGGGACGGAGCACGTTCTGACATTTTACCAAAGCTGTCTGGTGGCGGGTTAGAGCGGGACGTGACACTTGGGTGGGAAACCGTACGGGGCTGTGTAGCACAGCACTCCGAGGAGCGCGGACGACGCCTGAGATCCGGAAGGGAAGCACCTGAACAACATTCTGTACCGTGACTGGCAGTAAGACACACGCACCTGTAGCTTGTTCTAGATAGAGTATAGGAAGGATGGTATCGTATATCGATATCGTATCCATCGTATCGTATATCGTATATCGAGCGGACATCTAGCGTCTGTTCCAGCTGGTTCTCCGTTGGAAGTGGAACGAGATCTACGTGAAGTCAGTTCCATGGAGCCCGCTGAAACAGACCTTGTCTCTAAACATGTATTCAATGTTATGCGCAATACACAAAATGCAATGGCTTTCTAAAGAGGTGCGGTTTGGCTGGGATGTGGTTGCACACAATGCTTCAGAAATCAGACGCAGGCCTTGCGGATTGCCTTGATCAACGTTCCAGGGCAAATGTCGGCACCAGTCCGTCTTGTGCGAGCCGTTCCACATTTTGACCAAAAGGTATCGATGAATATAGCGTACGTCGCCTGCGCACACACAAGTTACAGATATCTCAAGCAGCCGTCAGCCATCACCACGAGCTGAAGCTGCCAAAGTCGTAGCCGGCCTCTTTTTTCCTCTTCGGCGCCTGAGGCGGCGGTTCTTCAGCTTTCCTGAAATCGGAACACGGTTTAAGGCCAGCCCATTGCTCTCGCCCGCCTACATGACGACGCCATAAACCTTACACAACGCTCCTGGCATGACCGGTGATCACGGCGGGCCCGACGACACCCAGCGATGCCGGTGGCGAGCAGCTCGGCCAGGGAGAAGGACCGGCATGGTCGGACGGCCTCGTGTGAAGCCTTCCGCTCCCAGTCCATCAGTCGTCTGGATAAATCACGCATCAGACGTAGACCTCCTCCCCACGCCTATACTTGTTATGCCAGGCGCCACACACGTCGTCGCACTGCCGTGCGGCGCGGTCTCGCTCAAAGCACAGGGCTCTATCGGCGGGAGGGAGGGGTACCAGGTGCACACTGGGCGACGAGCTGCAGCTCTACCGCGCCAGCGTCGCCTCCGCCTGTCCCGTTCACTTAGCTCTCGTCGCACCCCGCGAAATCGACCGACTGGCACTGCATAGACGGCAATCGCCACCGATCGGCAGCTGGCGGCAGCGAGACACCTCGCCCCGCCCGCACGACAATTAAGGCCCGGCAGTCGCCACCGATCGGCAGCTGGCGGCAGCGAGACACCTCGCCCTGCCCGCTCGACAATCAAGGCCCGGCGCCGCCGGTCGCCACTCACGTTTAGAGGTGGAGGTGGAGGCGGCGGCCGGGCCGGGGGCGATGTACTTGCCGACGCCGGCGCGGACGGCGGCGAGCGGCCGGCGGACGGGGGCGGCGGCCGCCGGCGCCGGCGCCGTCCGCTCGGCTTCCTCCGTCCGCAGCCGCGCCAGCTGGCGGCCACGCCACGCGCAGGTCACGACACGGTCACAGGTCAAGTCATGGGGCGTCGTCGGAGGTGCACGACTACGTGCGGCAAACGCAGCCCACTCCGGGACGACCAGTCGATCCTGCTCCGGGCTGCACGCCATTGTTCCTAATGAAGCGGCTTGCGGTCACCAGCAGTGAATGGCGGTGACTGTGACGAGCAGTGACAAGATAAGCATATTAAGACCACGAACACGAAATAATATGTCATGCAGAATAAGCCCTATGACCAACTTGCGGCCACGTGACGGCCCTTTCCACCCGCGGATCCACTCCACTCTACTGACCTCCTGGTCGGCCTCCTGGAACGGGTCGACGAACACGTGGCAGGCGGTGATGATGATGTCCTCGATGGGCCGGTCCTTGTTGTCCACCTCCACCTGCTCGATGGCCGAGAGCGTCTCGAGGCCGCCCACCAAGCCGCCGAACACCGTGTGCTTGTTGTCCAGGTGCTTGCACGACCGGTATGTGATGAAGCTGGGGGAGAGCCGGCGGCATCAGGCGCAGCCGCCATCGGCCTGTTCAGTTCAGCGTCAGTGAAGAGCCAATGGTGTCGCTGGCACTGCCGCTGCGATGTTCCACGTAACACATCGTGGCAACGTGTCGGCAGGCGCGAAAGTAGCACATCTAGAGCCTACACACGTGCCTTGTTTCCGGATGTATTCACTCTGGGCAGGAAATCCACTCAACTGGAGCACATTTCCAGATCGACACTCTGTCGTCCAGTCCGTCTGGCGCGCCCGCCGCCACGACTCTCGGCCGTCGGTCCGGTACTCACAACTGTGACTTGTTGGTGCCCGGTCCCGAGTTGGCCATGGAGAGCACGCCGCGGCCGGTGTGGCTCAGGTTGGGCCGAAACTCGTCCGCGAACGGCTCGCCCCAGACGCTCTGGCCACCCTCGCCCGTACCCAGCGGGTCGCCGCCCTGTACCTGCAGCAGACGCGGCGGCGGCCCCGCCGACTCAGCACGCCGACCAGCCGCACCCAGTGACGTCATTAAAGCGGCCGTACGACGGCCAACACGCTACTGCCGACCGCGCAGCGGCCGCCTGGCGGCAAACGGTAACTCCGGTCCGCGGTGGAGAGTTCGGAGCGTGCTACGGTAACTCCGAACTCGCGGCGGAGAGTTCGGAGCGTGCTACTGCAGCTACCGAGAGGCGCACTCACACTCACATTTCACTCACTCACAGAGGTGCACTCAGACGTCGCCAACTTACAAGACACTGGGCATGCACTTTGTTCGGGGGAGAACAGGAAGATATGGAGGAAAACATGTTGAAACCGATACGTCATGGCTCCTGAGTGACGCCAAATTTCGTACTTCTCAGCAAAGTGCAATACGATAAATTGTACCTATCAAAAACGGTTTCGAAATGGGTCTCCAAACCGCTAGAACCAGCTCTTCTGAGACTAAAATGACCCACGGCGGCAAGCTAAAAAGGCCTTACAACAACGCAAAATGGAACTCCAAAAAGTGTCTCTTCAATCACAACACACGCCCACCGCCGGAGGCATTGACAGTTTTGCACTTGGCTGGCCTCGCCATAAAGCTGTGGCCTGAAGGGTTGGCATGCTACAACATACAACTGGCTACTACGTGGCGTTGGTTTCCCATTGGGACCGTGTTAGGGCAAGAACTACGCCTGATTATTACGGGGTGAAGAGCGAACGCATGGCAAACAAGATGCAATATCAAGAAGGAAGGGATACAGCAACCTTTTACGCATTTGACAAAGGCCGTTTTTCGGTGGTCCAATCTCATTGATCGTGTCTACTCAGTAGATGACTGTAATTGCCCAATGGCTGAATCCTAAGCGAGCTAAAAAAAAAAAAACAGTGGAACATCAACATTTAGAATTTCGTCTTGCAATATCAAGTAGTTCATTTATATTATAGTCGATTATAGTCGATTCATATTAATGTTGCTTACCATAAAATTTCTGATGGACCGATGGAACTTGGTGCCGGCGTAATATCCGCTGGCGCAGTGCTTGATGAAGTTCTCGCAGGCCTTGGGCGTCTGGTCGCAGTGCAGCTCCAGGTTTAGCGGGCCCACATTCGTCATTAGTCGCACATAACCTGCCCAGAGACTACAGTCAGCAGGGCGCCGACTAGCCCAGCTTACGCAAGCGGTCAATGTGGGCCTATGTACCAGCCTATCAAAAAGCTTGATCGTCAGTTTTCACAAACAAACAAGCAACTGGCTTTCCACTGATGGTATCGTCACACCGCTTCAGGCAACCGAGAGGCCGCTGGCCCCGGGGACGGACAGACCTTCGGCACAGCTACACCCAACTGACCAGTGAGCAGCTCTCAACGACAGCATGGCCGTCACCAGCCGACCTGGCCGCCCGCCCCTCCTGCTCCAGCGGCGCGGTCCGCGGCCCGTCCCTGCTGCCCCGGCGACGCGGTCCGCCCCCGCCTCTCCTGCCCCAGCGGCGCGGTCCGCCGCCCGCCTCTCCTGCGGCACGGTCCGCCGCCCGTCCCTCCTGCTCCAGCGGCACGGCCCGTCGCCCGCCCCTCCTGCTCCAGCGGCGCGGTCCGCCGCCCGACCCTGCTGCCCCAGCGGCGCGGCCCGCGGCCCGCCTCTCCTGCCCCAGCGGCGCGGTCCGCCGCCCGCCCCTCCTGCCCCGGCGACGCGGCCCGCCGCCGCCCGGCCAGGCGCGTGCTCACCTTTGGTTTTGACGTGCCGATAGCGCACCGTGTCGTCGTCGACCACGGCCGCCTCGTGCTGCAGCACCGGCTCCATTACGGTCGACGTGAAGCCGGCCGCCACCACGCCCGTGGAGAAGTGGGCCTGCGACGCCAGGGCAGGTCAGGTTATGTCAGGCCAGGTCAGGCTACGTCGGAGTGGGGCAGGTCAGGTCGGGTTATTTCAGGCCAGGCCAGGCTACGTCAGAGCGGGGCAGGTCAGGCCGGGTTATGTCGGGCCAGGCCAGGTCAGGGCGGGTAGGAGCGGGTCGGTTCAGGTCGGGTTATGTCAGGCCAGGTCAGGTTAGGGCGGGAAGGACCGGGTCGGTTCAGGTCGGGTTATGTCATGCCAGGTCAGGTCGGGTCAGGGAGAGACGGGGCGGGCTGGGTCGCGTCAGGTCCGGCTGGTGTGGCCGAGCCAGGGGCTGGCGCCCGCACGATGATGTCGGTTGATCGCGATCGGCCGGCCAAAACATGGCTGACCCCGCCCCTCCTCCTCTCTCCGATCCTCCCGCGCCAAGGTGCTTTGCTGTTTAACGCTAGCACTGCTATGCACAACGCTGCGGCTTTTTGGAGGTATGCAACACGCCACATCAAGAAGTCTCCGAGATTCCGACACGAATATCCTTTATAGAGCCCTCAGAATGTCAGGCGGTGAGCTGATCACACAGGTGGTCAGTGTTAGCGTATCTACCAAAAACTTACGGCGTTAAACTTGTCGGCTTTTCTCTGCTCCTTGGTGACCTTCTGCGTCGGCTTGTATTCCCTGTTGAGTTCTTCCAACACATCCTTGGTCACGGTGTTCACCTTCTTCAGCCGTGCGGCGGGATCGATTTTACTTCTCTCCGCCTCTGTTGAAACGGGAGAAGGAGACAACGCCTGAGATTAATTTCCTGAGGTACATCTGTGCCATTTCGCTGGGCGTTAGGTAATTTGAATATTTTAAGATGCGCTGTTTTAAAAGGATTATACGCACCACTAGACACCAAAACTTACCCTCGTCCACGACCTTGACATTGTTCTTTATGTGATAGAACGCTGACAAATTGAACTTCTCTAGATTCTTCGGGTCTTGTATGGTGATGATGTCCTTCCTAGTAAACGGCTCGTCAGTCAGAAGCTCTTTCCAGTTCTGGGGCTTTATATTCAGCTCCTCGACAGCCTGCAACCACAACCAAACGAGGTTCGGACATGGAATAACATGACCCACATTGGAATGCAAAGTTCAAACAGATCAAGCGCAACAAGACTTACATCAACTTAGTGGGACTCCCCGGAGTCACAGCTTCAATTGACGAGAAGTCATTGACAAAAGCTGTTTCGACAGAAGCCATCCCCGAAATACCCCGAATAACAGATCCGAAACCAGGGAAGATGGTGAACAAAATCACGAAGGTAAAACATTCAAACAAAGAGGGATCGTTCAAACGAGGCACTCCTTACCTCATATGACATAACATTGCCAGTGGTTTTGATAGCCACGATGTGCGAGTTTTCTGTGAAGACCTTGAACAGGACAGGACAGTGGTACTTCCCTTCTTTGTTCTTGGCAAAATGCAGCTTAATGAGCGCCTTCGCCTCCAGCGGCTGCGAATTGAACAATGCAACGCATTAGATAAACTACGAGCGTTCGTGTAGGATGGCGCTTCGATCGATTACGAACCTGATAAAAGTTACCTACAGCGCCTATATCCAACACATCCACATCATATAATGGACACATCGCTACTCTCCAAAACGGCACCGTCGGTGAGTGATGTAGCACTCAGGCGAAGCCCCTAAAAACTAAAGCTAAACAGTCGCCTGGTTATCAGCAAATGAACTAAAGGTCTACGCGACACTGGCGGACAAATATCTGCGTGACACACACCTCACGAGGCCCGGTCCTCACGAGACCCGGTCCTCACGAGACCCGAACCTCACGAGACCCGGTCCTCACGAGACCCGAACCTCACGAGACCCGGTCCTCACGAGACCCGGTCCTCACGAGACCCGGTCCTCACGAGACCCGGTCCTCACGAGACCCGGTCCTCACGAGCCCCGGTCCTCACGAGACCCATTCCTTACGAGGCTCGGTCCGCTCCTCAGACCAGTCCACAGCCACACTGTACACCTCGAGGACCGATCCTCACGAGGCCCGCCCTCCTGAGGCCCGCCCCACCCCTCAGACTAGTCCACAGCCACACTGTACACCTCGAGGCCCGATCCTCACGAGGCCCGGCCCTCCTGAGGCCTGCCCCACCCCCCAGACTAGTCCACAGCCACAGGTTATCACCGGAGCCAAGCCGCACACCATAATCCGAATATCATCATTTCCCTACGGCCTCCGGAATTCGGCAAAGACCTATGCTGCCCATCACCAGCTTCGCCAGTGCCGCCAACTGTATGGGGCAGTCGGTCTTAGCTCTTTATAATGCGCAGCTGATCCATGCAAGCGCTAGAACAAAAACGCACGGCCGAAGCGGCATTTTCCTCCGTGGTTAACTCTTCATATTAAGCTGTTTTTCTAAAACCGCTTTAACTGGCTTGTTAGGTCGGGTCAAGCGAGAACAAGCCACGTTAAGCTAAATGGTCTGCTTTCTCTATGTGGTTTTACGACTTCGCGGAGAAGGTTGATAAAAGTCCGGGCATACCAACATTTAGTTCCGCGAGGCGATGTCAGGTTCCCTGAGGTCATTCCATCACCTTTCATGGACTTCGTTTTGGTGTGAAAAGCTTGCTAGCAATACCTTTCGCGGTTCTGTCAAATTAGCCTGATGCGACCGTGACCTTAAATAACCTCCACTACCATTGTCAGGGCTCAGCTGCTCTTTCAAGATATCATGGGCTCGGGAAAAAATGCGGCGTAAATTTCCAATGCCTGACTACAGGTGACCTTTGCTTAAGAGCATGATTCTACCTTTTACTCTTGACGGACTTCTGAAATGCATTTCATTACAATTGTGACCACGGTGAAGGTCACGGACACTCATACGCAATGATAGAATGTTTCACACCCTCCGAGCCCCCGCACGAGAGAATCTGGTGCGCACGCAGCCAAGAGCGCGCTGAGCAGCGGGCGTTGCCCATTTTCGTAAAGCCCTGTTTTGAGACCGACGTCGCCGGCCCGTGACGCGGTACGGCAAGAACCCAAACACCGGCCCGTGACGCGGTACGGCAAGAACCCAAACACCGGCCCGTGACGCGGTACGGCAAGAACCCAAACACCGGCCCGTGACGCCGTACGGCAATAACCCAAACACCGGCCTGTGACGCCGTACGGCAAGAACCCAAACACCAGCCCGTGACGCGGTACGGCAAGAACCCAAACACCGGCCCGTGACGCGGTACGGCAAGAACCCAAACACCGGCCCGTGACACGGTACGGAAAGAACCCAAACACCGGCCCGTGACGCCGTACGGCAATAACCCAAACACCGGCCTGTGACGCCGTACGGCAAGAACCCAAACACCAGCCCGTGACGCGGTACGGCAAGAACCCAAACACCGGCCCGTGACGCGGTACGGCAAGAACCCAAACACCGGCCCGTGACGCGGTACGGAAAGAACCCAAACACCGGCCCGTGACGCCGTACGGCAATAACCCAAACACCGGCCTGTGACGCCGTACGGCAAGAACCCAAACACCAGCCCGTGACGCGGTACGGCAAGAACCCAAACACCGGCCCGTGACGCGGTACGGCAAGAACCCAAACACCGGCCCGTGACGCGGTACGGAAAGAACCCAAACACCGGCCCGTGACGCCGTACGGCAAGAACCCAAGCACCGGCCCGTGACGCGGTACGGCAAGAACCCAAAACACCGACCCGTGACGCGGTACAAGAACCCAAAACTGGCAGGTGAGATGTGAAAAAGTTGCAAACACAGAGCGTCATCTTTGATTTCGTTGAAGACGATCCACGCACCGGTTTAGGACACCTGTGAAAGACTACGAGTGTCACACCAGTCTGTCCTAATGAGAAATACATCCCCCGAGGTCTTGCCCTTTGATTAATACAGCAGTGCACGTGGATAAGTGTTCGTACTCAAAAGCTCCTCCCAGTCAGAACAGCGCATGTGGCGGCTCTTGACAGATTCACCCTCTCACCTCGCTCGTGACGGGGTCACCCTCTCACCTCGCTCGTGATGGGGTCACCTTCTCACCTCGCTCGTGACGGGGTCACCCTCTCACCCCGCTCGTGATGGTGTCGCGCTCTCACCTCGCTCGTGACGGTGTCACCCTCTCACCTCGCTCGTGACGGGTTAAACTTTTCACCTCGCTCGTGACGGGCCACCCTCTCACCTCGCTCGTGACGGGTTTAACTTTTCATCTCGCTCGTGACGGGTTAAACTTTTCACCTGGCCCGTGACGGGCCACCCTCTCACCTCGCCCATGACGATGCCACTCTCTCACCTTGCCGGTGATGGGGTCGATCTTGTACTTCCTGACGAACGGCACCACGTGCACCAGGTCGTACACGTGGCCGTCGGCCGTGCAGAGCGGGTGCTCGAAGGGCTGCAGTGACAGGGCACAGTGCGTGTAGGGCAGGCGCCGGAACTCGCGCTGCTCGGGCCGCGCCGGCCGGTGGCCGCCGTACTGAGTGGCCCATTCGGTGGCCGTCAGGTACCTGGTGGCGCGGGAGGGAGGGGTGGTGTAGATCAGTCACGAGTGCAGTGGTCAGCCAGCAAGGCTGCATGGTGTCACGTGTTATGTCAGCTGGATATTCACGAGACTGCAAATGAGAATTGGAGTGTTGGTGCAAAGGAGTATTGATTTGTGGGATGCCACCCCACTTACACTGCGATCTTGCCGTGATTGCACTCACGTCCTGTGATGCACTGCACTCACACTGTGATGAACGTGGTGTGATGCAAGGACCCTACAGCTCAGTGGTTATAGCTCTGGGTGCTGCTTTGATGCAGTACATCATATCGCTTACCACTCGCTCGGATGGCGGGAGGGGAGAGATTGACATCCCCAAAGATTTTCTAACGGCGTGGCGTAGCCCCACCAAACTTTGCATAGCTGCAGACAATTGAATAGTGAATCTTTTGATGCACAGAATAAGATGTAACTTGTGAGGTCACTGACCTATGGCATGTCAAAGTCAAGAAATGGCTGTCAGTGAAGGGCATTTCTTGGGAATCATTCCATGTGATGCAACAATGGAGTGTTAGACAAAGCCATATATATTTGAGATAGCTTCTTAGGCAATAAACCAATTGAATTTACAATTACAACCAATTCCATCAATTTGTGGCCAGGTATAAAGGTTGGAGCAATATCAAAACAAACCTGCTTTTTTATTCCAGAGATTGGTTTTAGGGGATAGTTTCTGGTGCTCCTTTTGGATTCATTTATGACAAGGACCCCAACAGATGTGCTCCATGGACATTTTAAAGGTAAAAATAGATCACTGATTCAAAATGACCCCAGTCAACATTTTGTTTTTAGAAACATGCCAGCTAGTATAATCCCGTGTGGTTATTAAAAAAGCAAAAAAAGAGTAATCTTGTGAGTCTTTGGTCACATTGACCTAATAAAGGCCAAACAAAGTCCCTAACCACATTGAACTTTAACCTATAATTGGTATCTGGCTGCACAGCAGTTGCATGGGAGGTCTGGGGACACTTCAGAGGCCATTTCAGACATTGACCTTATTTAACCTTTTTTACTCCAAGATCATGACTGAGGAACCTCAAATTCTGACACAAGTAAGTTTACATACAGGCCAATCTACCCTGTGAATTTGGTATATCTTGCTATCTCAGTTTTTGAGACCACAGGGGATCACTCTGACCCCCTCCAGGGCAGAGGGTATTGAACTGACCACCTGGAGACATGTTAACTCATCCTCATCATGTTATTTCCTTTTTCTGCTCCTCATTCCAGGGCTGTGTCAGTAGACATAAGCAGTATCACATTGGATAAAACACCATCCTGGTGACAGGGTGTGACTGGTAATAGCATGAGCATTCCAGACCATATCTACACCATTGTTGTGCATCTATCATTATCAGCAATGCCTGTTGACTTATCAAGCAGCATTCCCACTAATTTATACCACTTTCTAAGTCAAGCCCTGATGATGGCTTGGGGAAGTCACCTTTCAAGAGGCCTGATCAAACATTTTGATGGAATTGCTTTGGAATCAGAGTTTATCTTGTTGACAACATGACATGTCATACAATACTGCAGCTCTGTCACTTGCTGTCTTGATCATTGCCATGATCTGATGGGATTAGAAATGGTACTCACAGTTTATCCTTCTGATGCTGCTTCTTCCCCATTTTCAGATGTGGATTAAGATCCTATTCTTTATTCACAGGACAGCTGAGAATGTTCTAGCCCTCAGCCTTGAATGCTGTAACATAAAAGCATTATTGTAACTATGGGTTGCATTCACACATGTTAAGCTTATGCATAGAAATACAATCATTAACACTACTGAATTAATGGTTTTTTAAATGTGTTATGCTGCTGGTAGGTGAAGCATAATAATGCTCTCTTGCCCAGTTTGACATGCCAACCCCCATGAACAGTCTAGTACCTCAGAATAGAACATCAATAGTACTCTACAGGTATACATTACCAATCCACTTATTGACTGATGTAGATGACACATTCTAAGTGAATTGGCACCATCTTCAACAATCAATTCTGTTATGTTATCACCAGGCCAGGCTGCAGAAATATATGTCACACAATCTGGTCTAGCAGCCACATTGTAGCAACCTTCCAATGTGCACTAGAAATCAATTTGCTCAGAGTTACAAAATGTCTCTTTAAATGATCATGTATGATATCTCCTGTTATAAAGAGGGCAATTGAGATACAATGCTGTTGTAAGGTGCTGTAAAACCTTGACCAAATTAATGTTGTTTTTGCCAAATACATGAATTGTTTTTCTAATGGTGAATTCATTCAAAGTTAAGATCATAGGGTCACCATAAAATACATTTAAGTTTTTTCCAAAAAAACAGTGCACAACATTCTAATCATATGACTCAGTTTGAAAACGCAAAAAAATGTCAAGAACTAAATTATTTACTCCCATACACTTTCCCCTTTGCATTCCTCCCTGTGCACATCTACTGACTCATGGCCATGAGCTTCAGGGCGATAGGGGAGGAGTCATTCCACAGCGTGGTGCATTCTCTCAGCCTGCTTCCCCAAGCCTCTTGAAAACAAATCTGAATTGGAAACAGTCCGATTTTTATGGTTCCCACGTCAAAGACAGCATGATAATGCTGTGATGATCCTTCCATTTCCACCAAAAATAAGATATGGAAACAAACCGACCAGGCGTGCAGGCGTAGTGCCGTAGTTTCACAATTGCATGGCAGCCCCAGGCCCCAACGCGACGCCGTACCCAGCGTGACAAATCAGCCTTGTTTATGAAAACAGGTGCGCAATCAAGGTACGCAATAATGGCAAACGGACTATAAATATATGGTAGCGCTTAGAGCTACCATATGTTAGCAGCGACACGATTGGCTCGTGGCTATTTAGTGAATATTACTGTGGGTGCTACCTGACGGCTGACACCGTTCCAATCTCACCATCCATAGAGAAAATTACGAACACAGGAATCACTACACCCCTTTTCTTCAAATTGCCACCAGTCCATTGTTATCGCCCAGATCAGGGCCGCATGCAGAAGGTATGTGCCCTCCCCTCCCTCTCCCTAAGGTCCCGAGGTGCCCGAAAGGTTCCTCGCGACAGACGATCAAGGGCCCAATTGTATTCCTAACGGGATCGAAAGGTTGGTCGCAAGCCGCAGTAAGGAATCCGACTCTCAGTTCTGGGCCCTTAAATATCAGTTGGAGGGCCGTCTGTAGCAATCGGGGGGCTCTGAAGAGATAGGGCCTTTATCCCAACCAGCAATTTCCGTCCGATCCCGACCGAGATATCCCGACCAGTTCCCGACAGCCCGTTTCCCAATGACTGTTTGGTTGGGGCAAGCTGTGCGATCAGCTTTGAAATTAGAACTTTTGTCAAAATTGTGGGATTGCAATTGAGACTGAGATTCACCCACCAGCTAAACTCATCTGAAAATTATGCCGGAGAATCCTTTGCCAAGATTTTGTGGTGCTGGAAATCCTAACCCCTTCCGAGCATCAATTTGAAAATTACACAAATCAAGCTTCGGCCTGGGCTACCTTTTTAACTTTTTGAACTACAAATTGATTCCATCAAACGTCTTAAAATACTATCCAGCCAGCATGTCCAACTGGTACCCATAACGTCCCAGTCGTCGAAATTCAATATAATGTAACTCCAACATCTACGATTATGCCAAAATACACGGCGGTAGGAGCATTCAGCACACTAACTATGATGATGCATATTTTTCCATTACATTAAACACTGACACCTAGACATCGAATTTCACTGTTAATAACCCAGACCCTACAATCTTTTGCAAACTCAATACAGTCGTACTATTCAACGTGCTAGCTGCCATAGTGCACCTTGGTTTCCGTCGCATGAAAATTGACTGCCTCCAAAACGTGATTAAATTCAAATATCACTTGAGTCGGATCACTAAGATTTTGCTCAAATGCGTAACACTAGCATTGTTCCACATACAGATAACGATGCTCCACCTCATTCTCACTACATTTAAAAGATGAACTCCACAGGATATTAATGTTCAAGGTAGTTGAATACTGACCACTAACTTATGTTAGTGTATTGCTAGAATATGTATTAGAATATCTAGCAATATATATTGCTAGAATGAACAAAATCAGCAGCCATTTGGTGGCATTGAAGTCGCCTAGAAGGAAGCCAATAAATATTTGTGCTCTTTATGACGCATTACACTTTAGTTATCTTGGTTTTTGTAATTTATCGCATTTAAGGGTATATTGTAAGATTTTTTATATATTTGACCCCAGGTGATAATCATGGCTGTTCCAAATTTCGTCGGTGACAGAAAAAAACACGTTTCGCCATTGCGATTTACATCCCGGTGAGAATAACTTGTTCACTGAAGAGCCTGCACTACTTGTTTACCTTGAAGTTGGCTGATAACTGTCTCCCCTTCCATATTTTCAAACTATAGGCAACTGAAAGAATGCAGAACAAAAAAGAAAGCACAAGCCCAACTAAGGCCAAAGGGGCATTCGACTGGCCGAATTACAGATACACGGGAAAAATAATCTAACTGGGACGAGCGCTTCCAGTTGTTTTAACATACATGCCTATTCTGGTGTGCAGTTGGCTACGTGCTGTCCAGTACGGTATATAAATCGGCTAATGCAGCATTGTCCACGCTGAACTTTGGAAGATTCGAGCAAGCGACTGAAAATAAAGTATGTGTAGTTACTCGGCAGCTACAAACGATTGGAACCGATACGCTTAAAAAAAAATGTCACAAAAATACGTCTCAAATGCTCAAAACGAAAGCCTTTTAGAGCTTAACTATCACTCAATGCTTACAATATACAGCGATTCCTTCAAAATTGCACATCGTACAATAATCTCAATCCATTATTTCTTTTTATAAAAAAGTAAACGATGTTGACCCACCACGAACATTTATTGCTAGCAACCTTACGTTGGGCTCCAGCTTTAATGACAGGATGGAAGCCAGCTCAATAAAAACCTGAATGCGCAGTCGTTTGTTATGAAAAGAAAAAATTACGCCACACTTCGTTATGAGTCAAGATCTATATTCTTGGTTTGGAATCGCCAATCGCGTGGTCTAATATCCTCGATCACGTCGACTACGACAGAACCTCTACTCACTTGCCGCTAAAAGCAGTGAACGGCGATGGGCCGTGTTTCTTCGGCCGCAACTGGCTCAGTGGTATGAAGCTTGTTTGGCCCGCAATGTGTCGCACACCGCCTCAGTGTCGTGTCCAGCCTATGGTAAACAAGTTTCCTTAGCGCTAGGACGACGTCACTCTCGAGGGTGTGACGTCACTCCTGGGGGGGGGGGGGGGGCGAGCTGCATGCCCTCAATCGGCTCTCCCCTGGGCGCCGTGGCGCTGGTGTCGGACCCATGTGCGCCGATTATCACCTATGTGAAATATTGCCTGTCGCTTCACGGGACGAATCAAGATAATGAAGACCACCGCAAGGAGAGACTCGTTCCGAACGTTCTGAACGACGGACATATTTCTACCCAGTCCAGTCACCCTTCCCCTCAGCAGTTCCGTCAGTTTTGCGGAGCAGCTCGGCCGTGGCGTCGCGACCAAACTCGTACCGACGGATGTCTGCTTGACACTGCTGATAGCGGCCGGCCGGTGCTGCAGCCACACTCAGCGGGTAACCGCCAGCGTTGCAGTGGGCCGACGTTGGGGTGCCGTGCAAGAGGCGTGACGGTCTCCTGTCGGAGAGCTCGGTGCCGTCATGGACATGGGAGAGCATTTGGATTTATTAGTGAACCTGCTGAACCGTAAGTGTGGTGATCTCGTCGACATGGTGATTGACTGCGTCCTGTCTGTGAAACCACAGCTGAGCGTGGCGGACGTGTTCGCGTGCAGCGTAGTTGACGAGCAGCAGCGGCTGTTGGCGAGTCTGCGATCGGTCCCCCTGCTGAACGTGCTGCAGAAGGAGCGTGCCACGTGCCGGTGCTCACCGCTGGGTCAGCTCACCATACAGAGCGCCACCATGTCCGGAAGTATGATGGAAGGGATCTACGACGTTGGAGGAGACCCAGAATTGAATAGTTCGGACATGGACATCATGTATTGCCTCGGTGAGGTTAGCTTTGTGACTGGCGGCACGGCCACCGGCCAGCCAGGCTCGGTGGGACGAACATCTTCAGACTCACCGTCGGCAATCAGCGACTCAGAAGTTCCACAGTTGATGATAGTTCCGACTGAGAACCCTGCTTTTGTGACGCTGCTGCAGACTCCAAGGGGAGACTGTCCCCACTCGGAGCCCTTACCATTCTCAGCTGAGAGTGTCCGCCAGCTTATGCGCGACTTTTTGCTGGTGACATACCCCCAACATAAAACATTGGAAGCTAGCGGACCAGCAACAGCCTTCCCCATGGGAGAGTATGACCTTGTGGTAGGTCATGACTACGTACCCTGCCTGCATGTTCACTGGTGGCCGGATAACGACTTCCTTCTACGTGGCCGTAAGTGCGACTGGCCGCCGGAGGCGGTACGAAACGACATCTGCAGATTTGGGGTTCACATCGTGCCAACTGGCTGTAAAGGCAGCGCCACAGAGCGATGCGAGTGGCGGCTATCATTCTCACGCGCGGAGGTGGTAGCCGTTTGGCACATGAGTAAGGTGCAGACACTGGCGATGTGCGCTCTCAAGATTTGCAAACAGCGTCTGAAGTCTGCCGGAAAAGCCGTCAACATCAAGTCCTATTTCTTCAAGACGGGGCTGCTCTGGTTATGTCAAAATAAGCCAAGCAGCCAGTGGCAGAGTGTAACTCGAGCCGCTCTTGATACCTTGGACTTTTTGGATGAGGCCTTGGACATCCGTCGCCTGCCATGTTTCTTCTCAGCCAGGATCGACCTGCTAAAGCCCCTGTCTGCGGAAGAGCTGAACGCAATGGCACACTCCATCAGCCTCATGAAGCACGGTGTGAAATCGCTGCTGTCGCGCGACTGCGCTCACGTCCATCTGACGCTGCTGCAGCCCGTGCTGAAGGTTCCTGGAGAGCCGGCGTCGAGGAGCCAGCTCCGGACCGGTCTGGCCCGCGCGCTGGTGCTGAAAGCCGTGGCATCAGGCATTCTTCACCGGCCCACTGCACCATTAACGCAATACTCATCGAAGGGCACCGTCCCGTCAATGTTGAGACTGGCCATGGAAACAGAGCTGGAGAGAATAAACCACCACTTTCTTGGCAGTACCAAGCAGCAGCAGTTTCTGTTCCAAGCCATGACCATGGCACCGGACGCCCTGATCTGTCAGATGCCTCTGGTACCTCTCGGTGGGAATATGTTCACATTGGACGCAGCACCCCTGATGACACTTCTCGATACCAAAGACGTGGAGAAGCTGTTACGCGATCCGGCCGCTGTGAGTGCTTGGTGCAGGAGCCAGCACGAGCTGCCGGCGGCCCAGCGGCCGGCCGGCCTCCCGGCCGACCCGGACACACCTCGAGGCTTGGCTGACCTCCTCCTTAACGCGCCACTGCTGATGCGCGCCCTCGGCGAGACCGTGCCCGGCTGGCTGGAGATGGTCCGGGAATCGGAGAATCAGTACATGAAAGAGAGAGCAGACCCCCACCCAAATATCGAATTTCCATCATACGACGACATCCGCAAGCACTGGGCTGTGCAGACCCATAGTGACCTGCAGTCCATTCTCCAGATGACTCTTTGGCTTGACTCTCCGACAGCGTGCCGCATGTCGACGGACTGGAGGAAATCCATACAGGAGCAGCTATCTGTTCCCGACCTCAGGCACTGGTGCGACAAAATCCGCATGTCCGTGCTTGACCCGTGGCACCTGCGGCAGTATGCGCACTGAGACGGCATCTGAGGCGGCAGCTACGTGGACGTCCGTTACGTCAGGCCGTAGACGCGGCGTGTCTGCCGTCGGGGGCGTCGGAAGACATCAGTGTCACTGTACAGCCAGATCTAGTAAAACAGTTGCCAACGGGTGGGAACCTTTTTATGTTTCCATTGCATTATTTGTCATGTAATTGTCTGACCAAGGCATAAGGTTGGATATAGATTGTCCACAGAGCTTCTGTTGAATAAAACGAGCTGGTTGAAATGTCATCTTTTTTACCTTCTCCATTGCATATATTTTCCCGTGCGTAGTGTCAAATGAAGTGCGGTAGCAATATCGGCAAGAGCGCAACGAAACGCGTTTTAGACGAATTCTTAGCGTATCTTATGGCATTATACATGTAAACAGGGCTGCCTGAAACAGAGTTTTGGCATTGCGACTTTTTTGGAAACTTTGACCTTCGTATCGGTCTCGCCGGAAGCCCATATTGAAACCAACGCGCGGTAATGGCGCTATTTCCATGAGGAGCATATATTAGGCGATGGCACTCTGCTCAAAGATAGGCCCCACAACCAGCATGCTCTTTTTACTTGTTAGGTATTATTTGTTGTCGCAGAGTGTTCCTTCGGTTATTAGTTTTCTGTCTCTTCTACACAGGTGAAAGACAAGACAGCGGAGGCGTCAACCCAAATAACACCATCGTAATGGAAATGTAAGTTCATTCCCACTCAACAGAGACTTCGAAATCGTATGATAGGTGAGCATCAGTTGGCAAGCAGCCAACAGTCAACGGGTGTCTGACTCGCTGAGGGCAGTGTATTTGATATGAGAGGATAGAAATAAATATGATAGCTTATCATTTCGAATTGGCGCAGTCTTTCACTATACGGAAAAATGTGGCCACCATAGCTCAAAATGACATGAAAAACCACGCCATGATTTAAAAATAAACCTTTTACGAATAGCATGGCGTAGCCGCGCCAAATTTCGTGTAGTTTTGGGTAACTGAATAGCCAATCCTTCACTACACAAATAAGATGTACTCCTAATGTCACTGACCTGCGAAAGGTCAAAGCCAGGTCATGGCTGTCAGGGAAGGTAATTGCTAGGTCATCGTTCAATGTAGTGCGATAACGGAGTTTAAGTGCGTCGTTCAACGTTGGGGTGGTTGCTTAGGCAATGAGACAGAGCAAATTAATGCTACGACTAGTTCTGTTGACTTCGGGTCAAATATAGAAGTGAGATTTAGGTAAAAGCCAAACGGATTCATCGGTGGAAAATTTCCTTTAGCAGGCAGTTTTTTCGCCGATTCCTAATTCCTGGACCACAGCGAGGTCAAAAGATTTGTTCTTCAAGCTCATTAGGGTTGGGGGTGCATCTTATCTAAAACGACCTCGATGAATCTCTGGCCTTGGGAAGCATGCGGTTCGGACAAGAGCGCCTATCATAAATTTTAGTAGCAAAATCACCTCGAAGGCTTTTGTTCATTTTTATTTTCTAAAATGAAATAAGGCCACTAACGTCATTTAAACGCCAGTGACTTTTACGTATAGCAGGTATCTAGGTGCGCTAGTTGTGTGAAGAGGCCTGTAGGTACCGCGGAGGGCGTCGACCTTGTTTGTGCTTACTTTACACTAAGGTGACAACCTAGGTACCTTAGATGTGACACAAGTGACTCCCCATGAAGACTCATCCACTCGCTTATTTGTTGCCTCTAGGTCTCTTAGTCCTTGTATCGCAATGGGGTCAACTCTGCCCCCAACCCCCCCTCGAGCGCGTCGCACTCAGCCGGCAGCTCGGGCGTGTTTTAACCAGTGATGTACGTGACGAGGCCTTGGATGTACCTCAGCGGCGTGTTAAATGTTTTGACGTGAGCGTATTGCGTCTTAGTGGAAGGTGCCATGATGTGGTGTGAGCGCATCGCGTGTGATGTGAGCGCATCGCGTGTCACGTAGACTGCTGATAAACGTGGATGTGAAGCATAGTCTCAGGTAGGTATCTACCTTTTGGGGATGGGAAATCTCTCTCCCTCTTTCTCTTTCTTTCTCTCTCTCTCTCTCTCTCTCTCTCTCTCTCTCTCTCTCTCTCTCTCTCTCTCTCTCTCTCTCTCTCTCTCTCTCTCTCTCTCTCTCTCTCTCTCTCTCTCTCTCTCTCTCTCTCTCTCTCTCTCTCTCTCTCTCTCTCTCTCTCTTTCTCCCTCTCTTTCTATCTTTCTCGCTCTCTCGCTCCCCCGCTCTCTCGCTCTCTCACACTTTATCGCTCTCTCTCGTCTTGGCACTTGCTGCCTCTACGTGTCGCTTGCGCCGCTGGGGCCCGCGCGGTGCCTCCAAGACCGGATATGTGTGTCCGGCCTCGGTAGACGTCGGTTAGCGCAACAGGAAGTGGCCGCTGGCCAGATCCAGGCAGATCTGGTCCAGATGGAGGCGAGCTAGAGGGCGGACGCTCGTGGTGGGTCGGTGTGGTGCCGTGTGACTATTTGTACTTAGTCGGTTGAGATCGGGTTGTTTCGTAGGGCACCTTGCTATTCACCACTCCTCGACATTTTTGTGTTTTATACATCCTCTGAGATTTGGCCTTTTCATCAAGATCTTTAGAGGTCTTCATGACAAGGTCCCATATGAACCATCCCGCGTGAACCCCCACATGAAACTCATCCCGTGCTGCTCTCCTTTGCTATGTACTCATTTGTACCTGATGAGAAAAAACCCAACGGGGGAGCACAAAATAGCCAGCCTAACGCACCTGTGCCAAATATGTTAGCATATGGGCAGCCCATCTGGGTCCCAGGTGGAGCCCAAATACCAGCCCACCTGCAGCCTACATGGACGTGAGCCCAGCTAGCCCATGCTCAGGCCATATGGACCCCATTCCAGCCAGCTGTCCCATGTAAAATAATTGTATACAATATGATAAAAACTCGAAGCAACTAAAACAATTCATGTGCAGATAGTTGTGAATGTGGCAACTTTATTGGGTATTTAAGCTGTGGGCGGCTCATTTGAGTCCAACATGGAGCCCAAAGGCCTGCAACCTGCAACCCATATTGACGTGAGCCCAACTTACCCACATACATCCCACATGAGCCCCAGCCCGTGCCGCTCTCCTTTGCTATGCATTCATTTGTACATGATAGAAAAATCCAGCATGGGAGCGCAAAGTAGCAGGCCTAATATACCTGTGCCGAGCATGTTAGCGTATGGACAGCCCATCTGGGTCCCAGATGGAGTCAAAATACCAGCTCACCTGCATCCTACATGGACTTGAGCCCAGCTAGCCCGTGCTCAGCCCATATGGACCCCATTTGAGGCAGCAGTCTCATGTTTTAGAAGAATTGCACACGATGTGGTAAAACCCAGATAATGAAAACAATTGGTATACACGTTAGTACTGTGTGTGTGTGGTAACTATCGCGCACCTGACATGTGGATAGCCCATTTGGGTCCCATATTAAGCCTAGATACCATCCCACATGCAGCCCAAGTTAACATGAGCCCAGGTTGCCCACATATGACGCATATGGACCCCACCAACACAAGCATTTCTTCCTTGTGAGTTATTTCTTCTTGATGCGATAAATTCCGACGGAATAGTACAATGAACGAACAGTTCTGGTACATGCGAATGAGATAGAACAACGAGAAGATGACGCGTTGGCGTCACCCCGGCATCACCCGAATGTCACACTTCGTACGGTGCACAAACTTGCCACTCTCTGTAAGCGACATAAAGAACATGACCGCTTCGTGTCCTGTGTGTGCAGAGATGAAATCACAGTTCCGTGTATCTCTCCGAGGGACGCTTATTAAAGCGACTCAGCCTTTCGAAACAATGAACATCGATTTGAAAGGGCCGCTGTCCGCTTCATTTCGAAATCGATGCATGCTCGTTATTGCAGACTAGTTTTCAAGGTTTCCGTTCGCTTTTCTGTGCGCCGATCTGACTTCTACCGCTGTTATTGGCTGCTCGTGCCGCCTCTTCGCCATATTCGGCATGCCTGCCTACGTGCATTCCGAGCGTGGCTCGACCTCCATGACGGCGTAACTCAGTCAGTTTCTCCGTGGCCGCGGAATAGCGTGCAGCCGCACAGCTTCTAATCCCCGAGGGAACGGCCAAATAGAGCTACACAACGGCACCATCTGGGGGGCCGTATCTCTGGCGCTGCGATCGCGCGGCCAGAAAACTTCGCAGTGGGAAGAGGTCCTCCCGGATGCTCTCCATTCCAGCCGTGGCCTTTTGTGTACCGCCACCAATGTAACGCCGTGCGAACGTCTTTTGTGTGCCGCCACCAATGTAACGACGTTGGTGGCGGTACACAAAAGTAACGCCAATGTAACGCCGTACAAACGTCTTTTGTGTACCGCCACCAATGTAACGCCGTACGAACGCCTTTTGTGTACCGCCACCAATGTAACGCCGCACGAACGTCTTTTGTGCACCGCCGCCAATGTAGCGCCGTACGAACGTCTTTTGTGCACCGCCGCCAATGTAGCGCCGTACGAACGTCTTTTGTGCACCGCCGCCAATGTAGCGCCGTACGAACGTCTTTTGTGCACCGCCGCCAATGTAGCGCCGTACGAACGTCTTTTGTGCACCGCCGCCAATGTAGCGCCGTACGAACGTCTTTTGTGTGCCGCCACCAATGTAACGCCGTACGAACGTCTTTTTCAGTATCAGCGTCGCTCGACCAGTGATTATTCCGCGCTGGCATGGCTAGCCCCCCAGGGCAGAGTTCTCAAAACAAGGCACGTGCATAGCAGTACGTACGAACCTCTTGTTGATGAGGTCGAGTTGTTGGAGGCAAACCCTGAGTGCGCCCACATTCGTCCAACTGACGGTCGTGACGCCACTGGCTCGCTCTGGCGTTCAGCCTCTCCAGTTAGTCCCCACTGCGCTGCATGTTCCGCCCGCTGATGCCCCATCTGTGTCCGACCACATGATAGAGGTGCCGTCTGCACTACCCCCATGCCCGCTACCAGTGCCATCAGATATAGACACAGCTGTTTTAAAGAACGAAGCGTTTTCGTCCGAGTCTATTTCGGCGAGTCAATTGCGACGCTCCTCTCGTAAAACAAGCGTGCCTGAGCGTTTCCGGGACTATGTCATGTAAATAATCATTGCGCGACGACGAACATGTATAGTGTGGGTAACACTCGAGTGGCTGCATAACGCACACTGTTACGACCTTCCACCGCTAATCGCGATGCAGGGTCAAAGCGCAAGTGGGGGTGTCCGAGCATTTTCTATTAATTGATGTGAACTAGTAGGCGGATGAGAATGTGGTGATTTCGTGATAGGGTTTCTGGCATTCATCGTTCGAACTTGCTTCCAGACGCCTTCTATCAAGTCAGGCTCAACTGAGCTAAATAACCTTGGTTAAGGGCATTTTCATACCTCTACCACACAACCACTCTCCTATTCCTGCGAAAATGAACTAGGAGTGGGAAAAGAAACTCCTAGGATCTCCAGCTGTATCTTTTTTATAAAACGAACAACATATTTTTGCATCATCAGCCTCCGCTAACCACCTGACGCAGGAGGCTCTGCTCCTCCGATTTGCGGCGCACAGGGGCGTATTCGCTTCAACAACACTATGAGCCCGGAATTCTTTGCTTGCAAACTGGTGAGTTGCGTATACGCATCCCATCGGTTTGGCTGGCCATTCATATATGACTGGCCAGTCTTTCGTGGTGTGTGTTAAGTAATATGACGTCACGCCCACTCCCCATCAACTCAATCAGTTGAGCATGTACCACCAGCTCAGCCCTAGGCAAACCGGTGCGGGGTTACCTCATGGTCATGATCCATGATTCATCGTTATGGTTCTGTAGTAGACATTTGCGCCAGGCGCTTTCCGTAGGTAACGACGTTAGAAACTGATATAGTGATGAAAACGTAGAAGTAAAACGATGATGAGTGCGCACCCATAGCACCATTTCGCTACGAAAAGGCTGGCATATTGCAGCTGATGTAATGCTCTAAGTGGCGATATGAATACAGTTTAACGTATGTGCACCACCATCAGGCTACTGTGCTTTTCCAGCACGTACATTCTTTTCTCCGAATTTCATAACGCCTAATATTCAGGAGAGACGTTAACTTTTGGATTTGTCGTTCGATTCAACACTGGAGCACATTGATAGAAATGTGGGGACCCACTACACGCCCTTGTAGCCTGCAGTGATACGATGTGGATGCGGTCACAGCCGGGCGACGCGGCGCGGCGCTCTCGGCCAGCCCCGCGCGCCACACAGTCCCCTGCCGGCCAGCCTCGCGCGCCACGCAGCCCCCTGTCGGCCAGCCCCGTGCGCCACACAGCCCGCTGTCGGCCGGCCCCGTGCGCCACAGTCCCCTGCCGGCCGGCCCGTGCGCCACGCAACCCCATGCCGGCCAGCCCCGTGCGCCACACAGCCCCCTGCCGGCCGGTCTCGTGCGCCACGCAGCCCCTTGCCGGCCGGCCCCGTGCGCCACATAGCCCCTTGCCGGCTGGCCCCGTGTGTCACGCAGCCCCTTGCCGGCTGGCCCCGTGCGCCACGCAGCCCCTTGTCGGCTGGCCCCGTGCGTCACGCAGCCCCTTGTCGGCTGGCCCCGTGCGTCACGCAGCCCCTTGTCGGCTGGCCCCGTGCGCCACGCAGCCCCTTGTCGGCTGGCCCCGTGTGTGACGCAGCCCTTTGCCGGCCGGCCAGGCGCGTGCAGACGCTGTCGGCAGTGGTCCGCCATATTCATAATCCTATTATTTTTTTATTTCATTTACTCCATATTCAAAGGGGTTCCACGACATAAGTGCTACAAGAAAAAAAAAACTCCTATCGACAGGACAGCTACGACATTACTTCTGCTGCCAATACGCATAAACGACAGTAGTGTTACACGATACTGCAAACATTTTACTCGTCACTACTTCTATTGCAAACACATTACAGTCGTTATTTATAAACGGCAATATTCTAATGCAAAGATTTATGCGCGACATTAGTGCTACAGCAAAGGCCTGTGGTCAAATATTTGCCGCGGAAGTAAGGCCTGATGTACGTTTTTGCAGCATAAGCTTTTTGTGCACTACACATGCCGTGTATGAATTTTTGCAGTAGAAGTTATGAACATAAGTGAAGACTGTATAAGCTTTTATTAAAAAGCGATGAAGTAATGGCAAGTATAAGTTTTTGCAGCACACGTTTTGTCGTTAGCACTCATATCCACGAGTTTTTGCAGAGAAAGTCATGTTGCGTATAAATAAAGACTACATATATTTTTGCGCAAAATGCATTGCCGTGTACACACTTTTCAGAATGAATCGTGCCGTGTAGCGCTCTTCGTGAATAAGCCTTTGCACTAGCAGTGCTGTCGCGTTTAAGTAAAGTCTTTAGAAATGTCTGCAGTAGAGGTAGTGCCACGGAAAACTGTCGCCGCAGCACTCCTATCGGCAGGAGTTAATGCCGTAGCACTCCTATCGGTACGAGTTTATGCCGTAACACCAACGTCGTGACATCCATCCAGATCACCTTTGAGTGTGAAGAGACTAATGTTGTAACACAATTTGAAGTGTGAAACTGGCTTGTGAATGAGAACGGGTAATTCAAAGGGTGTTCCGAATGTTCCGAATGTTCACCCGAATGTTCAAAGAATGAACGCGGCTTAATTCAAGGTTTCAAGACAGCTTAGTTCAAAAACGGTGTGCACGGATGGTTAATAATAAAATATCCCACCCAGCCAGCACAAGTCTGTCTGGGCGTGGACTCCCATGTTTCGATGGCCGCGAAGCCTCTCGACACGACCGGCGGACAGTTGCTGCGAATCAATACTGATCATCGGTTTTGGAAGGCGCCGAGGGGCGGCCGGCACACGAAGAAATTAATCATACACAATCACCGTTTGTTTTCGATCTATACGGTCCCGTCTGAGTACGCTTGTCTTGAGCCTGAAAGGGGCGCTGCGGTCTGGCGGTGCAGGGGCCGGCCGCGGCGGCGGCCGCAGTCTCCAACGGACAGACGCGCGCAGAACATGTGGCGGCGGCCCGATGCTTCTGGGGCGCAGCGACCCGCGGCGTCCCGGAGCGGCACGTGACTGGCCGCGCCTGCGTTCCGCAACAAACGGCACGTGAGGACGTGCACTCGGATTCGGCGGCGGCTGGGCGCGGCGGTATGGCGGCGGTTGGTGCGTGAGAAAATTCATGCTACAGTCGACATAGGCGGATCTTGGGGGGGGGGGCACGGGGCCATGTCCCCCAAAAAACTGAGAGTATATTTTGCCCCCCCCCCTAAAAAAACATTCCCAGAACTTCATAAAATTTTCGTCTACTTACCGTCTGTTTTAACTGATGGTGCGGTATCAAACATTTTTTTCCGTTTCAGAAAAAAACTTCATGAAGAAAAGTTGGCAGCGATTTGAATATCCAAACAAAACGCATGTTGACGCGGCTCGGTCATACTCGGCGCAAACATCGTGTTTGACAGGCACGTGGATGATTGAATTGCTGACCGTTAGCATTGTACGAGGGCTGTTCAAGGACCAGAAAATGTTTTTAATCATCTCAGCCCTTGTTAACCCTCCCACTAAAGAACAAGACCTACCTACTTCTTGATCTGTGTACGGATCCCAATCTGTGCATTTGTATTGTTGTGTTTGGCCTGTTGGCGACGAACGGTTGCCCCCCCCCCCAAAAAAAAACAACTCCAGGCTAGATCTGCCCCTGACGGTCGATGAAAAGCATTAGACGCAAACGACAGAAGTACGGGATTTGCCAGATTAACTGCCTTGAGGCCATCGTGCTGTGCTGCGTAGGTGCGGGGGCTAGCGGCACTCCTTCAGCGTGTTTGCATGCATCACCGAGATTCAAAGTTTGGCGAGAGCAACCGATGATGGCGTTGAGATCGTGGACTTGATTGCAAAACAGTATGCTCAGTGGAAAATGGCGCATGCATGCTTGCAGAATGTGACAGTCGTGGAACGTCACCTCTGACACACTTAATGGCAGCGTAGGAAAAGTGGCAGACGATAAAAGTGAGCAGGGATGAGGGGAGCCAAAACTCACTTACCGCGAAATGAAGCGGTTAATTTGGGAGATTCCTTCAAACATTATTCATTCGTGGGGCAAGATGAACCTCAAGGCCCAACCTGGCTGACGAACAGCGCTGACCAAGCTCAAGTTTGATTTCAAAAAAGTTCTCGAAATTGGTCTATTTTATCAAATCTTTTTAAGTTAACTTTTTAAGAAAATGGTGCTTTTCCCTGTCGGTTCGTTCCTTTTTTTAGACTGTACCAACAGTTAACCACGTGTGCACTATTCCTAGGTCTCACTGTATAGTCCAGGGGTCCAGGAGGCTTCCATTACGCTGATGCATGTTGTTGCAATCTCTGTCTGACCTCCCGTTCTGACGCGGAGAAGGAATTTTCACAGCTTTGCCTGTTATGTTGGTTTTCCTGACACGCCAGATATCAAGTACGACATTGTGCAGGCAAACTCAGCCGATTCGTAATAGATTATTAGCATGACTAGCACTTCTTATTTACCTAGCGGAAGCCCCCATCGTGACGTCAAACCCGTCCCCACTGCATGTCTATACAATAAGCCTCATTTTTTCACTGATACTTTCCGGAGTGATATTGAACTATTGCAAAAATCGACATTCGCGATGAATCGGAGGCGTTACCAAGTTTAAAAATTAGCATTCTTTTGCTGTGGAGAATGATTGCAGATACATAGTAGATAGTATGGCATATTTATCAATGATGTTGCATACAAGTTCAACATTCTTCATATAATCTTTTAGAACATTACATTTGTGTACCTCTTGACGTTTGCTATTAAAACGCTCCACGGCTGCGGTGTTATCGCCGCTTTGCCTGGTACACTTTCCTCATTACGTCATTCTCCAACGTCGTCACCGACACAAAACGGCAGTGTAGAAGTCCCAAAACTTCATGCGACCGGAGCACGATGCAACATATATGAAGTTTTGTTCAGAATAGAGATGGTGACGCGCAAAATTGCGCGTCTATTGGTGCAGTTGGTGTAGATAACTCATGACCAATAATCCCAAGGTTATCGCAAGCGCTCAGACAACCGTTCACACACCGCTCCCTTGCTTTCGTGGGCCACCCACTTGTTAGCCATCCACACCATGTTAAACGTTTGATGTAACTGAGTTTTGAGTTTGAGACGCTTCGCCAAATTACCTCATGTACTGAGAGCTGCCAACCCATGTGCGATGTGGGTACCGATCATGAAAACCGATGATACCGAAGTACTGATGTTGTGCATGATAAAGTACCGCTGGTGATGATTCGGTGTAATAATCGCGGTCCCCGGAAGCCGGAGCTGTTCTAACATATGCTCAAACGAGGGATTTTATTATTTCTTGAAAGGAATGTGCAAGGCCGTGACTGTGGTCACAGAGGTCACGTTTAGTACTCCTCGCCCTCATCTTCCGCATCGGCAGAGTCGATGCCGACCTCGTCATAGTCCTTCTCCAGGGCGGCCAGATCCTCGCGCGCCTCGGAGAACTCGCCCTCCTCCATGCCCTCGCCCACGTACCAGTGAACGAAGGCGCGCTTGGCGTACATCAGGTCGAACTTGTGGTCGAGGCGCGCCCAGGCTTCGGCAATGGCGGTGGTGTTGGAGAGCATGCAGACGGCGCGCTGCACCTTGGCCAGGTCGCCGCCGGGCACCACCGTCGGCGGCTGGTAGTTGATGCCCACCTTGAAGCCAGTCGGGCACCAGTCGACGAACTGGATGCTGCGCTTGGTCTTGATGGCAGCGATGGCGGCGTTGACGTCCTTGGGCACGACGTCGCCACGGTACAGCATGCAGCAGGCCATGTACTTGCCATGGCGCGGGTCGCACTTGACCATCTGGTTGGCCGGCTCAAAGCAGGCGTTGGTGATCTCGCTCACAGACAGCTGCTCGTGGGAGGCCTTCTCGGCCGAGATGACCGGTGCATATGTCACCAACGGGAAGTGGATGCGCGGGTACGGCACCAGGTTGGTCTGGAACTCTGTCAGGTCGACGTTGAGGGCGCCGTCAAAGCGGAGCGAGGCAGTGATGGAGGAGACAATCTGGCCAATCAGCCGGTTCAGGTTCGTGTAAGAGGGGCGCTCGATGTCCAGGTTGCGGCGGCAGATGTCGTAGATGGCCTCGTTGTCGACCATGAAGGCGCAAGTCCGAGTGCTCCAGCGTGGTGTGCGTGGTCAGGATGGAGTTGTAGGGCTCGACCACGGCCGTGGCCACCTGCGGCGCCGGGTAGATGGCGAACTCGAGCTTCGACTTCTTGCCGTAGTCGGCGCTGAGCCGCTCCATCAGCAGAGAGGTGAAGCCGGAGCCGGTGCCGCCGCCGAATGAGTGGAAGACCAGGAAGCCCTGCAGGCCGGTGCACTGGTCGGCCAGTTTGCGGACGCGGTCCAGCACCAGGTCCACCACCTCCTTGCCGATAGTGTAGTGGCCGCGCGCATAGTTGTTGGCCGCGTCCTCCTTGCCCGAGATAATCTGCTCCGGGTGGAACAGACGTCGGTAGATGCCCGTGCGGATCTCGTCCACGACGCTCGGCTCAAGGTCGACGAACACGGCGCGCGGCACGTGTTTGCCGGCCCCCGTCTCCAAGAAGAAGGTGGAGAAAGCTGTCGTCCGACGCGCCAAGCGACTTGTCCGAAGGGATCTGACCATCCGGGCCGATACCATGCTCCAGGCAGTAGAGCTCCCAGCAGGCGTTGCCCATCTGGCAACCGGCCTGGCCGATGTGGATGGAGATGCATTCGCGCTGAAATAGACGAAAGCCACGTACGCGACTGAGGATCAAGAGGGTACTGCCACATAGCCAGCTAAGCGTTAAAGGCAACTTAACCACATGCGATTAACGGAAATAGTCTACTTGAAACAGTTTATTCGCTGATGTTGGCATTCCCGTCCCTGATCAGGCGCCATTTATTTGGGAAAAGTGTGATTAGCACAAGACGATTGAATTGGGATGCTGATAAATGCATCAGGATGTCAGGCTGCCAGGCCTGATGCACACAAGCACGTACAGAAAATTGCCAACCACCGGAACCAAAACTGAAGTTAAAACAACCGCGGACCAACACCAACTTATTCGAACACGGATTCAAACTCGCTAAAAACTCTTCATGTGCTAATTCCGATGCGGGCAATGTGAAAAAAACGCAAGTTGTGCATGGATATGCGAGGGACATCATTCAAGTTGATAAGACTAGTAATAACCTTATCCCTCGGATAAAACCGGGAGAATGGAAATATAGATGCGTTGATATTTCGGCAACACGCCTTATCAAAACGAACGACAGAAGTAAATTCAAAATTATCTGATATTGATTTCATGACTGTCAAATAACTATTTCGCTATAACAATACTTACATAATAACTAATGTAATATAACTTTAACTCAACTACTAATTAATTCACTGGTGTACTGGCCGCGGCATGTTGCCAAAGTATCAACGCATTTATACCTCCTTTCTCCTGGTTTTTCGTCAGGTAATAGGGCTGTAACTATTGTCTTATCTATGCGAATGCAAAAAACGTCAATTCTTTCAAAGAACGCAATCACAGACCTCTCGTACACGCGACATCAAATATTTTGTTATGCCGGCAGTTGCGTTGTTCAGTTTCTTTTCTTTTCATTCCACGTCGGGCCCTCTTTACTTACACAATCTTGACGGCGCACCTGACTTATACGAGTGCTTTAATTTTAATAATTTTGGGGAGGAAATAATACTAGAACGTTTTAGTAGGGCCAATCCCCCAAAACATGCATGACAAACGCCTCAATCGTCCACAAACACAGTGGCACATTTCGCAACGCGCCAGTTCCCTCCCCGCCCACACCCGTCCCCAAGCTGGCCGGTCTGATGCCGCAAGAACAATGGGGGCCGGCCTGGGCACGGCGTCCGCTCAGCCTGCAGGTGGCGTTCCAGCGTGGGCCGGTTTGCCGCGGCGGCGCGGCCGGCACAGCGGTCCGCCCATGCCCGCGTCGGACGCGCGCCATCTTGGAACCGGGCCGGCAGCGCCCCGCCGGTGACCGCCCGGTTCTGACCCTACTGAACCGACGCCTGCAGCCGGCTGCAGGCGTCGGCTATCACCGGAAAGCCATTCTCCAGCAGAGTCCAAATGAAACGCAGCGAGAGGCGCGGCTGCGTAACGATTGCCATAGAACCACGTGGCCCCGGCGGGTTGACAGTGAACCGACAAAAGTACGGCAGGCCTTGGATGGACACAAGTACCACCAGACACATTCCCGGCCTGCTCTTCAATGTTTCCCTCGCTTGATGCCAACACATGAATCACGGAATGTGTTAATTTGGGGCATGCATCCGTTCCTGACCGTACAGCCATGGCATTACGAACCAGTCATCCATTGCCGGGATTACACCAGCAAATCACGTGACACCGACTCAACTTTTGCCGCCTGAAAATACAAATTTGACCCCGGGATGAGTGACGCAAAGGTTGCACCCGAGCGATAAACAAACATTCGCCGTGATTCGCCAGTTATGCGAGTGTTTGGGTGCGCCGGCCGGCCCTCCCCAATTCCCACCGCTTATTCCAGCACTTTTCGTAACAATTCTGAGCAGTTTGAATTAACAGCAAAAAAGTAGACAAGTTCTCACCATGGTGATGTCTGAAGAATCCGCTGACACGCGACGCGGATCACAGAGAGCTTAGGTGAACCCAGCGGCGCTACGACGCTTCGCCGACCCAACCTCCCCTGCAGTGCGCGCTAACGCCGCGTTCCACGCGCCCCGGTCTTGCCGCGCGCCGCCGCCGGCCGCTGCTCTCCTATTGGCTTCGCGGGAGGGAGGGGTTCGGTGGCCGACCACGGACCCCCGCTCGTGAATTGCTGACCGGCATTGCGCAGAAATCGCCGGACGCGGGGGGGGAGTGGGGAGGAAAGAATCGATGAACTTGGCTTAGCTGGTGGGGAAGGGTCGATTGGTTGGTATGCTGTAAGCCTTGGGTCCGGGGAAGTCGTAGAATGGACAATACCAAATTCTGCATGAGGCGCGTGGCACATGCCAAGCGAAACGTGAAAATAGCGAAGACTTTCGTCGATAGCATAAATATGGGAACGCAGAGCCGTTGTCATTCCGCGTGTGTACACCGTGTGACGCCAACACGCATTGAAACGGGTACAGGTTGATGTAATGAATAATAAATTCACGATAAGGTAAAGCCATTGGCGTACTCATGGACTATTACGCTCCGACTCGCCATAAGCCGTTTCCGGAATGAATACCTCCGCGAAGATGACGACAGGGAGCTCTGAGAAGTTCAGGCGATTAGGAGCAGGCTTAAGGACCTAATATAATGAATACTGGTCGGTTGGAGGCTGGCATGGGTAGTGAGCAGGGAACACTTAAATTTCAAAGTGTACAAAGGCAGTGATTGAAAAGGTTAACAACATGTGTGTCCAATAGCCCATAATAGACCGTCCACCCCGCCCCCTCCCCCCGAGCAGCACCTCTATACTCTTTCCAAGGCTCATACTCGCAACACGATCTGCGTGCGACTGGCCGGTGCCACCGTGACGCACCGCCCCGAGCCGTGATCGTTCCCCACTCAGACATGAGTCATCGCCCCACTCGCCTTCCATGCTGACACACTGACCCGGGGCATGGTCCACCGCTCACCGCTAGTTTTGCATTTGAATAAGCGACAAAGATTATGCTAGACAGTATGTTCATAAAACAAAGCATCGACCCGGGTCATTTTAGGTCAATGACCTTTTCTGACCTCTAAAAAGTCAATGGAAGATGTATAGTGCGGCTCCTGCTGTCAATAAATTCGAAATGAGCACCACAAACTATCCCATACAGCAAGCCCTAGAGTAATAAATCATGTTGGTTGTGACTTTGGTCCGACCCTCATACCTGACCTTAGGTCAACGTGGTTTGCTCATTCAATATTTGTAATGCCTAAGAAAGCATCTCAGAGATGTATGGCTTCGTCAAACACTCCTTTATTGTATCAGATTAGACGATTCCCTGAAAATTGCCTTCCCTGAAACCATTGCCTGAATTTGGCCTGCCATTGGTCAGCGACCTTGCAAGGCACATCTAATTTTGTATGCCAAACGATCCGCTATTCAATTGTCCACAGCTGTGCAAAATTTGGCAAGGCTACGCCGCACCGTTTGGAAACCATTCTGAAAAAACCTTCGGGGTGGCAATTTGACTCCCCACCCGAGCGCGTGTTAAGTTCTCAAAGTCAGGGGCCTCTAGAAAAAAAGGAGCCATTTGGTATGAGATACACGCGACGACGAAGAAGTTCCAAGTTTTTTTTAAGAGGGAGACGAACTGCAAGCGTGGAGAACGCCAAGCGACGCTGGGAAGACGGACCGGAAAATACGGATCTCTCGAGTTTGTCACTTCACGGCGCCTTCAAGTGCTTCGCTGGTTCTTTATGTTTCCATCACGTCCATGGTAAAAAGGGTTTGTTTGTGTTAGGCTGGGAGCTCCGGTGACAGTCGAAGAGTATCCTCAAAACAGAGGAGCCCAGAGTCGAACAGAACTAAAAATAACTGTATGCCACGACCGTCTAATTGCGCTCGCCCGTATGAGACACCGTGTGCCGACGGAGACCAGGACGATGATGGAGGTGCCGATGTTTCCTCAAGTTTCGACACTGTTAACCCTCTGGGATGCTGCTAAGGTGTACAGAGGTTCAGAAAGCACTGACCTTTGGCGTCCGATCGTCCTCAGCCTACACAATCACGGTTGTGCATCTCTCGCACTGCTTCATTTCGGTTGCTACAATGCTGGACGTGATCACCGAACGAGACATGACGACGATGCGAAGCGTTCTATCGGACACCCGTGCACCCGAGGCGTTACCCAAACGGGCGATCGGTCGTGCCTCTGCGTTCCCGCGTGGCACTCGGGCTACAGCTGACGGCATATTGCAACTTCCGCGAATGCCCACCGAGTTCACCCGCAGATCATTGTTCCCCGAGCAACACGCATGTGGAATTCGACGGCATCAGACGTTCGGCCGTCTTCCACTGTTAGCGCCCTGGCCTTTAAAGGAAGTGTCCCACCTTTGGGCGTATGCCAAAAACGTACTGTAGTGAAACTTCAGGATTAGTTACGTCGATGATTGCACTGGGTAGTACCACTGCAGCACCGTGAAGACATAATAGGAGCATCAATTTGAATATTTTTCGAGTCTCAGCTACACTGTCAACGCTTTATAACAGCACTACACTACACTTTGTAACAGCACTACACTTCTTCAACGCAGTCGCGATCACTGTCCTCACGACATGCACCATGCGCACCTCTACTTTGTGCGAATGAAAGAACGTCTGTGACCCCCGACAAGAGTGTAAGGCCCTCTCTTCAAATAGGAGGTACCCAAGGTCCAATGCAGAGGGCCTCAGAACGATCGAGTGTGCCCGAGCAGGTCATCAGAAAGAGCCACCGACAGGAGCGTGCGATCTTGCATTCAAATACAAAAACCCAACGCGCCGGGGCCCCGAACAATGCAGTGTGCCTGAGCAAGTCAACAGATGGGGCCCCCGACAAGTGCGTAGGGCTCTACATTAAAAAAGGAAGCACCCAAGGCCCAATTCGGAGGACCCCGAATGACCGAGTGTGTCTAAGCAAATTGGCAGATGGGGCCCGATAAGAGCGTGGGGGTGTGAGCGAGTGGCAAAAAACCGGAAGGGCCCTGGGCCAAAATAGAGAGCCCATGAGCCGTGAGCATGCCGGTTGGCTAAATGAGACATACGTGAAGGGTCCCTGAGTAACCGAGAAAACCCCAGCAGGTTAACAGATGGGGCTTCCGGTTATAACGTGCAGAGCCTTTCCGACGAGTGGAAAAAATCCGGGAAAGCTCATGATTGACAAGAGTGCCCCGGCACGCTAGCAGGAAGGATCCCAGCAACAGCGCAGCGCCCTCCGAGCGAATCCGAAGAGATCAAGGGCAACGAAGAAGGCTCCTGAGCGATCGAATTGACCCTGCAAGTGGGCATATGGGACCCCTGGAAGCAGCATAGGGCCTGTGAGCAGCGAAATGAGCGTTCACAGGCCCTATGCCTCCCTCCCATTCACCATCCTCTCAATCGGGGGAATATTTTTGATGTACCCGTGGACCTTTCACTTTCGCTTGTGGCTGCTCCTGGTCGCCTGGAAGCCCAAAGCCGACCAATTTTATTGCATGCTATTTTGACGTGTTTGCGTCTGCGACATTGCGTGTTATTGCATATTACAAGTTGCACTCCCACGC
>NW_023596545.1:40373591-40455876 GCF_011947565.3 Pollicipes pollicipes | reverse complement strand
GGGGCATCGTTGGAGCAAAAACGACTGTGAACGCATGCTTGGCATTCATTATTTGTTCACGACGACCGACACATGAAGAAATTTAACAAACGCGCACTATGATGCACAGTGTATTTCAACATGCAGGTGATTAAACCAGGCAAATTAACGCTTTTATCTGCATTGCACAAACACATTTGCACCTCCATTGTTGGTGACTTAATGACAGCCGTGAGCGTGAGTCGTGAACGACTTCGTGTTCTATTATTTCAACATGCTATCACGACGAAGCTGGCAGCTTTCCAATCTTGTGTCCATGCCAACACCTCCCAAACAGCAAGACTTCTCCACCGATCGCCAGCAACCATTCCACCACATGGGATCCATGACGGCAGAGCCACGAAGCAAACATCTCCTAATTTATTGGTGAGATAACCCCACCGTCCATCGCACACCAGCGGAGAGTGTCCACCGTGCTACTACATCCACATCAACACAGCAGCCTCAATCTGGCGGCGCACAGCGCGTTCGCGTTCGCGAAAGCCGGCCCTGGTCGAGTTCACTGCACGGCGCAGGAAGCCTCGGCGTCGTCGGCGGCCGCGTCCGGGCGGAGGCCGGCCTCGCGCCGCGCCGCCGCCGCCGCCGCGAGCCCGGCCGGCCAGAGGAGCGGCGCGCCGGGCAGGCGCACTGCCTGCGCCAGCGCCTGCCGGCACGCCTGTGGCCCCAGCGGGCCGATGTTGAGCAGACCGGCCGGCAGCGCGGGCCGCGCCGACTCGCCGGCGAAGGGCGGCGGCGGCGGCGGCGGCGGCGGCGGCGGCAGGGCGCCAACGCCCGCCTGCGGCGCCGGGAAGGCCTGGTTATGTTCCGTTGGCACGGCCGGGTACCCGGCGCAGAACGCCGCCGCCTTGGCCGCGTCCAGCGTCGGCAGCGCCGGATACGCTGCGGTGGCGGACGCCGGCGAGGGTCCGGGGTCCCCCAGCGGCAGGCAGGGCGTCGGACCGCCCCACGCTCGTGCCGGCGGTTTGTCGTCGACCGACGGCCAGGCGGGGCCGCCGCCGGCGTTCGACGACCCGGAGCTAGCGGACGTTCGCCATGCTGTGCCCGACGGCATGCACGTGTTCACCACCAGCTCGCGGGCCTTCTTCTTGCCCCGGCGCTTGGCGCGACTTCCCGCCGGTGCCGGAGCGGCTCGAGCCGCCGCCGCGCTGACCGGCGCTCACGGCCGGCGGCGGGGCGGCGGCCGCGGCGGCTGCAGCGGCGGCTGCTGCCGCTGCGGCGGCGGCCGTGTACGGCGGCGCGCTGGCTGCTGGCCGCCGCCAGCGCCTCGCGGCTGGCCTGCTGCGAGATGAGCGCGTACTGCTCCAGCGCCTGCCGCTCCAGGTCCGAGAAGCGCCGGCTCAGGCTGTCAGACGATTCATACTGTTCGATGGCGAGGAACTCGAGCTCGTCGTAACGGCGCGTGACGCTGTCGCGTGACGAGCTCGAACTGACCGACTGGTGGCGGCCAGGTGCCGAGGGCAGGCTGCCGAGGCTTTTGGTGCGCCGCAACGGGGCCGCGACCGGCGCCGGCTCGCGCGGCGTCGAGGCGGCCGCCGTCGGCGTCGGCGTGTCCGAGCGCGGGCTGCGCTCGGTGGCCGGCGGCCCGCTCGAGCCACCCACCTGGCCAATGCGCCACAGCCTCCACGAGGTCCGTGGTTGTTGCCAGTCCGACAACGCCCAGCAGGTGCAGAAAGTCCTCGAACGTGCTGCGGCCGCAGCAAGGCGGCGCCGCCGCCTTTGGACTGCCCGTAGGCGTCCGGTCGCGGTCGCGGTCGGCGGCCGGCGCGGTGGCGAGTGCCATGGTCCGGTCCGCGGCGCGCAGGCTCGTGTCGGAGCTGGAGTGGCGGATGGCGGGCCGCGACGGCGCCGCCCTCCCGGCGCCCCTCTGACAGAATGCCTTGTGTGCCTTGCCGTGCGCCTGCTGGTCGCGTGGGTGCGCCATCTGGGAGGCGACGTTCGTCTGCAGGGGACACTGGGCTGAGCAGCTCGGGAAGGTCAGGAAGCTACCGCCCTTCTGCTGGTAATGACCCGGACCGCCGCTCTTACTCGGTGGGTAGTGAGACAGCGAGCCGCTCTGCAAAGGCGGGTACTGCGAAGGCCCACTGCCCTTCTGCTGCGGAAACTGCGCCGTCGCGCCGCCCTTCTGCTGGTGAAACTGTGGGACGCCGTTCTGCTGCTGCGTCAGGTACTGGGACGGTCCGCAGCCCGGCTGTGGACTGAACTGCCAGCCAGCCGGACACCAGCTGCTCTGCCGCTCGGTGACGGCCGGCCACGGGCCACCCCGGGGCGGCTGGTGGGCCGCGCCGCCCCTGCCGCCGCCGTCGGCAGCGCGAACCGCCCCGCCGGGCGCCGCTGTCGCCGACACCACCAGCGGGCCCTGCGACATGACCACCAGCTGCGAGCCGAGGCTGGCCGGCCGCCTGCGAGGCGGCCGGCAGCGCGGACAGCGGTGCCGGGCTCGCGTACGTGGCCGCCGCTGTGTAGCTGGACGGCAGAAAGCCGTCGACGCCGGCCGGGCCAGACGCGACCGCGCTGTCCGCCGCGTCCGGCGCGGTGAACGCGCCGCCGCCAGCGCCCGCTTGCCCGCAGAGGCCGTCCAGCGGCCGGGAGGCGCCCCGTCCAGGCGCCTGTGGCTGCGGCCCGGGCGGGCGGCGCCCTCCGCCGCCCAGGTGGCGCCCTCCCGGCTGGCCGCCACGGCCGCGTACGGTCACGTCGGGCGCGGCGTCGGCGGCTCGCGCTCCGTCCGGCGGCTGCCACAGCTGACGAACCTTAGCCGCCTGCACAGCTCGCAGTAGCTGGCGCTCGGCGCCGGTCGGCCGCTTCAGCGCCATTCCCGAGATGACCTGCAGCTCCTTGCTCGTCACCGGCTGTGATAGCGCACCTGGACGTGCCGTGTTCAACGATAAATGGCGGTCTGGACTCCTGACCGGTATAGCATTTGGCCATCCCTTGCCTTCTCCCCCTCCCTCCCTCACACGAAAACCCCTGCATAGACCCCTGTCATTTTCCAAACGCGACGTTGAGCCATCGCCGAATGTGCAGCTGTTACCACCGCGCTTAGCAAAAAGACTTGAGGCATCCACTCGTCATTGGCATTTTATTCGGTCAGAGCGGATGGTCAAAGGAAACGAACTATCTGTAAATCTAAGGAGTGCAATGATTTCCAGTCTGATCTGGTTCGTTTAGACCAGCCAGTGACTTCTCAGATTCCTTTAGCTCAATAAACCAAGCGCGTTAACTTAAACAGTAAGGCCTATTCGCAACTTTGATGTTCATGGCAATGGCATGCATGAAGCCTCTCTCTCTCTCTCTCCCTCTCTCTATCTCTCTCCCTCTCTTTTTTTCTCTCTCTCACTCTCTTTCGCTCTCGCTCTCTGTCTTTTCTTTATTGTTATTACTTTATGTTCGTAATCGTTGGCGCCGCACGAGCTCGTGTTGCTCACTGTTTGACAAAGGTGCGTAAAGTGTTTCACATTTTCAGCATTACGATGAAAGCATTGATAGGGCAACCACAACATCATGTAAGGTTTCCTTATTGCGAATTTTGGGTCTCGGACGGCCTTCTGCAACTGATCAACAGCCTCCCCTCAGCTCTAACTAGTGTCCACAAACGGAGGGTGCCCGTAAACGGTCTATGACACCATTTTGAAATCAGCTCCTTCGAAAAATAACGGACCTTTTTAATGTAAATGTGGCCTTTACTTGAACTGAAAGCCGACCGAGAACATCGGGCTTTGCACAGCTTGCCAATCGGTTTTCAGCCCAGACCGACTTCAGGTAAGTGGATGATTTATCTGATTAAACCTCAGGTTTGTCTGACGATATCCCTGGGACCGTTTAGACTAACCAACAAACCCATTGGTATCTGTATGTCTTTAAGATTGAAAGCCTATCAAAGAAAGCTATCAAAGAAAGCTGTGGAGCGCTCATACAGCTTGCACGAACCGGCGATTTCGGCGCCGAGGTTTTTCTGTTTCCGGACGAACTGGTCATCGCTGTCAGCCGGCTGATGTTGTCCAAGCATCCAGCTGGCCCACGCAGCTGGATCGTTTCTGCAGGGCTCGGTCCTGCACAGGCCGGACCTTGTTTGCAGCCATTCGGCTGGGGTCCTGGCCACATCACTGGGGTTGCAAAACGATGCTCATATCACACCAGGCACGATCGATGTGGCTTCCAAATGGATTGTCAAGTTCCTTAAACTGGCGTAGCAGAAATCGAGAACCAATATCTCGATAGTGTATAACGTATGAATTATCATTGTGACCAGTATATATATATATATATATATATATATATATATATATCCTTATATATGATGCGTAAAATGTGAGACGGGTACTGCGTGGTATTTGACAGGTCACGCCTAGAAACACCAGGTCAAAGTGCAAAGCACTCCCATTCAGTGTGTTTCCCGATCTCACTCCATGCGGAACTCCAGACACAGGCCAATCCCCCTAGCCTCAAAGCAGGGTGGAACAGGTTCAGTGTGGTGCACCACATAAGTAATTTGTCAAGACTATATATACACACGTCTTTCTCCTGAGCAGAATGGCCTCCAGGACTCAGACGGCGTTTGTTTGGATAGACCACGGACCCATGTACTTTCGGTCCGGTCATGGTGTAGGAATATGTGGTCGTGAGCTTTGTGGATAGGGTGGTTTGCCGCCCTATGTTTACAACACACACTCACTCATCGGCACATGCCAGGGACTGAACATCGGCACTCATCGGCACACGGCAGGGGCTGAACATCGGCACTCGTCGGCATAGGCCAGGGACTGGACATCGGCACTCATCGGCATACGCCAGGGACTAGACATCGGCACTCATCGGCACACGGCAGGAGCTGAACATCGGCATTCATCGACACACGGCAGGGGCTGAACATCGGCATTCATCGACGCACGCAGGGGATGAACATCGGCATTCATCGACGCACGCAGGGGATGAACATCGGCATTCATCGACGCACGCAGGGGATGAACATCGGCATTCATCGACATACGGCAGGGGCTGAACATCGGCATTCATCGACGCACGCAGGGGATGAACATCGGCATCATGGACATACGCAGGGACTGGCGTATGGACATACGCCAGGGGCACACACACACACACACGCGCGCGCACACATACACATACACCCATTCACATTCTTTGGGTTGTGGGGACATGTGTGTTGAAGCTTGTTTGCGGGTACACCATCAAAAAGGACTCATAATGAGCGCAGTTAAGTCCTGAAGCGTCATGGTGCGACTGAGGAAGCCTTGACTTAGGGCCAGTCATGAAAAAATGTCGGATGCATGACAATATCTAATCAAGGAACAGATATTTACGAATGGTGTAAAAACTTCGTTTATGGGTGCATGGCTCATGCCCATGTTTGGCATGTCCCCGCATACCATGATAGATGCATTGCATTTGTACGTTTGGCATCAATGGTTGCATTTGCCAGTGAAAATAATAGTTCATACGGATTTGTTGGGTGGCAGAGCAATACAAAAAAAATCTAAGTACCGATGATAACGGCTCTATCTCCCCTCGGCAAACCTTTACTTACCCGTGATTTATATGTTAACAAGAATGTCACATATAAACAATGATCAAAATGCGTACCATGTACAGTTTTTTAACTGATTAAAATAAAGCATGTTATGTTGTCTGAATGCTTTGAGCATCGAATTTGTTCGCCGCGTATCGTTTTAATGTTTCGCTTCTCGGAAATGTTGTGTTTCTTTACATTCATGCTTCATGAAATGCTTTCGAGATTTCCTTGAGGACCTCTGTCCGTCCATTAGCAATTCCCGCATACGGCCCTGGTGATAACCGTTTCAGTCACGGAAAAGGCAGGTACATATGTTCTGTGGTTTAGCCTCTTGGTAATTCACTGACCCCCCCCCCCCCCCGCTCCTTCAAATCAGCCGCTGTAGCTTTGTCTGGATCGCGACAAAACTACATCCATATGGGAAGGGTTGTTCGCTTTAGAAAGTTGTCTTTTCTTAGGCAGCTGTTGGCTGACCTGTACGCCTTGTTCTTAACGGAAGTAAGGATGTTTAACGGAGTTGAGTGATTTGCAGCCCGCTCAAGCTGCTGTTACTGGAACGTCAACGTCAAGGAGAACGGGTGCCCATTAAGGTTTTGTTGTTTTCCCGGTGATGCTTTACTTGGACGTCTAATAGCCGCAGCACGCGGAATGCACTTGCCATAAAAATGAGTGCCCATTTCAGATCATAACTTTTCACGCATATCGAGCACGCATTAATGTCTTAGCAAACCAGTTCCAATAAGCCACAGTGTGTCTTTATCGTTCTGTTGTAACGAGTTGGACGTGGCCCTCATAAACACCGCGTCTTTCAAGGCGGCACGACTA
The DNA here is from genome assembly GCF_011947565.3 of Pollicipes pollicipes. Taxonomy (NCBI): domain Eukaryota; kingdom Metazoa; phylum Arthropoda; class Thecostraca; order Pollicipedomorpha; family Pollicipedidae; genus Pollicipes; species Pollicipes pollicipes. The sequence continues at coordinate 40,449,488 of NW_023596545.1, read as the reverse complement.
ACTGATTAACCAAACCAATACACCTTAGGAACACTGGCGGTTTGTCGCGTCACACGCAAAGTAGGCAAACAAAACGGCAGAAAAGCCGACAAAACGACAGTGGCGAAGCTGACGCACTGGCATCACTCATCGGCACATGCCAGGGACTGAACATCGGCATTCATCGACATACGCAGGGGCTGAACATCGGCATTTATCGACACACGGCAGGGGCTGAACATCGGCATTCATCGACATACGCAGGGGATGAACATCGGCATCATGGACATACGCCGGGGGCACGCATGCACATACACACGCGCGGGTGCGCGCAAGCACGCAAACACGCAAGCACGCACGCACGCACGCACGCATGAACGCACACAAACATACACGCGCACACGCACACACGTGTATATACATATTACATATATATACATATATATATATATATATATATATATATGTATATATATATATATATATATATATATATATGCCGCAGTCGTACAGAGCTGGATGTGCATTTTATGATCATTGTGAATAAGATTACGCTCTCATTAGAAGATCCGAAAGTCACAACCGTCAAGATGGTACTTACGCAAACGAATCCTGTTTTGGGAAATCAAGCCATTGTGGGCAATCGAAAAGATGATACTTCTTTGGACTGGGTTGAAGGTGTGCATCAGTCAACATCAATTCTGGTGAGGGAGATTTTTGACTGTTGCTGAAAACACATTTACATGCGTGGCACTATCATACACATTTATATACAGTTACATTATCTCCGTTCAAATTCACTTTGTCAAAATACTGGCTAACTACAGATAAAACTTAATGAAGAGAGCACATCACTGAGTGCGGGTCATAATGATATCGGGCATATTGAAGCGTGGTGTTCTCGTTCAGCGAAACCGATGACAGGTGATTTTCGTCCAACCTCCTTACGCCCCATAATGCAAAATATGCCCAGCATAGAATCGGTAGGCCCAAATGGCATTGCGCATCAATATTCACAACATTTTTTAAAGCATATCAGAAAAATCAAAATAATATGCATTACTAAATTTAAGGAAAGACCTACGACTTGAGTGCAAAATGCACTATATACATCACATTAATTTAGACAAAAGGTACTGCCAATGTCCTTGTAGCCGGGCACATTCGGTGTAATCGACGATGCCTTGCTTTCCACACATGAGGAAAGACTTACCAGGGCGAAATATCGGAACTGGGCGAGACCAGGTGAGGAGAAACGCCACTTGATTGCCAAGCACTTGAGCCAGGATTCTTGTCTTCAGACGGGCATTTCATGTCCGCCGGATCCAATGAAGTATTGGTTATATCCTTATGCTCCTCGCTCCATTCACTGATCGTGGTTCCGTGCGTGCAAGCATCATTACTTCGAAGTGTATTGTCCTTCGAATTGTTGCAAACCGTTTCCTGTTGATCACTTGAAGACTCGCTACTGACCGACGGATAGCTGTGTTCCTTCAGAGCTTCAATCCTTTGGTAAGTTATAATTAAGTGCTGTGTCTTTTCCATCCATTTTCTGTTGTCATCCACCACCCATACAGGATTGCAAAAAACCGCGAGATTTTCTAGTATGCCCGTAATGAATGCCATTTGAATGCTGCGTAAGTAGGGCACATATTCAATAGAATTATCAGTCAAGTGCTTTTAGCATTGGTTGCATAAAAGCAGGAGGAATGACACGAGAACTGGGGACAATTGAGCCGATTTGCACCCAACTTATATGAGATCTCGTCAACGGAAATTTCACGTTTCATTTAAATGTTTGCGTGATGTTTTGCCTTTTGGGTGACCTCGGACTGTGCAGAAAACGTCCACATTCAACGATTTTATCCGTACAAACTGTTAATATAACCCATGCCATAGTTACCCGCAAATTGAGCACCAATTGTCACGATAATAGTCGACGACCACATGTTCTGCCTTGTTCTACATACACAAATGAATGAACTCGGCTTCCCTTCACAACTTTTCAACGTTAAATTTGCAGAACGTTGCGCGGTGTGCTCCTGACCCATTTGACGTATTGTTGAATAATGCTTTTGTAATATTCTGCGAAGTTTTACTTTGACTTTAGACTCTACGACAGGCCGGTGTGCGACAGCGGCAGTCCATAATGATAGTGTTTTGTGTTAGATAGTGTTTGGGTCTTAAGCGTTGCAATGGAAGGTAGAACGTTAAAGTGGCAATGCTTGACATGCTCATGTTAAGTTCGCTCGGAAAAGTCGCCGTATGAAATTAGAATTCGCATTTAGTTCACACAAACTCTGAATCAGAACAGGCTGTAATAGTTAAATGTTTCTTCATCTTTCTGGTATTTCTTCCCAATCAGTTTCTGAATATGTGGAGCAGAGTGGGCGAATAGAGACGAAAAATGTCACAGAAGCGGGTAACTTGGTGATTCTCTCTTGCAGAGTGTCTGCAACATGGCGTTTCTAACGTCCGACACCAAATCAATCAGTTACACCAGAGGACCATGTTCGTTTGACCACCCTTCACATTGCCCGCGATGGATTACATGTTTTTACGTCTGTGTTTTGTATTGATATCGGTTATTTTTTGGGGGGGAGGTAATTAAGTATGAACATCGAATCATCACACACATGTCCAGAATGGCATGGCCGTCATGCAAGACCAACACCTGTGCATCATCGTGCATACGCTGCACTTCTACATACATACACTGTACTTTTTTCTCCCCAGCAGCTCACACAAAATTCTCTTTGCCGGACAACTTTTATCATCCCCACACACATAACCCATGTTTGAAGGTGCATTTTCACTTGTTGGTGTGTGGAGGTGACAGAGCATAACATTTCGTAAGCCGCCCTGAATAAGATCGCTATTAAATACCGGAATCCTGTTACACTGAAAGTGGCCATATTAGTTATATGCATATGGTGGTTATCAAGAAATCTCACGTATAGACACTGTTGCAGTTTGTCGCTTCGGGTACTCTAATTTGCAATGCTATTATCCATGCGTAGTGTAAAATCCAGAAGATGACTAAAAGTTAAATGTCTCCAATCGACGTCTAGGCCATCTCTGGTTCGCTTCCAAAATTACGCATGGGCCAATGACGCGTCCACGGGGGCAAGGGATGTGGAGCTCTTGCCCTTAACCTGGAACAGGTTCCTTCTGGGCAGGGTATGGGGTCCCCTTGCATAGCGCTGAGGAGCCTTTACTTTTTACTGGCTCTTTTATTAGCGCCTCTTACTTTTTCTCGTTGCCGCTTTCGGCGTCATGCTGTTGCCCATGTCCCTGAAGTTCTTACATTTTAATGGCTTACATAGAAGTGGTCTGTGTTGTTGCAGAGAACGCAGAGAACAGGATTGACCTCATGTGTTGCCGAGAACGCAAAATTTCTTACATCCAGACTCGAACTTGCAACGTTGCAGGCTGCCATCAGTGCAAGCAAGCAACAGCAATGTAAAGCCAGTATGCTCCCCCATGAGGTTGGCGGGCCCCACCCGGAGGCCTAACCCCACCGCTCAGCAAAACCCTGGATGGGCCACTGGTTGCACGCACTGAACCCACCGAACAGGAATAAAACACAAGTTTTCCGTCCTGTTTGAATAATGAGTCACTCATGTGCAGCCATTTAATCGATTTGAAAAGGGCCGGCTGATATTGAATTGGATTTTGGACTATTTGTGATCTGGATAAAAATGTATTATTTTATCTTTCTTCCCTTCTGCCTTGTTCCTGCCTTGACCTGGTGCACGTGTAAAAGCAAGCTGCCTTCGTCTATTGTGAGTTGGGGGTTCTTATTCTGGCAAAAATCTACCTCAAATATATGAAGAGTATTGGCTAAGTGGCATTACAATGGCTCCAATTGTCGTTGTCACCATGCTTCAGAAGCTGCCGTAGATTTCGAGACCTTCAATCCATCTTCGCATTCCGGATTACAATACTGAAGTACATATCACAGTCAGTTCGAGTGCACGCCACGTTGGCTATACTGTACACCGAGAGCTCAAAACTACGATAATAGAAGGGGTGCCGGTAGTGTAGCGGTTAACGCGTTTGCGTTAACCACTGCGTGTCTGGGAAACCAGATGTACGGGGTTCGATTCCTCGCGGTACCCGCCCTTCCTGCCAGGGTGAGGGGCAGGCGAGGTGATGTAGCCTCAGCAGCTGAGTGCGTCGTAAAGCCCCAATGACACACTCACACACACCACACACACGCACACACACACACACACACACACACCACACACCACACACACACACACACACACACACACACACACACACACACACACACACACACACACACACACACACACACACACACCACACACACACACACACACACACACACACACACACACACACACACACACACACACACACACACACGATGATAGAATACGAGGAGCGCAAGCCGCGCAGTGCAGTGCAATGTTCGTGTTGAGAGCGGATCATTGCCAGAATGAGCACTGTAAACTAAAATTGTGGAAAAACCAATGGCTCAAAGCTTTTTTTGCTTACATCAAATGTTTCGTCTATTCATTGCAAGTTGTGTGGTCTCTGCGCTCTGCCATAAAATTTGTTTATGTGCATTCAAGCCCTGAATGGTGGCCTAGGCTAAGTGCTCTTCCATCCTTCCTAGCAGGTTGTTCTCATCGCTTTCTCCCGAGTAAATCCGGGTACAATCGTCAAGGTTCGTTTTGTTCAAACGTCCACTTCTTTGCGTTGGGGAATCGGGCATATTGCCCCCGGGCCGAACGAAACATTGCTTTACGAGCCCAGTGTATAACGCACAAGTCTGTTCGGTCTGCTGTTGCCTACGGTTCACATATAACTCCTAACTAATCCCAAGTCATGCAATCCCACCAAAATGTGGCGCAGTGCGTTGTATTCGAGCCAGTAAACCACTGAGAGCATCCTTGGTTGTGTGCTTGGCTGGTGCACACAGCGCGCTTCAAGCGTGCCGTCTTGATATGAGGGCGCTGGGCGTCTCAGCGAGCTTCATCTCTCATACCGCGCTATCGACTATCTGCTTGTCAACGATAGGTGGACAAAGCCAAATCATTGGGCTGGTGCTTATTTTGCGCCCCCCACAGACCGGTTTGATTCGGTAAGACTTCGGAGCGCGCGCTCATCTCGTTGAGTAGGACTAGGTATGTTTGAGGAATGATGATTGAGATTTATGATGCTATGCAATCGTTGACACCAGCACTTATATTTGCCGCTGGTTATGTCGATAATGGGGTTGCATGTCGATAATGATTGCTGTCGATAAGCAGCCATAATCGATATATTGCATGTCGATAAGGTTTGCACATCCGCTCGAAAAAAGCGTAACCATCAGTGTGGATACTAGACCAATCGCCACTGACTATCGACTCGTGATGCACTGCATCATTTTCAACAGACATTAAAGCTCAGACAGAAAATGGGCGCGTAACCGAGTGGCGCTGTGGCCCGAACTGCCTTCAGGCAGGTGGCGATATTGTGGCCTCACAGTAAGGCCATAGGTAATCATTAGCATTTTTCGTCAGTCATGTCATCTGAGGGACTTGCCAATTGGCAATTCATTTGTTAGAGCCCAGCCAGGCTTGGTGCAAAATATGACTTCCTTCAGGCATCCCCTACATGTTCTCGTACGAGGACGCTAGACGTGGCGCATTTCATACTGCCCAGTGTAATGTCCAAATGCCTGTTGTATATTATCAGTTTTGCATCTGGCCATATGCTTCACCGCCCGGCAGGGGCCGTGCCACTGATGTTGAGTGAGAGGGCAAGATTCGTCAGGGGGCCTCCGGAACCAAATGAAGCTCCTCAAAGTAAGGCCATAGACCGTCCGCTGGGTGTGGGGGGGGGGGGGGCACTAACCCGTCCGCTTTAGTAAAGGGAGGATGATTTCTAACATCTCCTCTTTTGGCTTAATGCGCCATTGATGAACACAGTTGTGATTCGACGGTTAATCACAAAACGTCACTGATTGACGCAAGAAAGTTCCACCAAAGCCACTGAAAGACCGTCTGGCGATATGGCAGCGCGTTACAAAATGTTTGATAACTCCTAGGAATTAATCACATGCCATGCTACTGGTGAGAGCAGCTTGCACACAAGCCAGACTAGCGCATGCGCGGTCGTTGCGTTTCATGTGTCGTAAAATCGTAGCAGAGATTGTGTCCGCTTCGACGTCAGGTGCAGGTTCGCAGGGATGAACATTATTTTACGTGATCATCTTGCTGAAATTGCCCTTTCATTGCGCCCAGTTCGGATTGCATTGATACCGACATGCAGCAATGCGATACAATGTCTTATTCACGCAAACCAACTAGCCATTCGTGTACATCTTACCAATGAGCAGTCTGCATGTCACTTTTTGCGTGCCTCTGTTGCAAGCCTGACTAGTATCGGAGACCGGCAGAGGACGTGCACCGGGCATGTAGCAAACTGCACGCCGCTTTTTGTCAGGGTGATTACGTTTACTTAGCTCGAATTATGTGTGCAAAGCGGCGCTGGCATTCTCACACCCACGTTTACATTCTACGTGCTGCCTCACTCGCGATAAAGCATAGCACTATCTCCTACTTATTTGCTCCTCTGAGTACTCCTCTGCGCACAAGGAAAACACGAATGTTGCCCTTCGGATATTGAACCCAAACCGAACCCTCGGATATTAAACCAAAAATCGGCCTCCTTACAACCTTGGTGAAATGAATGCTGTCCCCACCCGTCACCTACGCCTATCCTGTTGTGTGCACTTGTCTGAGAGACTGGTGTACGGATGGTTGCAGAGGGTGCGTCGCCATCGGTGCCAGACTTCAAATGAGACTTAACCAGCGCCCTGATAGGAGAGTCGATGCGACCCCCTCTCCCAGCGGAGGTTTTTTGAGGATGCCTCTCCGGCATGAGTACAAACGCGCCCGCATTCTTAGTAGCCTATGGGCATCCATAAAGCGTGTTTCAAGACTGAAAACGTGTACTAGCTTTTCGGGTTGTGAGCAGCGGCGCCTTGTTGAGGAACACTGCACGGTGATCTACGGCCGGCGCGAGCAGCGGGCGGCAACCGACGATCCCGCCGAACGCGCAAGGCGGCCCGGCATTGTTACATTAACAGTCATATTTCATGGGCATTCTCCACCATATTCATGTCAAACCACTGTATTCAGAAATGATTAAGAAACACGCCTGTTTAGGTCTTGTGTTGCCACGAGGCACGGTCTCGTATGTATGATATTGTAAAGTTGAAAAGTGCGATATTCGGGAATATTTGATCTTTGGTCCTGACATAATGGGATCAGTCATTGACCAAACAGAACCAAAACTAGAACCAATCGCGAGATGTCGTTGAGACCAATCCACCGGTGTTTTACGTTAAGCTCTACCTGCATTAGTTTGAAAATACCAGGGAGCCGCATCGACGTCGCCACCTCCCCCATCAGATCGCGTTACGGAAAAAGCGACGAATCAGGGCGAGGGTTACTTTGCGAGTCCGAGCAGAGTTCCGTCTGCAGATACCGTGTATACAAGCGTGGAGGATGCGCTGCGCTTTATCAGTCTGGTGACATGTGGTGTACAGGGTACGTCACTGCTTTGCACAGCATGTTCTAGTACAACGAATAACATGACGTGCTGCGCTGATAGTCACGTTTGTCTGTTGATAGCTGACCGTCGGTGCTTACTATAACAACATTCATACCGGCGTCGCTTTCAGACGAAAATCACTCAGTCTCATATCATATTCAAACAAATCCGGGCGGGGCACTTGGTCTGACTGGCACAGCGAGTCAATCAGACATATGACCACGGCTGCAGCAGACTAAATGTGATGCATAAAATGACACTGCCAGTCTCTAAGTGGTATTGTATCACTAGCATCGTTGAGTGCCGCTCGTCTATAACAAGAACACGCTGTCAAGGAACGTGTGCAAATGATATGATCGGAGCCTAAACGAACTTCATGAAAATGCATCGAGCAGCGCGCGCATACAAATGATGTCTGATATGGCTTACATAAGCCACCTTCCTCTGTTGGAGTTTGAATGCAGACCGGTATTGCGACGCTGGCTGGAATTCGGAGCAATTTGGCCTCTCTTCTCCATTTTCACAGTCGCACCCTGCCTTCAGTCTGAGCTCATTAACGAGGTTGAGCTTAACAAAGAAGTTATTTGGTGTGAGAAGCTGAAGTAATGTCCTCATGCTCTTCCCAACTCATGAGATATGTTTCCCTTCGCCGGGAGTTGTATATTTACGTTGTGATAGTCCTGTAAACTTTTAGCCTAAACACAGTGACAATAGGCGAGCATCCAGTGCTGGCATCTCATTACGTCCTAAAGCGTAGACAGTACAAGTGGCAACGGCGCAGACGCTCTGGTTTCGATGCGGTTGAAAGAATACCTTTTATATGATAATTCCTCTCTCATTTAAGTACAATTACAACTAAACAACACTGTTTGAGTCCCCAGTCCCTTTCAGCGGTCAACTATTGTTGATCTCACTAGATGGTCTGCATGCGACCGCATGGTTCCGCATAACAAAATCCTCAAGGTCGCACACCGAGGGCTCAGGGTTACCGGGTGTCATGTGTAAGCAACGCCCGATGTGGATTGCGTCATCAGGCAGTCATGGCGCGGCACCGTTTGGACGCCAAGCCCTGCACCGCGGCTGCCTGGCATCGCGGCTATCGCACGGAGTCGCAATCTGATGAGAGGTTTATCGAGTGGTGAAACGAATTAGCAAAGCATGGGTACTTTTCGCAAGTCTGAGCTTTGCAGCGAAGCCGGGTAGCAGTCTGCTGCGTCTCGATTTTTGATTATCAATAGTCCATGATTTGACTCCCTTCAGACACCTTACATCTGTAAGGATCCAAAGACACTCTTAATGATAAACAGCGCGAGAACCTCATCTTACATCCACTTCCGCGTATGCTGCGTTCAGAAAACGAAAAACAGAATATTGCCTCGTACTAAGACTTATATTTTGCTAGACAGTGTGCATCAGTTCATGAAAAATAAAACAATTTCAGGTCAGGGAGTCGCATCAACTTGCTGATTCCTGTCGGACACACCCGCACTGGAGCGGGCACCAGCGATAGGCACAAACGCATACGATATTGATCTAAACACGCGGAGCCGTATCGATGGGAAATCAACAAAATAAAAGCAATACATACAGATAAGGAGTGTAAATAGCAAACAGTCTACATCGCTTGGCGGTGGTGTGGTCAGATCCTGTTCAGTGCGACTAGCGTTGCAAGAATACTGTGATCACAGGCAGTGTCGGCGTTTCCGGTTCCCGTGTTCGGCGGCGGTGGCGCCGCCGCACGGCCGACAGGAGAAACGACAGCGGCGGCGTCGCCGTCACATGATCGGTGAGCGAACCAGCAGCGGCGGTGGCGGCAAGACCAAGCGGCGACGAAGCCACGGGCAGGAACAGACCCTGAGCTAGCGGCGCGGCCGGCGGTGGCTCCGGCAGGAGGTCATTCTGCGGACCAGCCACAGCGGTGGCGCCGCCTGGTGACCGCCCAGCGAACCAGCCCCGGCGCCGGCGACACCGGCGCGCCTCGAGCAGCCGCGCGCGCTACCCTGAGATCGAGCCGACCGGCGGTCGGGCGGCGTCAGTTGATGGAGGGGGTCGGCCCGTGCCACCGCACGTCCACCCGCGGCCACTTGCTCTGCAGACAGGTCAGGATGGTGTTGGCCGACGTGGAGCTCTGCACGTCCGTCTCCAGCAGGCAGGCGTCGCCCTTGACCAGCTTCACCTGCGGCGGCCCCCGGGGCAGATCGCGAGGCGTCAGAGACCGACGGCGGCGCTCAGCATGGGCTCGTCTCCGCGTGGTTGCCTCGCCGCCTACCGCTCCGAAGCTCTCAGAGCACCATTTTTGGAACAGAGCCACGGCACTGGGGGTCGCATGTGTACGGGCGGCCATAGCCAGAATGGCAAAGCCACATCTTTCCCGCAGGGCGGCAATGGCATATTTCCCAATCGTTGCTGGCGCATCTAGTCTCGATCATGCTCACAGCAGGTTTTCCGTGTCGAGTACCCGGGTCCTTCATCGTACACATTGTGTGATCGCCGCCCCCCCCCCCCCCCTCCCCCCCCCCCCCCGCCCCCCAGCCCCTGTCCGAGCACGCACCTTGCCATCCGGATTGCTGCGGATGAGGCCGTTGCAGTGGTACACGGTGAAGGCGTCCGGTTGTCGGCCGGCGGCGCCCTCCGGGAAGAACTCGTCCAGGAACGGCACGCGCAGCACAATACCCAGCTGGTCCGGGTCCAGCGTCTTCCGCATCAGCTCCACGCTGTGGGGCGCCGCACCGCGTCACCGACCCGGGAAGGCTGGCTCGGGGGCCGGGCCCTGTACCCCACACAGAGTGCTGCGATCTACCGGCCGCGCGCGCGAGACGGCGCTCCTACCGACGACAGTGGTGGTAACGACAAGTAAACTGGCGGTGATGACAGCAGGCATGCCGGCTCTATCGACGCGGCCACGTCGATTACATGGGATGCCCACAAAAAACATCTCCTGACTTCGGCGACCTCCGACCCGCAGCGGAGAGTAAGACCAAGAGTGCACTGATGGATGACCAACGGAGGCTGCTCACTATTCGTCCACGGTGACAAGGTCGCAGGCGGCCATCAGTGAGGACAGCTCCGAGGTAGGAATGAAGCCGCTCTGCTCACGGTCCAGCCGGTCGAACGCCCGCTGCGCCAGCTGGCGGGCCGACGGTGGCGCCGTCAAGCGGTCGTCCGGTGCAAATAATACTGAAGTGGGGGGCAGACAAACAAGCTTACATTCTGCAATGGCTAGTATCACAATGAAGTGACTACCCATCCTTGATTATGTTGCACAATGGCCCAGTTCTTGACAGAGATATGTTCCATCACACGCACACAATGTTGGCGTTTTTTTTCGAATTTTAACTCCTGGGAAAATGTGCACACTGGATGTTTGGTCCCGTAGCCGTGAAGCATGGCCCACATTACCAGAGGCTGGACTAAGAACGGTGCCAAGCTGTCTCCGAAGAGACAGCACCTCTCGTTTCTCGGGTGTTAAGGCAAAGGCTCCACGTTCGAGGCTCAGACCAGACTCTCCGGCGGACGATCCCCGCTCGCACGTACCTGTGAGGTGCGTTTCCGACGCCAGCACCCAGACTGGGTGGCGGGGATTCTTGAGGTTCCATCCGACGGTGCAGTAGTGAAGCCGCTCCAGCAGCGTGAGGAACCCCACGCCGGGCTGCGACAGCACGCCCTCCAGCGCTGGAAAGGCACGTGCGCATTAAACCAGCTGATGAGACACGGTCGTGGAATACAGACAATTTGGACGTTACACTGCTCGGCGATTGCAGTGTAACCTCAAAATTGTAACCTCCAGTGGCTCCTCCGCACGTGCGACCTGACTGAGGGTCGTGAATTTATCAGAACGGCGGTCGAGAACCTGGGACCAGCATCACCAGGGCCAGGACGATAGCCGAGCATCGCAACCGTACTCCCAGGTCACGCCCTCCCCGGACGTGTCTGCGCGCCGCGCGGCGGGTCGTGATGCGGACCCACCGATGCCGCCCACGCTTTTGACGTTGTCCCAGACGTGCGCCACGGCGCGGCCAGTGATGAGCAGGTTGGTGAGGCTCTGCGAGCCGTGGCCGTGCACGGCATGCACCAGCGGCTCCTCAGAGTCGCCCATCTCAGCCTGGACCGCCTGGACGCCCTGCGGCAGCAGTACCGCCTCGTGTGACGCAGACGCACCGGCAGAAGCGCCCATCTCAGGCGTACAGCCTGGACAGCGGCACATCGTGTCGCAGTGGTGCAGCACGCCGACTGACATTAACACAATGTGACGTTGAGGCAAGGTCCCTCACATGGGACAACATTCACTGGATTCAACCTGTTTCGGTTGTGTAACCTTGCCAGTTGCCTAATCAGGCGGACCTTACAAAAAAGCGTAACATGCATGCATCACTCATGGAACGTGCACAAAACGCGCCTGTCACAAACGTTCACACCATGAAACAACAGCAAAAACGTTCGGCTGCAAGAAACAGCAGCGAAAACAGATAAGCGAACCGCCGTCCGACCAACACCAAACGAGCACCGGCAGAAGCCGATGGATGGTGGCGGCGATCACCGAGGTCGCTACCGCGACGACGGCACGAGCTCCGCAACACTCACGAGTCCTTACCTTGGTCTGGATGAGGGAGTACAGAAAGGCCAGCACGCCGCTGTCGGCCCGAAACGACGATAGGTTCTTCCGGAAGTAGTCCTCCAATTCTTGGGCGGAAGATACCTCGACCATACTGGAAAAAACAGAAGCGAGAGTGACATGAACCACCATGCTGGTGTCAACAGCAGCAGTTGTTTACAAGAACACCGACACGATGACAGTCTTCGGCAGCGTGGAGCAGTCCACATTATGAGTGTAGTCCAATGCATTGGTGAAAACTACAAAGTGACACTGGACATTATGGTCCCCATGACAAGATCGCCAGATCGCCACACATTGCACGGATGGTCTGCCTCATCCCGTCAGTGGTCACCTGACTCCCCGGGCGCCGCCTCACCGGAGGGCGGCGTGGAAGCCAGCCGGCGCCACGCGGCGGCGCTTGCTGGAGGGCAGCTCGGCGGCCGGGCCGGGCTCGCCGGCCGCCTCAGGCGTCACCAGCCGGACAGACGCGGCGCCGCCGGCGCACCGACCCAGGATCTCCGACAGCGACGAGGCCAGCAGCTCGTTCGCCTCCCGCGCCGTCAGCTGGCGGGCGCGGTGGCAGAGTGTGTGTGCTGGTTAGGGGTGGGGCAGGATGACACATGTGATGCACCATTATTCTCTTGGCTGCTGCTGCTACTGGTGCTTTGCATTTGCTTTCGAAAGAGACACAATCTACATGTAACAATATACACCAAGACGACATGCAGCCCAGCAGGGCATAGTTGGATGGCAGGGTGGAAGCAGGCTAACATCTGTCTCACAACCTCAGAGCAGCACAAAATGTGTGGAATATGTTACGGCTTTAAGAACTTCTCTGTGAGCAAACTTGGTGACTCAAGGTTAATGTTGTCTACTCAGATATCACTTAAAACTATATTGTGTCATCTGGTCATCTTAAATGGACACTGTCCTTCTGTGTCAGTGACTCAAAAGGCCAACAACATCCAATATATATGCCACCTTTAAATAATAAACACAGGCATCTGAGAGCACACAAAATGGTGTAAGTGCTACTTCCTTGTAACCTTTTACAGTAAATGGTTCTAAGTTGCATTGTATACAGCATATGACAGTAATTGGCTTACCTTTTCCCATGAGTCTGGGTATTTTTCATACATGTTCTTGAAAATGTGAGCTTGCACAGGGGCAATGACACTGCAAGGTCCACCTTCATACTGCACAAGTGCACAGGGCTCGTCAGCACTGAACACAAAACCTGAAAACAACATAGCATTATATCTTAACAGAACAAGGCAAGATGCTGGTATTAATGCATCCATTTCAACCTATTTATTACAAGAAAACCTTGACATGGTTAAGGAGCATGCATGCTCTAATAAAAATATTTATGCCAACCATGATTACACTTCCACAATTATCTGCCTCCTGGGAAGCTTGAACAGGCAGGTAAATGTCTGAATTCCAGCAAACCATTTCTTATCAAGGCACTGTAACTGGAAATTTGATATAGTTGCAATAAAAACACAACAAAATGCTTTCAATTCAGGCTGGACATTTTATGAGATAAGCAAACAGTGTCACATTACAAGCACAGTGCAATTTGTGCCAATTTCAGCTTACACCATGTCTACATACCTATTTAATGGCACCTCCACACCAAAATATAGGCATCATGCTGCATACATATGGAACAGCAGCCACCCTATAGCAATAATGTACCCCTGACCAGTAAATCTAAGTGGCCTGAGATCAGCTCAGAGAAGTCACAGATTATGGCACATTAAGAATTCATGAGTTTAGGTTGTTAAAAAATTATGTTGAGAATTAACAAGAAAATACACAAAAACATGTTTGAGATGCAACAATTTCCACACATTTTAGCCTGACCTGAGTTTGGTGCACACAAGTATCACCTTCAAAGCATCAATGTCACCTTGTTATTTTGTACAACAGATATATTTTTTGCAGACTGGTCACCACTGAGGTCACTGCTTTCTCTTTTTTCTTGTCTTTTCATGATCATTATTAAATCAGAATCTCTCAGCACTGCTTGTTTACACAAAATGCACTGCCAATTCTTGCTTTTTCCAATTAGACAAAGCCACAAGTGAAAGCGCAAAGTATCACTGGTGACGATATGGCAATGACAGTAACTAACAGTTTGTTAATTGTGTACTTACCCTGATTCCAGCGGTTGAATACAGATTCGTTGATTTCTTGGCGACCCCAAACAACAGACAGAATCTCATCAGCAGAAAAATTTGCAGTGTTTCCACTTGCCATCAGACCATCACTTGATGACTTGCCAAAATCAACACCGTTTTCACAGACACTGAACATCCCCTATCACATTCCCGTACACAAGCTGCTTTCTATCAAGAATGAAATGTATGTATATTAAGTCACTAGTTTGGTATTTCACCGAATTCGGCAGACAATGCTACAGCTCCAGTCTTCCGGAAACATAAATGCCTAGCGATGATCCCCCCTCACAATAGCGTATCACGCCCACTTCTTGACAAATACACGATCGCGCCAAAGGCAGACTACGAGTGTCAACATTTTCGCCATGATTGCCTCTAATTGCCGCAAACAGGGTCCTTAAGTGAAGAAGAAGACTATTGCAACACTTCATCTAGAAATGCTGCATGTCATGCATACCAACCATTGTTTGTGCTTTGGGCCCCTGAGAGACTTAAAAGCAGCTTGAAATGCAAAAAAGAAAATATTTCTACAAAAACCTTTTCTGCCAGTAATGCCCATTAAAAACAAACAGGGGTGTTGCCAGGGATGCTGATTCCAAGACAAATTTGTGAATGGCGAGCCCAGTCTTTCTTCATGACATCTTTTTGTATTGGCAAGACATAGGCTCATGAGCAAAACACACAATTACCCACTGCATGAAGTGTTTATCGAAATCAAAAACGATGTTGCGGCCCGGATTTTTAAAGGGAGATGAGCTTGGTGGGTACGAATCACAAATGTATTTCTAACTTTCTGTTGGGAGCCATCTGTAATGGAAAACGGAACACCTGGGTCTAAGCGGGGAGTGCCCCCACCCGAGCGTGCACGACATTGGCCGAAATTTAGCCGACCCTGATAGTAACATCCAAACGAATCTCTGAAAATGTCTGCATTACACTTGTCATTAAAATTTGGAATTAAAAGAAGCGAGGAGAGGACGCAGTAATAGACCAAGCGATGCACTACCTGAACTTGATACTTAGTGCCAGGAGCAACAGACGGTGCGCCAAATTTGCTGAGTAATACAATTCTTGGATCATTGTTCCAGAAAATCCTCATAGCAGCAATTAGCATTTAAAAAGGTGATAAATAACTATACCAAGTCACTCCCCCCGCGTCCCCAGCGAGCCTGCTTAGTGTTTAGTGCAGATGCATACAATGTAGGTAGTGTCTGCTAAAGATTAGGGCTGGTGCCTGTCTGGTACCAGTCATGCATGACAGACTAGTCATTGGATGCAAAAGGCGTACCTGGTTTCAATATATATGCATAGAATCCATATGCTTTATGATGCATTATTATCAATACCCATGGAAATCGCCAAAATAGTTTTGGCGAGAGGCTCCATTTGTCCATATGCAGCTTATGTTTAAACGGCAGAAATGATGCACGATGGATATAGTACAGAAAAAGTTCATCTCCAATGTATGTCATTGACGTCTGACGTACCGTTTGCGCCGGACGACCGCCTGATAGTATCACGGTCGGTCCACCAGATGGCGCAGCGGACGTTCAACCAGCTAGACCATAGCAACGTAATGTAAGTCAAGTGTTGTTTTTCCCGTGGTGCGCTACCTTGGGTCTGCTGCGAGCGCGCCACGTTAATTTTGATAGGGGGCATTGAGAACCTATGTGTCTCATAAAGTTAAAGCGTACCATGACGATACCGACGGTCTTCCACTAGCGGCGCCTTTTTCTACCCACGAATCAGCAGAACGTATGCGGTCATAACTGCTCACAGGCATGGTGCATACTTTGAAAACTCTGGCACGGGTGGTATGGAGCTCCAGTGTGTCTCCCTCAAATGCTTCCCTACAGGCTGGGTGTTGGAATGATGGCGGCAAGATGATGCATGAAACAATACTATAACCCGTATGTTCTGTATAAATTGGATGTCATTCTGGTGAATTGCCGTTTTAGTGAATCCTCAGGAGAATTAAATAGTGCATGAAAAGAGTCACTGAACCATGTGTGAAAAGCAAAACATAAAAGCAAGTCTATGTGAGACATACCGTCATTTGTATCAAAACATGTCCCAAGGGAAACCCGCTCCCTAACTTCGCTGCATGTATATATATATATATATATATATATATATATATATATATATATATATATATATATATAGATATTCTTACTAGTCTACGGAGCAAGTGTTTCTGGGCGGGCGTGTGGAAGTACCCCTCCATCCAGATGTGGTTTGAAGACACTTAATTCTGAGGAAATATCGGTCTCAATTGATGACGGCGATATCGGTTCCATCAGTTTTGTGGAATTCATCCCAAAGCCACAAAGTTGCGTCTGTGGACATAAATAAAGTTTAATATTTCAAACGTTATGAGCCAACTGGTATGAGTCCTCGAGTGAGCTGAAATGGCTCGTCGTGAACTTACAATGTTGCGTACCGTGAGCACACAGCCTGTAGCCCAGACCCAAACGCATCAAGCATGGTCAATGTCCTATAGATGCAATGCGATAAAAACAATATTTGATAAAAGGAAGAACGCATTGAGCCTTGTTTGCTGGGTATTCTGAGCTGGGATATATTATCCTGGCAAAAATCGCTCTAAAATAGACGAGAAGATACTGCCTAAGTGACGTCATCAAGGAAACATTAGTTAGAATAACAAAATGGCACGCTTTAAGCTGTGCTAATGCTCATGAGTATAGCTAATACTTCATTAATGATATCGCTAAACCAGTAGCTCCTGGTCTATTGGAGGTCGATGATTGTCATAATAAGACCTCCTATCTCACAACCATATATCCACAGCCTAATGTGATGCAATGCAACGTGAAAATGCTCATGCTGCATCATATAGACTCTGGTATTAAAAGGTCGGGTTGTTATTTTTACTGACACCGTTATTACTGGTACTAATAGATAGGCAATCGGGATGTTCACGTGGCTAAAATTGAAACAGGTATCATGTTTGTGAGGTCCCAGCTCGCGACAGCGAAAATGCCCGGAAATGATCGACAACCACAGACGCAGATGATGACCGGCACACGTACAAGCACACGCAATCACATACTTCTCTGGCACAGATATCAAACTGTGCCTAACATGGATATGGACACCGAAAAATCCTGTTATCCTGACCGTGGAGGGATCATGTCCACGCTTTAATCGATAGGGCTTAAGGAGAGCGATCGGCTGGCGTGCCCTGATGGAGTTTTTGACGTCAGCTGCGAGCACCCGAGTTACGTGGCAGAGTTGTCAAGGGACGCCTTAAAAAGTCATCTGCCTATAATCCCTAATTAACTGGCGGAAGCAAATATAAATATTGTTGCAGGTATCTCAACGTTACATATTAAAGCACGTGAAATGGTTTGGTCAAAATAGTGCACCTGCCGACCACGTGCAGCCGCAGAATGCAAAAGCGGCGCCTGAAGGGAGTGTGGGGGGGGGGGGGGGGGTGATGGGCGAGGGAGCTCCAGAGCAACACTCATATTGAACATTGCCTGTGGTGCCACAGAAACAGAACAGAATAGCCTCCACCCTCGCTCCCTGAAAGCATTAGCCAACGAAGATCCCGCTAACTGTGTTCCCAATGGTCGGAGATTCGTGTCATTCTTAATTGCAATGCAGGTCCGTTAAACGCTTGGCCCTCTGTTTGAGAGTGTATGTGTGTGGGATGGGGGGGGGCACGTCTGGTGTGTGGGATGGAGGGGGGCACGTCTGGTAACGGCTGAAGCATTAGAACGATGTTGGCGTCCTTAATGTCTCAGAATATTGTCATAATGATGATGATGATAATTGCACCGCTTATGTCGTTATCGTTATTTCGGTGACGGCCTGCCAGTTGACAGGAAAACCGTAAGCACACGCCATGGGGTTCTGAAATGCGTGGGTGATATGTGATTGAGCATGAGCCTGACACAGCTTGAAGTCAATCATTTAGGAAAGGAAATGAGTTCCTACGTCTTCAGTCCTGAGTGGTTTTATCGTTTGTTCACTGACCACTGCAGCTTACTCGTAATCCAGCACATTAAACCCGCTC
The DNA here is from genome assembly GCF_011947565.3 of Pollicipes pollicipes. NCBI lineage: Eukaryota > Metazoa > Arthropoda > Thecostraca > Pollicipedomorpha > Pollicipedidae > Pollicipes > Pollicipes pollicipes. Next base: position 40,431,109 of record NW_023596545.1, on the reverse strand, counting down.
ATCTAGCCGTCATGGCTTATAATGTTTTGTGTAGGGTCAACTGATGCTGCGTAGAGTGTCAAACGATCAGAGTACACCTTTGCGTGACGTCAGCACCTCTCGTGGTCACCATTGGCCGTCGATTCGGTCACGGCCGGCTCGCCGGCTTGATTACACAGCCGGCGGTGCAAGGGCCGTCATTACGGGCGGAGGGTCCGTTGGCGCCCGCGCCCGCCGGCCGGCTGCCTCCGCACGGCCGCGCACTGCCACCGGACCGGCAGCGGCTCCGGCACCGGCCCCTGGGCCGCGGGCAGCGGCAGGGGCACGCGGCGGAGCTGCCGCCGCCGGAGCCTGCAGACGTCCGCTCGAGGTGAGGTCCGGGACTCTGGGGGTGATGGGTGGCAGACGAGACGGAGAGAAGTCCAGATGCTGCTGCGACAAAGGGGAGGGGGGGGGGGGTTGTTCGTTCATGGCGAGAGGGCCGGCCTCATCTCGGCGATATACGCGGCTTGTGATTAGAGGACAGACTGCTGCAGGAATGGGAAGCCATCGAAGTCTGCGGTGGTGCGGGGATAGAGGACAGGTTACTGCGGATTCAGAGGACAGATTGCTGCGGTGGTGTGTGGTAAGAGGACACGTTGCTGCGGTGGTGCAGGGTCAGCGGGCAGATTGCTGCGGTGGTGTGTGGTAAGAGGACAGATTGCTGCGGTAGTGCCGTGTCAGAGAACAGATTTCTGAGGTGGTTTGTGGTTAGGGGACAGACTTCTGTGGTGTCCAGCTAAGACCACAACCTGCAGAGACCGCGGGCTTCTAGCTAACCGCGACTCTTCAAAAGCATTTAGTACGGTCTCTGACCCTAAGCCGCCGGTCTAAATCTACGATCGATCAGTTCGCTCTGCTGAACAGCGGCTGAGGGAGCCGTCAATCTCCGGGCGCGACGGCTACGGCTCCTCTCACCGTGACAGCGGGTGTCGTGGGACCGGCACGTGCCACGGCCAGACCCGCCGGCGGCGCGACGAGCCTGGCGCGGCGGAGACACTCGGCGTGCGGCGACCGACGCTGCACCCAGTGGGCTGCCCGACCGGGGTCGTGAGTATGCCGTCTGCGGTCGGAGAGCGAATTTCGTTGCCACATTGTTTTCTTAATTGTTGGAGCACATGCGAATTTTAAGCCACTGTGCTGCTCAACGCAAATAGGTCCCACGAAAAAATTCAGGAATCCTGCGAGCTTGTGATATCAATTAATATCCTGAGTCAGACAGGTATATTTGCTTCAAATGTAGGGAATATAGATAGCTTGATACATTAAACGCGTGGATTCAGTCAAATCAGGTACATGCATTCGGATGCTCCCATTCTATCTGATGTATATCTACGACTTTCAGGAGTGGATCCATCTCGAGGGGCCTGGACATGAACTCTCACTGTGCTCCGTTGAGGAGCACCGACAGAGGCTACGAACCCCCAGAATTGTTGTTTTCTCTCGGGCCTTTTGACGTCTTTGCGTTTTAGGCTTCGAAACGAGTGCCTCCTAGGTACCTTGTCTTTCGGCAGTCCTTGGCGGCTCCCGCCCCCTGGCGTTTGGATGCAGCGGCGCAGCTAGGATTGTCTGACTAACCAGACATGTACCTGGTTCCCGGCTTTTGGTCTTGGTTCCCAGTTTTGGTTCTTAGTTCCTCCTGGCGCATTTGATAAAATAAAGCCCTGGATCCTGGCTCCCACCAGTCCTTTCACGAAACACTATCTTGGATTGTGGTTCGTACCGGTCATTTCGACAAACCAACTTCCTGGGTCATGGTCTTCACTGTTTCTTAAGAGAAAACAAAATCTTGAATCCTGGCTCCAGCTGGATCTTTCGGCACACCAAGATCTCAGTTTCCACTGGTCCTGTCGACATAGCGATAAGCTTGGTTCCCACCGGTTCCTCTGAAAAACTAAGCCCTGGATCTTGGTTTCCTCTGGTTCTTTAGCATACCACTGGCCTGGTTCCGGCTCCTAATTCTCATTGGTTTCTTTGAAAACACTGGATCTTGTATACTGGTTGCCACTGATCTTTTAAGGACAGGACTCTCACTCATTGCTCGCAGCCACAAAGTCATGCAAGTCACACAGGACGTTCTACATGTTCTTGCTTTCGTATCTACTAAAAGAAAGTCATACACCATCAACAAGTCAATCAGCATGTCCAAATACCATCAATGCAACTAAAAAACTTAACTGCTAGCTATAAATTATTTTCCTGCAGCTTTGAAGAGAGCGCCTGACAGCTGCAACTATCCAACAGGATAGCCCATACGTTTCTGTTCTCGTGCCACAGGCAGGTAAAACAATCGGCATGCCCTGATGTCATCGCAGCAACAACAAAGCTTAAATGCTAAGTGAAGATCAGTGCCTACAGCTTGTGTCTGACATCAGAAGCAATCTCGCATGATACCTAACAGATGTATGCTTTCACATCACATGAGAGTTACAACCATAGGGAAGTCCATATCCCCATACCACCATTACAACCAGTAGAGCTTTACTGTTAGTTGAAGACGATTGCCTAGCATTTACGGCTGTGTACCATCAGACAGCTGAAGCCATGTGCTCATAGTAGGGGTGTTTACTATGAATGGTGCGCTAATTAGCCACATTTCGATTTTGCAATACTTCACTAGATAACAAGGTTATAGCAACACTGTTAGAATTTCAGCTATCCAACCATCAGGGTCTCTCTAAAATGCTGTCAGAGTTGCAGGTGCCAGAGTCGCAACAGTGCTTCTTCATGAAACGTTTCGTATTTTCCTCTGACAAAGTGGAACCAGAATATGGGCGCCAGGAAGGAGTCAGATCGCTGAATTGAAAAGTTCAAAAAAGTTCCGTAAAAGATGCATATGCTGTGTTCAGGCCCCTCATGCCTTTCAAACATGCAAAGTCCTATAAAATGGCGCCCTTCCAGTTGGTATCGAAACAAAATGTCAGAACAGACGGCTGCATGTCAGATGATATGGATGATACATACGTCAGAAATCAGGTGTTGACGCAATCAGACTGGTTTCGCTGGTGTGGGTCGGCCAGCTGATAACATAAGAAAGTCAGCTGAATAAAGAAGGCAAATCGGTTCTTCAACCAATGTCTACAAACTTACACAGTCTCTGAGTAAATGTGAAACAATGGTAGCACATTTTCCTAGCAGGTCATCATATCTGATTCTAAACTGATGAATTTTGGTAAATACAGTTTGGTATGAACACAATCATCTATATTTTCTAATTTTCTAGTTTCTATCTACATTTTGTATAGACGAGCCATTTCTAAATGGTAAATAGAAATATGCCAGTTGGCCAAGCTCATCCAGCAAAGCCTATGTTTTTGACTCGTTTGGTTGCTGCCCTATATCGCTTGAGCCAAAACGAGAAAAAAAAAACGAATGGCGGAACAGTGGAATAGTTCGGTTCACGTTAGGTCAGATACTGCCGCTATGTTATGTGCTATGCTACGTGCTCACTGTTCTTGTTGTTAAGATGCCCTCGTGGAAGCTTGTGGTCATCTGCGTTTGTGGCTGCTGAGGGTAATTGGGTTGGAAAGGAACTACCATTATAGTCCCCGGTAAGGACCTGTTGGCAGGCGGAATGAGAGATAAACGCACAATAATTTCAGCGAATCTGGGGCTATTGTGGTGAAGCAGCAATTGTCCATGTCTGCAGACATTCTAATACATATGAAGGGAGGAAGGTCTAGGCTGCAAGAGCCAAAAGTGGGTGTTTTAGCCATTCATAAAAGACCAGGGGCGAATCCGGAGCGCGTGACACAGCGCCATGCCCCCTCCCTTGGGCCCCGAAGTTGTCATAGGCTTCGAACGGGCCCGTATGCGGCCGAACAGACGCAGTTTTTACAACAAAACGCGGCAAAGTTTGACATCTTTTTGCATTCAGGTGAATGTGAACAGCCGCAAGCGAAAGTGAAGGGCCCTCGAGAAGAAAAAAAAAAGTTTTTCACTGATTGAGATGGTGGCAGTTGGAAACTTTTAACGCTCATGACGATGTCCAGAGGCCCTAAGCTGTTTCCAGGGGCCCTATATGTCCACTTGCAGGTTCAATCCTACTGTCAAGGAGTCTGCGACGTTGCCCCTGATTTCCTTGCATTTGTTCGGAGAACCCTGCGTTGTTGCTCCCTTCCACGGACTCTTCCATTCGCCCGAAAAGCTCTATACGTTATAGCCGGTGCCCTATATCTCAATCTACCGGGATATTCTCTAGGGGCCCTTAACGTTGTTCTCAGTTAGCCCACTGGCATTCTCAAAATATGATCATGGGCCCTTAACATTGGTCCAGGGCTCTTCCAATTCTTTGTCACTTGCTAAGCCCCCACGCTCTTGCCGGATCCCCATTTGCTGACCTGCTTGAGTACACCGGGTCGTTCGGGGCTCTCCAAAGTGGGTCTTGGGCGCTTCCTATTTGAATGGAGGACCCTACGCACTTGTCGGGACCCCATCTGTTAATCTCCTCGAGTACACTTGATCGTTCGGGGTCTCTGTGCATTGGGTTTTGCTATTTGAATGTAGGGCCCTGCGCTCCTGTCGGGAGGCCATTTGATAATCTGCTTGGGCACAATCGATCATTCGGGGACAACCACACTGGGTTTTGGGTGTTTTTTTTTATCTCAATGGAGGAACTTGCGCTTTCGCTGGGGTCCGCATCTGAAAACCTGTTTGGGTACACTCGATCGTTCGTGTCCTTTACATTGTGTCGTGGATATTTCGTATTGAATGGAGCGCCCAATGCTTTTGTCGAGGGCCTCATCTGTTTGCTTCTGATTGGGCGCACTGGATTTCTCGGGGAACCTTCTCATTGCGTCTTGAGTACTTCCTATTTGAATGGAGGCCCTACGCACTTCTAGCGGGGCCAGTATGCAAACATGCTCGGGTCGCTATCATTCCTCGGGCCTTCATATTGTGCCTTGGGTACTTCTAATTTGAATGGATGCCCCCATGTTCTTGTCGGGCCCATCTTCTAAGCTGCTCGGGCCAGTGGCGGATCCAAAGGAGGGGGGGGGGGGCACGGAACTATGCCCCCCTTGTGCCTCAAGGGGGCCCGCAGACCCCGAAAGGGCCCATGACCGACCGAACCGACGCAGTTTTCTAACACAGAACGCAGCAAAATTGGACGTGTTTGGCTTTTCAGATGGCCAAGAAAAGACCCAAGCGAAACAAAAGACCTTGTAAGCAGACAAAGTTGATTTTTCGCTGATTGGGAGGGTGGTGATTGGGGGCATTTTAAGGCTCAGCACGCTGCCCAAGGGTGTACCGCTGTTGCAGGGGCACTTTATGTCCACTGTCTGGGTCAATCTGATCGGTAAGGAGCCCTTCACGTAACCTTGATCTCTGCATTTTCTCGTATGGCCCTATGCTGCTGTTGAGACACTATCTGCTAACATGCCTAGGCATTCTTGATCGATCAGGGGCCCGCACGGATCCTTCCCATTCACCAGACAGGCTCTATACGTTTTTTGCCGGGCCCCATATACCGGGGTACACTCAGTTGCTTAGAGGTCCTTCATATTAGTCTCGGGTTCTTTCCACTTGTTCGGAGGGCCTTATACTGTTGCTGGGGCCCATATAGGGTAAGGCACCGAGCAACTCGATGCTCAGGGGCCCTCGACATCGATCTGGGCTCTTTCCCTTTGATCTCGTTTGGGAAAGATCTTCACTCCCATTGGACCCCTTTCTGTTACCCTGTCCGGACACTCTTGATCGCGCAGAGGTACTAATCCACGCGCACTTGTTTTGGGTAATTCCCATTGCTCGGAGGGTCCTGTGCTCCAGCCGGGGTCCTACATGTCAACCCGCCGGGGCACTCCCGATCGTTCGGGGGCCCACCGCGTTGGTCTTGAGCTCTTCTCGCTTGCTCTAAGGACGCTCTGCTTGTCGACGGAAGTCTCTTTGCTGGCCTGCTGAGGCACATGTGATCGCTCATGCTCCGTCATTATTGGCCCTGGTTCTCTAGCCTTCAAGCAGCAGTCGGGTATGTGCTGATGAATTTTCACGCGCAACTGTCGAACATAATTTTACGGATCGCCTACGTCGCATGTGCTATTTCATGTGTTGTGTATGTGTTGTGTTTTTGACACCTTTTATATCTGTGGATCACGTCCTTGACATATTTTCAATGCCGTGCTATTTTGTGGTCCTTCATAGCAAACAAAGCAAACAAAATCGGCATGAGTCATCAGCCATTAGGCAATAGTATTGACCAGCCAGCTAGCTTTAAATAAGCCAGAAATCAAGTTGTGTTGGATTTATGTAATTTGGCAGCCAACAGCCAAAGTTTATTTTGCCATGCTTTGCGAAAAACGTGGTCTCAAAATGACAGGATTCGCCATGATCTGGGGCAAATAAATAAGCTCCATGCATCGGCATGCGTAGCACGTCTAGTTTTCTAGACCTGCGAACAGTAAGACGGGTTCCCATTGCAAAGGGCATGCTAAGAACTTTAAAATTTGGTGCCTGGAATGCAAGGATTTTGTTTTCGGGAATGTCCTAAACTCTGGGAAGCCCACAGCATTGCGTGCTCCACCCCCCCCCCCCCCCCCTAGACGAAATCCTGGATTCGCCCCTGTACAACAATGCACGCATGCAGACAAATGAAGCGGTCAAATTAATACGGCTTCATTATCTATGTTTCAACACATGTCTGTTTTTAACTTTCTGTCGGGAGCCATCTGCAGTGAAAATAGAAAATGTCGGTCTAGGGCCCACGCTTCTTTGGCTGCGCCTTTGCCCCGGTGTGCAGTATCCTGCAGCGAGCAGATCGGTATAGGATGTCCTCCGGACGCTCTCCATACTTTTTGTGATATACGGTACCTCGCATGCGCTAAGAGAGAGAAAAAAACCGCGTGCCCACCGCGTGTATGTGCAACATCTATCATGCATTACGACACCACGTTCATATATGTTTTGCTGCGGTAAGCACTGTATCGCTGAAGCTGGGCTGTTGAATTTGATTTGACAAAGCGTCATGCGTAACAAATCAAACATACCACCATGTCTATATATACATATATATATATATATATATATATATATATATATATATATATATATATATATATATATGGGTGTGTGTGTGGGTGTGTGGATGTGGGTGCGGGTGTGTGTGGGTGTGGGTGTGTGGGTGTGGGTGTGGGTGTGTGTATGTGTGTGGGTGTGGGTGTGTGGGTGTGGGTGTGGGTGTAGGTGTGTGTGCATACAGATAAATCAAATGCATTCTACTGAATGACACTTGCCTGAGGTAACACAAATCACCCGTTTCTACTGAAAACACAGTCTGAAGTCTGGTCCGGCTTCGAGGGCCTGCTGCGTAGATCAGTGCTTTATGCGAGCGCACGATCACTTTTTCCACGTGCCTGGCCGAGATGACACTGATGACTTCACATTTCCCAGACCTCATTTCTCGTCACATCGTACGTTGGGCATGCTCCGTCTCCAGCCAACGGTCACCAGACTCCCATCCCCACCGCTCTCCCCTCTCCATCGGTCGCGACGCAGCCGGCGGCGTACGTGAAATCTGGCGGCGACACGCGGCCCGGCCGCACGGCGGGCCTCTCTGACAGTAAGTGTCTCATCGGCGGCCGGCATGCGCGCGGCGTGGAGCCGTTATCGAGTTAGGAGTCGATTGACCGGCGATGTATGGTAATTTATGGACGCCCCCGTCGCGCCGGCGCCGACGGTCCGCTCGTCGGCGGCGCCGCCACACGCGCGGAAAATTCGGCAGATAAAAGGCCAGAAGAGTGCAGATGATAGCGGCAGTTATGGATTGGACGCCGCCGATTGATTTTTATCTTTCCGGTGTCGCATGCGGAGGGGAGTTGAATAATGGTCAGCGTTCAGCAGTCGGCAGCTGAAATCCAGCTCTGGACATGCTTGTAACGGGCCGTAGTCTCCTCGGGATATGACGCATAGGGAACTTTCATCACGCCTACATACCGGAATGGCGTATCTTTGACTGCCAAACCTCACCAGTCGTGCATTTGACGGGCTTTGTTTGCGTAAATACTTAGCACGCCACCATGCAACATTCAGGAAAAGTAGCATGCTTTGGTAAGTGTTCTGCTGCAGTATGTGGAGTTTGCAGACGCTTGTTAGTTTGTTGAACCATATGTGGTTCTCATGCAACGTTCATTACAATGCTCCTCCGCACCCCATTAACACGAACAAAGTCAAATCTTGGATTTGTTCTCATTTACTTTTGTGCGATAAGCAGTAAACTAAAAGTGGTTCTTTTCGGCGGATAGGATTAGTTCCACTCTCTGCACCTCCACGGCATTGATGTGTTGTTTTTCACAGTGATCTCTGGGATTGTATGATGTTGTGACAGCAAAGACGAAGCGTAAAGCAAACTTACATTTGCTGTCGGAGTTCACCTAATGTTCACCGTCGTTTTGGTTTATCTGGTGTATTTGTCAGGGGATGCCGCGTCTTTGCAGCACTCCGTTTCTAATTGCGTGTTATTTATTGATTTACGATTCCGCACACCCCGTTGGATAGAGGCGGTCCCTTCTGGTCAACTGTTCACGGGTGATGGGTAGGTAGAGCATACTGTTGGGTTTAGCTGTGTTTGAAAACTGAATACGAATGCAGCTTCGTAAGAATGAATATTCTGCATCGCTCAGGTAATATCCTTTTGAAGTAATATTGGGTTGCATGACGATGTTTTTTTGTGATGATGTGCCACACATTCTCCATGAGAAAACTGAAAATATATGAGTGGTTTCAAATCTGTTATTAGCCTCCTGGGCTAACGAATTAATGTTGACGTTCTGGCGTGAGCCATTGCGGAGGAACCTAACCACGTGTTGTTACCAAATGTGTTGGGGTTTTAGGTAGCTTGTATTTGGAGTCCCGTGCCAATACCCAGTGACGCCTCGGCGCTCAGGCGCTCCGTGCCCATGCCACGTGCTTCGCTTGGTGCCTCGGTGCTTAGGTGCTTGCTTTTGCCTATGAGGCCTAAGGGGAGGCAAGGCAATTGAGGAAGGTCCTCATGGAGCCGATCACCTAGGCGCCATCTAGGACCATCCTCAAGATCATGGAACCAGGGCGCTAAACTCCATGTAGGACCTTCCTTGAGCCCATGAAGCCTAGGCGGCAGGTTCCATGCAGAACTTTCCTTCAGCCCAGGTCTTCATTTGCCTACGTTGAGTCTGTTCCTGACAAAGTGATGCTGCAGCAAGTGTGGTGTGAACAAGCGAGAGAAGTGAAGGGCTATTGAACTATTGTCACATCTTTCCGCGTAATGTCACGACCAAACACTTGTTTGCTGGGCTCGCTCCATTTCGGCTGACATGCGATTGCCCGGCTCATGACCAAGCCCGCTGCCCTGACCGCAGGCGACCGAGTGCGTGCGAGCATTGTCGCCCCCGGGTGGAGCTCACAAGAGACCCCTTTGAATTTGGACTCGCCACACTTGGCAACAGCCGCCGGTGGTGGACAGATGAGGGCTTTGTCCGGTAAAGTGGTTCCTCTCCGGTCGGGAGCCTCCCTGAAGCTGGCCACGGTCTTGGGCTCGGGGGCGAAAGCTCTCCTCCTCTGAGGACTTATGCGTCGAACTTCGAGAACAGTTTCCAAAGAGTTGGTTTAGCTAGGCTCGTTCACGACCCTGGTTCCCTGCTTACAGTGTCACTGCCCTTTAGGGCGCACCCCTGTCCGGCGGGTCACTCCTCAGTTGGTGAATTACTAGGTAACTGCCAGAACGCGCCGCCCATACCTGTTCTATCGCGGCCAGGTTATGGGCGTTTTACGCCCAAACTCCGCCTCCGTCTCGAGCTGCTTTGCATTTAGATTGGCCGGGCCATTAAGCGGAGATGAGAGGCGGTGTTTGTGGTAGAGATATGTGCATACGGGCGCACTGAATGCGCTCATCTTGTGTGTGTGTGTTAAACAGTGTGGTGCTTTTGCAGGCAGTACAGCGTGTAGAGAGGTGCGGATGCTTACGCCGTAATGCTTATAAGCGCAGAACCGTTTGTGATCTAGAAACGTTCTCATGTAAGGCTAAGCCTTTTTTACAGTAAAGACGCTTTTTGACAGCTTTTTTGAGAGATCCTGGACATTATTGCCATGAAACAAACGTTGGGCTTCCGAAAGTGGTGAGGGCATACTGGGAGCTTCAGCAGTGCTTTGAAGGCGTTGTGACATTTGTTTTCGTTCGTTTCGACTTTCGTTGTCGGGGTTTTGTAAATAAGCAGCATGTTGACATAGGTTTGGAAATAGTAAAATCCCGACTAAAATTTGTTTCCGAGGGCCGTAAATTAATATGAAATTCCCCTGCAACATAACAAATGGATTGCATGTAAGACTGCAAGTAATTCTGGTGATGACGTAGCCGAAAAGATCATTCGGGCCATGCTCCTCACTCCCAACCCCTGAGGTAGCAAAGAGCCCTAGGACCGAATGTTCCAATGCTTCTCAACAGTTTAAAACCGTATGGCTTCTAGAACATTAAAACACGGATGCCCAAGGTATCAATAGGACAGGCAAGTTGGATCACGAACCTAAGAAACCCCTGAAATCCACAAACAGGGCCTGTTATTTTAAACAACGGATAGGTATTACCTTGGCTGGAACGGCCCTATAGCCTGATCTGGCATTTGTGTCTTGAGCGAAGTCCTGGCTATGTCGTCGAATTCCTATATTGCCATACGACAGGAATTTTATGTTTTTCATTTTTAATCGAAAGAACTTTTTTTTTCTTTTTCCGAAAGTTGTCTTCGTAAGTGACTGCCAAGTACTTTGTTCACCTAACTCAAGGCTGTGGACTTAGGCACACTGGGAAAGCTTGAAATTCATGAAGACACTTGGACACCCAGTTAATAGTCAGCGACTGCTTCACAGTCTGCATCTCATGCCCACTCTGCAGCAAGCTGTGGCTCTGTATTCCACAGAAAACTTACGGAGGTTTGAAATGTGTAAAGCACCACGGGTAGATATGTGAAGAACGTTACTAATGGCTTGGACCGGAGAAGTTATTCGCCACACCCATATGGCGGTTTGAGATCTGAGGAGCGCTTTCTCAATAGCAACACATATTTCAAACGTCATCGAAAGGGCGGGAAATGTGCCAGCAGTCGTCTCCTTCATGTACGACAGCTTGATCTTGTGTCAAGGCTCTTGATCTGCAGGTGCTGGCACTAACTTTCCCGTGGTCAAACTTCAGTGCATGTGAAAATGATCGCCGATATTAATACTTCGAGGTTTGTAATCCATTTCTCATCACCGGATTGACGGGTGCGGTGTCATCTAGTGAGACGAAAAGATGAACGAATAAATTCCAATAATTTTCAAAAGATCTTGAGCCATCCCTTGAGATGGCCATCTAAAAGTAAGGTCACCAAGCGCACATAAGACCAAGCCCTGCGACATTGTCCCACTTATTCATGTACCTCCAAAACACTCAGTAAGATGCGCCAAAGCTGCACTAATGCGACTCGAGCTTGGTCGCAGGGGGGCCAGCCCGGTGATCGACCCCAGAAGACCAGCGAGACCGCCAGATCTCATCACTAGCACGCGCGCGTAATTACAGCCCGCGTCCGTCTCCCAGAAATCGGGCAGCGGGCCCGTTCCTCTCGTAATCACGATCGCCGAGACCGAGCCAGAAGAGTGGCGGACCGATCTGCACAGACCGCGGACGGTGCCGCGGGCGGCCGTGCCGTCGACAGTTCTGCTCTGATGTGGCATGACTGAAGTAGATATCCGAGCCGGCGTGATTATTGTGCGTGCCCTGTAATTTCGCACACGAAGGGTCGGGATGCCACGCGAGCCGGTACAACCGCGCGCCCACAGCCGACCTCCCACGCTGGGCGAGTGCCTTGCCAGTTATGCCACCCAGGTCTGAGTGGGAGGATGCTGCACAGAACAGGAGCGCATCAAGGCGATCACTGAGTGGCGCATTAACAGCGAATCATGTATGTCATAATAGCTGTTGACTACGTGGTGAACAGCGTGTGCATCTATTGGAACGTTGATGAGTCATGGGTGCTACCGTGAATGTGCCAATCATTTTCAAGGTATCTCCTCATACAAAAACGGCTCAAACGCATGCCCCGTGTGTTACTGACGTACGGTAAGCGCAGGTTGACCTCATGTCCGAATTGCATAGTCGCGGTCTGATGATCCGGCCACCCTATGCCCCGAACCGGTATCACGACCCTGTCACCCCGGTGCCCGGTCTGGTGACCCCGCCACCCTGTACCGCGGGCCGGTATCACGACCCTGCCACCCTAGTGCCCGGTCTGGTGACCCCGCCACCCTGTACCGCGGGCCGGTATCACGACCCTGCTACCCCCGGTGTCCGGTCTGATGACTCCGCCACCCCGTACCACGGGCCGGTATCACGACCCTGCCACCCCGGTGCCCGGTCTGGTGACCCCGCCACCATGTGCCCCGAACCGGCATCACGACCCTGCCACCCCGGTGCCCGGCCTGGTGACCCCGCCACCCTGTGCCGCGGGCCGGCATCACGACCCTGCCACCCGGGCGCCCGCTCTGGTGACCCGCACACCCGGGTAGGCCCTTCTCGAGTGCAGCGCCTGCCCCCCTGTCGGGCATCCATCAGGGCGCGTTCGGAGCCGGGCGACACGTAACGACACCAGGAAATGACCCCCGGTTCCGTCGCGCGCTCGTTTGTCATCGGCTTCGACGCCGTCAGCATCGGCGGCGACGATCGGCCTCGCTGAAGCTGGAGATAGGGAGAGGCTGGGAGGAGGGGCTCGGAGAGAGAGAGAGAGAGAGAGAGAGAGAGAGAGAGAGAGAGAGAGAGAGAGAGAGAGAGAGAGAGAGAGAGAGAGAGAGAGAGAGAGTGAGGGAGAGAGAGAGAGAGAGAGAGAGAATGAGAGAGAGAGAGAGGCAGACAGACAGACAGACAGACAGGCAGACAGACAGAGAAAGGCAGAAGGGGAGAGGAGCGGACGGCAGCGGTCAGACGGCGAGGAGAAGAGGACAGGGAGCGGGGAGGAGAGGGAGGAAGAGGGAGAGAGAGAGAAGGGGGAGAGGATCAGGAGCAGGGACGGAGGATAGAGGTTGAGACGGAAACGGAGACGGGTACAGACGTTTGTATGCACTGAGATGGAGACAACGACAGACAAAAGCGATAGAGGCAGAGATGGAGCGACAAAAGTATGATCCGGATACATAAGTGATATGGAGACGGAGATGGAGAGAGAGAGATGGAGACAGGAAGCGTCCTGCTTACGAGAAAGCCTTCCTTGTTTTGATCAAAGAAAATGTCTAAATAGCGCGCATTATTGCTCTTGTAGCATTATGGCGCAGCATCATTACCGCACAGAAACCAGCGCGTCGCTCAGCCTTAATGGCAGCTAATGCGGCTAATACACCGTCCCCTCGGTGGCCGGCTGGCTCGTCAAAGCCGGGCGGGCGCGTCGTCGGCTCCGGCGTCCCTCGGTCGCTTCCGGCGCACTTCCGGCCCGGCCGAACTTCCGACTTCGGGTCGTGTCGTCACATATCATCTGTGGCGGGCTCCAGATGCCGGCTCAGCCGTCCGCGGCGGTGTTCGGTGGCCGAAGTGGGGTGTCGCCACGCGGCCAGGCGGAGGCCGCAGTGGGGCGTCGCGACGCGGACGGGCCCGGGCGCCGACGACTGCTCTCCTCGAGGATGTGGGCGCGACAGGGTGGTCGGGGCGATTGAGGGGCAATAGTGGCGTTGGTAGCGCTGTTGATGTACCACGTGTGGTTGTTCGGGAACAACAACTATGATGGTCACGTGCGCTGTATTTTCTGGTGATTCATTGACCACAGGAAGGATCTCCACGTTTCGAAATTGTAGTGACTTCTGATGGTCCGCCTCACTATACGTGTGTGGCAAACGGTCTAGCTTGTCATAACCCGACTCGAGCCATTAACACGATTTGACCCGTCCCACTTTCATCAATTTCAGCCAAATGCAAGTCTACCTGAATAGCTTCATATCATTAAAAGACGACGGGCGTTACCTGGCCACAAACGAGACGACACCGGTCCTCCTGCCATCTTCCCGGGAGTTCCGCTGGCAACGAGTGTATCCCGACAATCACAGGCCTTCCGAAAAGTGAACACGACATGACGTATCGTGCGTCACCACAGCTTCGAAGAAAAAGCCAAGACTAAAAATTACCGATTACGTCGAGGAACTCTTCATTGCACAGCAATTCGCTAGAGATTTGCGACTTTCTCCACGCTCTGCAAGAAACCATGAATTGGTTTGTCGAACGCTTCGAAGTCCTTCAGCCCTACCACCACCACGGGCATTTAGCTTCAGGTTCTTTCTGCACGCCTCATTTCACAATGACCACAGCTGACGGCCCGCTGTCATCCGACCCCGCCGCCGCCCGGCCAGCGGTGAGCTGCGATTACCGGCCATTTTAGCAGCCTCTACCGCGCGGGCGGTGGCGTGCTGGGCCGCCTCTGTCGGCTTCCAAACGCCCGCGGGCGGCGCGCTGCTAGGGTTTCGCGCCGTTTTTTGGCGGGCGCGACGGTTCGTGCGGCGCGTTCGGTTTCAGTGGCGCTGGGCAATCGGCTCCAGAGCGCCGTACGGTGGCCGACGAACGCGGGTTGGCTGCGACGCGCAGCGGTGGAGGCGGGTCGGGGGAGGGGTACTTTGTCTTTGACCACATGCTTGGCCTGGCTTCGTGTGGTAACAGACCGGGGTTGCCGCTCGTAGTGAACTGTGTTGACATTGGGTCAGCGGCGATGCATAGAGAGCACGACCTCAAGAAGTCCCAAATTGCTGTATTGTGAGTTAAAAGCTGTTATGTTGAGGTAACGGCGTTCAATATACCAGGAAGTACCTGGGAAGCAACGTTTTACTTGAAGACCGTAAACTCAACACGTGAGCTTTGGGCTCGTAATGCAGAAAAAGCAGGGACTGAATGTCTTTCTTTCTAAAATCAAGTGCAGATTACTCCCCATCAATTTCAGTCGAATTCTTACTCATTCATAACTGTACCGTTCGCACCATTGGCTGTAACGATATGGCACGGTGTATTCCGCTAAACGCATCAACAATATGTCGCATAAGCAGCTTCATCGAAAATAGCTCTGACCTGGATCGAAAGTACCTGCGCGTTTTCACTAGCTTGCAGACGCTGATAGCCACCGGCCCTGCGTCAACTTTGAAGGATGACGTCTCTGAAAGGGTCAACACGAGTGTTTCGACAGCGGAAGGGAGCATTGCGTGCTCTCTACATCGCGTGCTCTCTAGGGAACATCGCGTGCTCTTTACCCTCATGATGAAGTCTCATACCCCTCCCCTTCTTTGCTCCGCCTTCCTTCATTCCCCGACCGCACCCTCCCTTCGCACAGCCAAAGCATTGACCCACGCCCCAGCACAGCCACCAGGCCCCATCTGCTCCGGGCTCGACGATCGCCGGTTTCCCCGGCCGGACCGCCGCGGGGTGCGGCGACGCGGCGCGACACCCCTCCCCTACCCTCGGCCGGCGGTGACTTATGGTAACAAATTATACCGGCGCGCATGTCCCCGGCGACGGTGTTAGGGGAAAATTAAATGATGATACGGGCCACCCAGGGATAATCCAATCTGTAAGCAATCGGCTGGTGGGAGAGGCCTTCTGCCAGATTGGAGCCAGCAGTCAGCAGTATTCGGCGGCGCTGGGGGACTCGATCGGGAATGGAGATTTGGCGGAAGGGCCCCGCGGTAGAGTGGGGATTGAAACAGAGGCGCCGGGGTTCCGACTGGATGACGGCTAAATGGAGAGAGAAGTCAACGCAGTGTTGCCGTTTATCAGTGATCACAGATGATTCCAGGTGCGCGGGTTTTGCTGGATTGGGACCGCAGAGATTTGCGATAACGTCATTTTATGCCGGCAGATTATAAATTCTTTAAAAGGCATGGCTCAGTATTACCAGGTAATCATTACAGCCTGTCGTGTGGATCATCTATCTGTCGATGGAGTGGCTAACAACAGCTTGCATTTTCACCTCACTGTACTGATGAGACTTACCTCAGATTGCATTTTTCAGAGCCGTTGAGCGTACGCATGCCTAGTTGCACATACTTCGCCTTTTGCTATGTGTACTTATCAGCTTCTGATAAGGGCGGTGCAAACAGGGAGATTGCTCGAACTTCAGCATTCTCATCATCCTGGTGATATTTTATCCTCATAGCATGCAGCCAATCCGAGTGACATTTAGCGACGATGCGTATCCCACTCAACGATTATCGAATCTCATTACAAAGGGGTCATCCACATAACTATCATTCTGGACGCCCCTAAAAAGTAACAAGAGTATGGCATATGCACCGCTCTGTGCGGGTTTCCATCCCGGGCTGTGTATGGCATGCTTGGTCGGCCCTCTGGCCTCCACGATCACGACCTTCGACCCGGCGGTGGGCCGATACACTCCTGCCTGCTGGACCCGAAGAATAAACAAAACTTCACAGGCGTACACGGTCGAGCAAAGCGCTTTCGGAATTCGTTGCATATCCAAACAGAGTTGCTGAAAGCACAACATGCCAGGATTATCGTCCAGTAATTCGAAACCACGTTTGACTCGAGACATATTCTATGTCCTGTAATTCTATATCCTGTGTCGCCGGCGGAGTCCACGGTGGTGGCCCCAGGAGCGCCCTAGGGGCGCACCTCAGGGGGGCACTAGAACAGCTCCCAGCCGTGCCAATTGGACGGCACCGGAGGGGGAGGGGAGCGCGCCACAAACGCCGCTAATGAGCCACAGACGGGGAGAAGTGCGCTGCGATTGCCGCCGGAGTCGACACAGCGCCTAGGTGGTCGCTGTTGCCCATTTTGAGTGGTCTCTTCGATTCACGGGCTTTTTGGCAGATTAGTATCGGCGATATGGTGCATGCGTGCCTACCAGCTCGCTTGTGGCGACGTTAGAATGGCTACGTCATCGTTAGAACCAGTGAGGCGGGTACGCGTCGCGGTGGTAATGACGATGGTGCTGTTACAGGTACCGCCTCCACGCACCCCGGAAGAAATGGAGCAGAGGCTCTTCAGGTGCTTGGTAAGTCAGAGGTCAACAGGTTCGGTGCATCAATTGTCGACACCTGTCGTGTTGTGAGGTGGGAATAAGAAATGTTTTAGTCGATGGAACAATGCGAGGTTTCACGCCCGGTAAGTGAGCTGGGACAACATGTTGTTCCTGAGCGAAAGTGGTTGACGGCTCTTTGACTTTTTATGATCGCGATTAATGCTCCTGTTGGAATAAGCATGTTGCCCCAACTCCTTAGCAGTATTTGAAATTAATAACATTTTGTGGCATGCACAATGGTTGATATAATCGATGGCATTTGCCACGATACTTCAAATAGTTATTTTAAAAGGTGCAGTGCGCCTGCCTTTCCGTGCGGTGAGAAAGGGGCGTTTCTTAAATTGTATGGAAATTAGACGGTGCAGCATAACGTCTTTGGACCGACTCCTCGAGACTTAGGTCCAACACCTTTCGAGATCTGGGATCCATTTTGAACTTTTTCAAAAGTAGGTTTTGGAATATAAACTCAGATCCAAATTTTTACTGATGGATCCTCTATAACATAAGATCCTTTCCAAAATTTCGTCGAATGGAGATTCGGCAGTGGAGGTCTTTTCTAGAGCGCAGACGCATGTCTGCTGGAGTCTGCTCCTTCATATCTCCCTCCTCATTTCTGCTCCACCATGGTTTAACTTTGACGAAACCCGCTTGCTCTTTGGCACTGACCTTTAAATATTGGCCCGTATTGCTTCACATGCCGCGACCCTAGATTCGTATCCAGGAGACAACACAATGCAATGTTTGAAGCCGGCATGATGTACTATCTAGTGCTGCGTGTGCCAATCAGTGCCTCTCAGGCCCAACCGACAGCCGTCACGTGTGCTATTAAATGAGCCGCGGTGAACTAGCGGCAGGATCGGGGAGACAAAAAAAAAGAAACTCCTCGGTTTTTATGCATAGCCGAGCGACTATGTCTCGTAGCAGTAACCAAGTTGGAGAAAGTTGTTCAAAAGTTGGAAGTTCAAAGTCGGAGAAAAGCTTTCAGAAGCGGCGCCGGTACTATTAAAGCTTGAATAACTAGTAAAGCTAGTCTGCAATGTATGGCAATGGCAACTTGACACAAACAGGACAAGAAGCATTGCCAGGAGGTGATAACAGTCCCAAGCCATACTGTTAACAGTACCGCCTCGCATATTTGGAGGATCGATAACTGATGGCGTAGGAATTCTGAACTTATAGTGCATTAAAACTGTTAAGTCGCAGCACCATGTGCTATCTTGTGCAGCATGCTTTCAGTTAGGTGCGGATTTCAGAAAACAGATGTGGCGGCTCAGTCGAGGGTGGGTCGAGCTGGCGGGCTGGGTTATGTTGGGTGGGTCGGGCTGGGTTATGTTGACCTAACTAACTCAAAAAGCGCACTTTGTATGGTTCTTTAGCGTACTTTTTGTCAGTGCTTTCACTGAGCACATGTGCACATCTCGGACAAGATTTCTGGGTCGGATACGTGTGCCCTACTTTCTGGATCTTTCAGGATTCAGGGTTCATTTTAAATTTGAGTAAAGCATTGTATGAAATGTACGAGTTGCTTAAAGGCATCCAATGCTGGAGGATATTCCAGCATATATATCTTTTCTGGAATAGTATCGGTGTATTTTTGCGATCAGGGTTCACGTTTGCACTTGGTCGATGGACGCGCCGGGGTCCGAGATCCTTGTTGGAAACTAGTAACACGTCTAATGCCACGTACCCGCCGGGCTTTCATTAAGCACCCGCAGAAACAATGTCTGGTGCACCTTCGGCACTTTGTCAGATTACACACGCATAACTTGTCCAGCGTAAGGCTCAGTCAGTTCTTTCCCCCAGGGCTTGAGACATCATCTCCTCGCATAAGACGGGCAACATTCCGTCTCTCAGCCCGGTGACACAATTTCTGCTTGCTGACTTTTTAAGTCTGCCGCTCCTGTCCGCACCCTCCCCTTCCCCCCCCCCCCCCCCCGATGCATTTAACGGCGTTCCGCTTCTGCGACGACAAACTCTGGTCCATTTGACTCGCGGCTGAGTCCATCTACATTTGCGGGGCGCTGAGGCATTCGCACTGCGCTGTGGCATTCATGACGCGTCCTCGCCGTCGCGAGTATTGATGAACTCTGCCCGCGGGTCGATTAGTCCCACGCGCGGGCCCACGACCGGCGCCAATTCTGGCGCGCCGCCGCGCCACGCGGCGCCACTTCTCCTCCACGCCGCGCCGAGTTCGTCGTCGAGTCCCCACGGCGGCTAGATGCCGTGGCGTCGTTAGTCATGGGCAGCTGTCGGCCGGCCGGATAATTTCTGCATTACCGGCCCCCTGAATTCGACGTTTACCGCTGCGACGCGAGAAAATGAAGACAAACGACGAGCGCAGTCACGGCGGACGCCGTTGCAAGTGAGCGCTGCGGTAATCGGTGCGCTCGGTGCGTGATGCCTGGCGCGGCGGAGCCCGCCGCGGCGCCCGCGCGGGCTCCACCTGCTCCATGGCCGGGCAATGTTAGAAAGAGGGGTGAAGTACAGCAGACGGGACCGGTTTCTTTTTACGGAAATTTGTTGAAGCTAGGCTGATTGCACTGAACGCTGGTGTTTCCGCTCACCACCGCCACGCTTTCCAAGCCGCATTTTCATTCCATGCAGCGCTGCAATTAAACGGCAAGCAGAATGGAGCAATTAATTCCCTAACCGTTGTCTCGTATTCGCTGCACTTGGCGGTGCAGGAACCCGATGCAGCTAAATGGCGTCGCATTCATACGCGGTACGGCCACGATTGTGCCCATGCTGACCGTTTACCGCCACGGACACCCCTATTACGTGACGGCCCAATTCTGAGCAGCCAGCGTTGTTACCACGCTAACGGCCGCGCCGCTGCCTCCCGGTTTCCTCTCGGCGCGACTCCGGTCGTCGCCAGACTCCACTCGCCGGTCCGCCGGAGCACGCGCCTCCCCCGTCCCGCGGCCGCAAAATTGGCCGCAATGCGCCGCACACCCTGATTGCCATTCATTCGGCTTCAAAGGTGGGCAACGCGGCAGCAATTTTCCCACCCATCAGCGGCGATCTGGTCCCCTGTTTGCGCGCGATGCGCCGAATTAGCGGCATTCAGTCGGCTCTGTTGCCATCCGAGCGAACGTAATGCTGCACTGGCACAGGCTAGACAGCGCAGACCGCGTGAGCGCCCCCTTTGCTGGCCGCACGTGCGCGACAGTGTCTGGAGTCGAGCGGGGTGAGTGAGGAGGAGTGGGGAGCAGTGGAATGGTCTAGGATGGAATGACATGAGATGGACTGGGGAGTGGAAGAGAAGATAAAGAATTGCACCGCAGAGGTGCAAATTAAAGGAAGGTAAGGGTGGATTAGGAAAGCGAGGAGAGAAAGGGAGATGGGATGGGGGCAGGGGAAAGTGATATGGAATGAGCGAGAAGACAGAAGGGTTTCTTATTATCGCTGTTCTTAAAAATGTTATGGATTGCCTTCCCCTTACAAGTATTAACTTCAGGAATTCCACAATTATATTACTGTAATATTTTAGGCAGGCTTATAATGACTTAAAAACAAAAGAAAGGGTCAGTAACAGCTTAATTTTGGTAATTTTACATGGCATATGTACACGATCAGTTTCATCCGGCCTAAAATGCTGTGGGAATGGCAATTAATGAAGTTTTTACCTTCATAACCATTTATATATGAAAGGAGCTTATTCATAGCCTTCTAAAGAACCCGTATAATCCTAGTGGTCTGCATGTAATAATCATTATCTAAAGCCATTATTTTTTGTTTGTTTGTTTCAAGCCTGTTTTTTAATGACCACCTTTATTCATAAAATGCCCGATTCTTGTTTATTAGTACTAAAGTTATCATGTGGTTATAAATGTTTTAAGAAATGAGTTTCCTTCGTATCCAATTGTTTACAGTTGGCTGCCAGTAAGCAGACCCCCGCCTGGCGCGCTCGTCTCGGCAGCAGCGGAATGCTCTGGCAGCGGGACGTTCCGCCGGTCGGCGGCCTCAGTCGGCCGCCGCGCACAAAGACAGCATTAAGATGATGAGGTTTCGACAGAGGCGCGGCGGCTCTGTTTTGTCGGATGACGCTGCCGTTTTGGCCGTGGTCGGGCCGGACAGCGGCTCGATGGCGGCCCGAGATACCGACAGGCTCGCATCCGGCCGCTCTTCGAGAAGCGGGGGGGAGGGGGCGGACGGGGGTAGACCAGGCAGGTAGGAGGCGGCGGCGAGGCGGGGAGCCGATTGTCTGCTGGCGGTGTGGCTAAGGCCACCCGTGCCAGTGAGTGGTGATGCTGGTTTGTTGTCAGCTGTGGCAGGCGCGTTCATATTCTGTGTCATGTCATGCGGGTCCGAAAAATATGAATTACTCAGCGAAAAATACTTTCGGCCCTAACAAGGCTCGTCTCTTGGCTTGTGACGTAACTAAAGACTACACGCAAAACCTAGTTCAAAAATTGATTCGTGAAATGTTTTCTTAGTGATGCGATTCTCGATCACTGATCATATTCGGCACGTGCAACCGGTGATGAACTTGTCAGCGGCACCGTCACTATCATGTAGTCATTCCTCATAGTCTGCGTTCGCGATCAGCGATCAGGGTCAAGGTCAAGGTCATGGTCCCTGGCCAATGGTCACTCTCAACGACCGGGGTCAGCTGCGGGTCAGATCTCGCTCTCGATATCATCAGCGCGCCTGCACCTGCGCGTCGCGGCGTCTTGCGCGCGCGCGCGGCGCTTTCGTCACGGCGATTCCTCATGTTCCAATCAGCCTATCGACGTGCCATCTTAATGTCTTTCGAACGATCGGATGGCGCGATACGGGTCTGTGCAGGAGGTGCTCGCAGCGGGCCGCTCAGCACGGGCCCCGGCCGGCGGACGCCTGCCGACGGGGCCGCCGTCTGATCGGGGCAGGCGCCGTGCCGACGCGGCCGCAGTCAGCCAGCGTTCAGGCAGCGGCCCGGCGTGTGCGCGCGTGATGGATGGTCTTGTTGATTTGTGCGGTGTTTTGCACCTGTGCGGCATCTGTGCAGGGTTAACGTGGCGGGTGCGACATACTATGCACGTGATTGCAGTATGGGTTGACCCATAATTTGTGTGCCCTACGGATGAGGGCCAAATTACGCATCAGCCGATTGGTCATTGATTGTAGCCACAAGGAAAGGTGAAAGTACATGGCAACCTTTCTCATTTTTGGAAGTTCACTAACATCAACCGATGATAAATGAGGCGAAACCTTTCATAGACCATAAATCCCCCCCCCCCCGACATTTGACCTATGGTCAAATAGTGGTGGAGCACCTTCTAGGGGCTTTGGCTTATTCCAGGTGTTGATGTGCTTCAATTCTTTGCGGGGATATGCGTCAAACAGAAGTGCTGTTAGGGTGCAATTTCATGTGGTGTACTCTGCTATGCAGTTACAACATTACATTTGGGCGATAAGCGTGCTGTTTAAGAGATGCCCCCAGGCAATACGTGATGTATAATAGCTGTGTTCGTTGGTGCAAGTTGCTATGGTAAAAACGCGTTGGACATGCAGCCAATCCCTGCCTCACGTAACTTGTCCGCAAAAACTAGGTGGGTGAAGAGATCCGATCTCCTCCAAATCCGCCGCTTCGGAGAAAGCTGCCGTCCCACAAGGCGCCGCGTGGGTTTCGTGTCTGTATCTGCCGCTCGCCACTCTAATCTCGGCTGGTCTGCGTATTTTGTGCCCTCGTTCCTGCCCACCGCCCGCGGCCTAATTGAACAGCGTTGCCGAGAGACTATTAACCTCTGAGAGAGCCTCTCTCAGCCTGGACAGGCGGCTTGGATTTATTTAGCCCGCGATATGGCGGCCAACAATTGAAATTCCGCTGCGGCGGTCCGATATCATCTGCGGAGGCGGCGCAGCCGAGCGTGGCCCAGCACTGCCGGGTGGGCGTGGTCGGCCGGCCGGCCGGCCGCCGAGAGGGCAGAGGGAGGGGGCGAGCGGGGGCGCTGGCCGGCCAGGTGCGGACCGGTCTGAGGCGGCTGTTCGCCGCGTCGATGGCTGGCGAGCTGCGTAACCGGAGGCGCGGAGCGGAATGCTTTGAAAGGGAGGACGAGCGAGTATCAGCTAGGGACACCTGAGAGTAGAAGGCGCGCATCAAAATGGCCCCCTTTGAGTTTGAGGGCTGTTACATGCAAACTGCTTTATCAGACGGTGTGGATGATATTTGGACTTAGGAGCGCTTCAACTGCGGTGGTCATGATCCTGCGGCCTACTTCTGCTGCTTCACAACACCACACTATTTTACCTCCCCATACCATTAACATGTGGAGCGTTGACTCTCCACGTCACCAAAAATTGAAGAACACCGTTTGTACACAGGTCCAGCTTTCGGCAATCAGCGGTCGCAGAATCATGATTTCAAATGATACGGACGGAAGAGAAGATCAACAATCATACTGGCAGGCGCATGGAGCGATCTACGCAGCTATCACGAGTTTTAGTGTGCCAATCATGTACCCGCCCATTTTGAGACTTTTTTAAATCGATGTAAGATCTCAGGAACCAAGGCAGATGAGAACGTGAAACCAGCTGCCTGACATGTACGAATGCGCGGGTTACAAGCGGCTAACGGGTCTCAAAGCGCTGGGATCCACGATGTGGCTCATCGTGGCCAACTGCCAACTGCCAACAATCGATTGGAGAGCGACCAATGCCAATCGATTGGAGAGCGACCAATGTCCGGAAGCAGACCTCGAATGAAAGATGCTGTGGCCTAAACCACAAGAGGCTGGCCCATTAAATCCACGCTAGTCTGTGATCCTTATCATATTGGCTAGCATCTTCCCAAAATGCTTACCTCTGTCGCAATATTTTTGTCGCACCTGCAAAACGATGTGTTTTTGGTTGTGATGTGACGTAAGTGCGTGGACGTTAAATCAAAATGCAGTGATATGTGTAATGCAAGGTAATAAGAACGGAGTGCAAGCATATTAGCGCAATACTAATTTAAAAGTGAAAAAGTAAGTGCAGTGCAATCATAAGTAGTATAAGCTGAATATTTCAGTGTGATTAGAGTGCAAAGGGCATTCAAAGAAGAAGTGCAGCTCTGACTGTTGAGTCCATGGAAGACGGATATTCCAACGTATCTTACGCCTGATTTGTATCAATTTCCCACGGTCACACAGGCTCCATTTGCCTCCGTATTGATATCACCCTGTGGTGTAAGCAATCAGCTCATCATTTTCACCTCGCCCTCCCTCTCTGTAACACGCATCTTACAACCTGATGTTGTCTGGTTGACTGCATTAAGTTGAACCCTGCAACATTGCCACGTATGAGAACTGTCCTGCATTCCGACTTTGGTATATGATGTATTTAAACTAGAGACACAACTTTTCAGCCCGTCAACCCGCCAGTTTCTAACTTGCAAGAACCCGCGGACTTTTGGCTGAGTTATGGGCCAAATTTGGCCGGTTTTGGGGATCAGAAATTTTAGCAGGCGAAATAAGACGATTTGTGTTACTCCTTGAGTTTCAATATTATCCCCAGACCAGAGTGTGCTATCAAACGCAAAACAATCATGAAACAAGCATATTTATATTTTTACAGCAAGGGCATCAGCAACAAAAAATCTTTGGCAGACATGACACACCAGGAAACCAGGTTGCACAAATTGAAAAGCTTCATGCAAACATTTCACTGACAAATTCAAGAATACCAGCTTAAGTTTTCAAAACTTTAGCCTGGTTTCATTGAGCAGCAATAAAACGGGTATTTTGTATAAACACAGCCACACACTGCCCTTGGTTGCTATTCTAAGCATATGGTGCATTCACCATATTTGGTTTAGATGAAAATTATACTTCACAAACCACAACCAATATCCATGATTTATGAAATGCATGGGAAGCTGTGAGCCTTTCATTGCCCCAGCACACTCACTTGTCAATACAGCCAGCAGCTTCAAGTGTATAAATTGTGCAGTAATTGTTGAAACTGAAAACGTGGTGGCATAGAGCCTACATATCTACGTCTGAAAAAAGATGCAATTTGCAGCCACGACTACAGGGCACTTACACAATACGTTTTTCCCTTGCTGCGATTGTTACTATGTTCAACACACTTTTCATACAGACTTTCGTTCTGTATGATTTCTTCATTTTCCAATATTTGTATATGCATGCAGTCTTGTGTGAAAAATCATCTCGACATATGACGTCAATGAGGCATTTGATCAAGGTCGAAAGTTGTGGTCCGCAGGCTTTGTGCACTGTAGAAAAGGTGCTGAAAAGCATTTTTGTAACTTTTATTTGTTTTCACAGAAGTTTTTTGTAGATGCAATAACGTGTCACGGTTTTTGATGGCATTGCTCAATGTCAGTGATGTCACTGTAAGAGCAAATATTCATTGACAAAATATAATTGCCTTCCTTGCTACGAGGGTCGTATCACACAAGCGGCGTGGCGATTGTTCTGCGCTGGAACGTGTTAAGTGGTGAGAGAGAAACATGGAATGGTTCAAAGCTACCACGTGGTTTTATGTAGGGCGGCTATATGATGTATCCACCTAATGCCAGCGAACACCATACAGGAGCCTGGCTCTGGTTGTTCAAAGAGAAATGTGACAATGTGACAATTATGGCTTAGCTGAATAACGATTGGGCTCATAACATTGTGATGAACTGGCACCTCATATGGCCTGAAACATCCAGCATTTTGTACTCTGTAAGTGCAAAGCTATCAGTTGAGGCGTGCAATTTGAAAGCAGCTGGCTGTGGTCTTTGGAAATGAGGCAGAAAAGTGAAATCTTTGGAGTATTTTGGTGCAAGGTAAATTTAATTTCCACCCTCATCAGTCTCGCTTATAGGTGAAGACTGCTACCGCAGTGTTCAAGATCTCCCTTGGTGCATTATAAATTTCATTGTGCAGGTACTTCGATTGCTGTTCTCTGAGTAACATCAGCGGTATTTGTCGAGCAATGCTATTTGTTAGATGTCATGGGCATGCTAATTTTTGCACCATTTCATGCATATGCCTAAGCTTAAGGTGAAACGATAAAATGCATGCTGCAATAACTTAGTACCCGCTGGTTAATGGCGGGCCAGCATTATGGCATGGTGGGCTGGGCTGCGGGCTGATATTTCGGGAGAAAGTCGCGTCTCTAGGTAGAACCACTTAGTGCGTTGAGCAGATATTGGTCAGGTGCCTGCTATGACCACCAGGTCACATTGCCTTTCAAATATGAAAAATGTAAGTGAATAAAATCAACTGTCTGGAATCAACTGAAATCAGTGATTTTCCACAATCCCCCCGCCTCCATCCATTACAGCTGATTACGAATTCGCGGGCTCTAGACATGCATTGGTCGGTTATTTTTCCTTTAGACAACGGGTTTCAAACTTAAAGTACAGAAACACCAAACGTGCTTCCTTGATCCCAGAGACAAAACCGGCCGAAAACAAAATATGGGTGTACTTGACACAGACATCTGAGTAGTGCAAAGATCGTCCTAACTGACAAAGACGTCAAGAACAGCACGATCTATTACTTCCATCCCTGGATGCGCATGTGCCCCCCCCCCCTTCCCCCAACCCTCATCCCTTCCCATATCCAACCTGGCCCATACGCAGCATCCCACTCGTCACTCTCCCGCGCGAAGGAGGCCGACGGCCGACTCCGCGTGCAACGGCGACCAATCAGCGCGCGGTGGGCGTGTCGGCCGCACACAGGCATGGCAGCCATCGATCGGGGCGTGGTCGGCGGCGATGGATCGGCACAAAAACAGCCGCCGCTGCGCCGCCGCCGTCCAGGGGGAATGCTGATGCGGCTGGGTCCGCCGCCGCCAGAGCCGACGGCTGCGGCGACGACCGAGCCCTGGACGGCGCTGGAGAGGAAGGGGTCGGGGCTACTGAGGGGATGGAGCGCTGTTGAGCTGAGTGGAGGATCTGAAGAGGTGATGGATGGCTTGAGGTTTAAGTTGTCTCAGAGATAGCACACGTCCTTTGTGGGGCTGTAGGACGGTGATTATTCATCAAAGGATGTTATCTGGTCTCCGGACGTGCCTCAGAATCAGGAAGGTTATAAAATGAGGTTCGATAGCAGGAAACATTAAATTGTGTTTCATAACTCAGACATTTGTACTTTGTTTCAAAGATATCTACAGACCCTCCGTTCACCGGGCCTGAGTGATTAGGAAGCGTCTGACTGCGATGCATATTCGACAGAACAAAGAACAACTCTCAAGGCCGACTCGGTTGCTTCCAGATCTGACAATGCCACGATGACGGTCACATACATAGTTATCTGTCCTCGTGACCTGTACATTCGTATGTTCGAGAACGCAGGCCCCAGCATGGCCCCACCACATTGGGTGACGGGTAGGGTTCCAAGCTTCTTGCCTTGGTTGTATTCAATATCATCCCCAGGGGTTCTACAATGCAGAATCGTCTTCAATTTAGAATCCCCACTTTTCACCCGCGGCAAAGCCCTGGATTTCAGCACCCACGTCTTAACTTGAAAGGATGCCTGAAGTATATTATTGTCCTTGGAGTAAATCTCGAGTAGGATTCTGTCCTGCCCACCGGTACCAAGACCTGAGCCATGTTGGGCTGACCTCACGCTCCGAGGGGGGAGGGCACAGGCGTTTTAAAGCGCCCACTTTATTGTCGTATAACCCCAAGAATCAAACTGGCACTACATGAGCAATACCTTGTCATTCTGGGCTAGGCCCCAGCCTCCCTCCCCCCCCCCCCCCTCAAACGCACGGTGCGTCCGGTGCCCAGGCTCAGCCTGTCCCCGCCCCACGGCAGCAGAGCGCGGTCACGCTTCACCACACGTGTCGGATGCTGCCAGCTGGACCGGACCGACACCAGCACCCCTCCCCACGAGCGCCCGCCCACTCCTGCCCCGACGCACGGGCCGCGCCGTGGCCCGCGCCCCGCTGCCCCATTCACAGGGTCCGCTTTGGGGTCAGCCGCGCTCATCTGGGGGCCACTTGGGTTAATTAGTGACCGGCGGTCGTTACCGGCGCGCGCTGCGGGCGCGGAGCGCGCCGCCGGAACGTGCCGGGGCGTGGCCGAAATTCAAGTGGGCCGGAACGCGCCACCATCAGGCGACGACGTCAGGGGTGCCGAGTGAGCCCGCGAGCGGGCGGCCTGGCCTCACATGACAGGCTGCCATGAATTATGATGGTGGCTCAGGTCATGCATGGCAGCGTTAGATGTATAGTTTTGCAATAATGTGCTGGCTTATTATGTGTAGATGGTGGCGGTGCGTGACGATTTTGTCGAAGCCGGGCTCCTTAAGACATATCTGGACGAGTGAAGATCTAATATGTCACGCCATGGCTTTGTGGCTGAGAGGGACGTTGTTATTGTTTGTGGTCGGCTGATGATCTCAACGGGCATGCACCTGGAACATTAGCAGTGCTGTGTAATAAAGCTGCACCAGAACATGCCATACTTTGCTATGTTACTGAATACAGAATGCACACAATGGGTTTTATTTCTCCTGGAAAAATAAACACGTTTATCATTTCTCCTGGTGTAGTTACTGGGCAGACTTGTACCAATCTGCGCTAAAGACAAAAACATGAATAGTGTCATGCTGGTCATTAGAGCACTTCACGGACTGAACCAATCAGCGGGTCGGGCTGGACCGGATCAGAAATTTCCACCAAAGCACGGGTTAGGGCCGGACCGATATTCTTAAAGAAAAATTCAATGTCACGCGGACTGAACGGGTTGAAAACCAATCAAATGGCGATTATCACTAATGGCTCCCGAAAAACTCGATGGAGACATCAACTCAGAACTCAGAAATACTTTTAAACCAATAAAACTCAGCTGTTCTAATTCGAAGTCATGCAAAAACAGGCTACATGCCACATAACTCAGCCACATATTCCACGCACAAGATTTCCTATGAACAGATAGCATTGCCACATTGACATAAGTAGCACTCATATACGCTGCTGTGGAAAACTAGAGCTCTCATACCTTTCAAGGTGACATAAAACGTCTTATAATACCCTAACCTGTCTTATACGCGCATAACTACCATGACCCCTGATCTTGTCACCAATGCAATTTAACCCTGTGGGTGACATTGCCTGTCGGTTTGAACAGATTAGGAAGGGCCATGTTTTGTTAGTAGAAAGCATGTTACAAGGTTTTGAAATCCAAGTTACTGCCTTAAGAAATAAGGAACATTACTTTCTTGGTAACCCTATTATTTCTGTTCGTCTAAACAATCATCCAAAGTTGAGTTTAACAGGACCTTCAAACTACACAGAACGCTCTAATTTTGTATTGAGTTTTGAACTGACATGGTCATCTTCAAGATTATTCGGTGCAGTTCACCGCTCTGTACTTCTAAGACCTAAACCTCTCTAGTTTCTGAACTACACGCCCACGAAGATGCGCAGATTATTACGAGGAGACTATTTCAGTGCGCCCTGACATCCATGACGTCATGGCAAAGTAATTTATGTCCTGTCATTCCATTGACTATCCGGTCATGAAGGCCAAGAAAAATACAATTGTCAGTTTGTTTATATCTGGCGTTCGTGAGTACCTTTTACAGATATAATGCCGTTATTGGCTCTCAATCAATGTTGTGTAAGATAAGATGACGCAATCAAACAACGACATATTGAGCAGCATATTTACCAGAAAGAGGAATTGTGTTGTCTAGAGCAGTTTTTTAATTTTGAGGATTACTTATAGTTATAAGTGAGTTCATTTCATCATATCTGGTGTTCGCTTCGACATCTTCAGGTGTGGAGCATTCCATTTACGTATGCTGCTTCAACTGGTCCATTTCCAGGTATCGGTCAGGACGACTGTTGCACCATCACAAATTATTTTCTCTATCTCCATTTCCAAATTAATGTATTTTCAACGAATGAGCATGCTGTCTTCTACAACCAGGGACCAAAAGGATTCTTTATTTGAATATGTGACACTCACGACACACGAGAGGCGTTACACATTTGACTAAAATGTTGCGCCGTCTAACAAAATACTTACGGTGTGTTCTTAGCGTGCTATGCCAAAAAACACAACAAGAACGGATACAGAGTGACATGCCATGCCATGATACCTATGAATATTAATAAATTATTTTTAACTGTGCATGACCTCGTGCCGCTGTACAAATCACGATTGCAACTAAACAACTAAACTAAAACTAAACAACTAAAACTAACCTAAATAACTAAAAATGGCCTTCGTATTTTTTCAGCATAATCAAAAAGGGAAATCTGGTAGCATAGGACATTTTAGCAATGGGGCTGAAAAAATGACTTAACTGTTTCATTCTTGTGGATGAAAGAGCAGGTACTACAAGCGCTGTCAGTGGATGGCGCGCGCGTGGATACGCTGAATATATTTAAATATCTATAAATTTGGCTTGGTTTGAAGACTGTTAAACGACAAATAAATGCAGTCCTTTTGGTCCAAGGCGGCATCATTACAGAGGTTCATCTTTGTCTTAGGCAAAAACCTCTTACTCCCTTAAAATGTTTTCCAACTGGAGCTTAAAATGCAGGCTTTGGAACACAATAAATCTGATAGCTACAACCAGTGTTCACATACATAAAACACGACTGAATATACCATTACCTGGGTTTTCTATCATGGCTTTCCAGTTCTACATAAAGAACGCCTTTATTTTGTTTTATTCATACGTTTTACGAATAAAGATTGGCCAGCCAAAGCTCAAAGATATGTACTTCGAACCAGCCAAGTTGTCAGTTTTTCAGGGAAACATTGACATATACAGCGTACACTTTAAAAATGTATAGCCCCACTCGCTCATATATGTCATGGCGACAATATCAAGAACAATATTATCTATGGCCAACAGACACCATGATAACATCAGTTCCAAGTGCATAGGCAGCGGAAGGCACAAGGATGATGGCTTATTATACTTGCCAGCGCTCAGTGGCAGACTGAGGGCTGTTTGGAGCTGACGTACAAAAAAATGTTTGTATGCTGTATTCATGCTTCAAATGTCCCAGTACAGCTGTAAATACAATAAACGGAACGCCTATCAACCCTTGGGCTCATGCCACATGACAAGCCAATATTGCGGGCAGAGTAAACGTTGCATTTGCTGGAATACAAGTGCGCCATAAATTATTTCATGCGCTCTCCTTGGGCAGCCGATTACCCATTCAAACGTGACTAGCGAATGCAAGGTGGACCGTGCGGCACGTAAAGATCATCCTTGGATATATATCCAATCTCATTCAACAGCTAACGACAAACACGAACCTTTCTGATCTCCGTGCGCCGAGGTCGTCCTTGAATCCGTGTGTTTGAAACGATAGGCTGGTATTCGGTGCTTTCCGCGAGGCTAGATACCGGAGCAGTGTATGCTTACAGCGGGAAGTAATCCTACTCATCAGTTTCACAGTTTGCAGACGAGGTTTCAGGTGCACAACACCGGATTGGTGGTAATTGCCAACATGCTGCGAGCGTGTGGGCTCACAAGGGGAAACTTTGATATAGACGCAGTCACGACTGCGCGATAAATGCACTTGCCACTGCCAAAGGAAACACGGGCTAACTTTTGTCTGGGCCACTCTGTACTCCAAAAGCTGCCACATCATGCAGTGCACTGTATTTATCCCGATTATGGTATTATCATGTGTAAAATTTGTTGATTATTTACAGACTGGCCAACATTTGAAGGAAATGGCAAGACAAAAACATCAGGTAGCTACAGCACACTATTTGCTTCAAAATGGAAATTACATTAATAATTGTGTATCTATGTACTTGATATGATAATGAGATACTTGATATAGAATGAGATAATGAGATATGAGATGAGATAATATGTACTCTATGATAATTAGACAGTTTTCTCACATTTCTTCTGCTCAGTATTCTCTTTTCCCCCATAGTGCATTGAGGAGGCTCAGAGGGGTATAGGAGGTGGGGGGTAAGTCGGCATGGGAGGGGCTCAGGCTACCCCCCCCCCCCCCAGAAAGTATGTAAAGCGACACCCCTGTCAGAATACAACTCACAGAAACGGTGCACTGCATCGCATTGCTGCTACACCACCACCGGCATTCTCAGCTCCCATGGGTCCCATGTTAAAAACGGAGTTGGGCAGAAATATTGTAGTGTTGAGATGGAACGGCTGACAAAAAGAACAATCCTCCACGATCAGAACCTGAACCTGCAATGTTTACGAATGCCTTCAAAAATTATGTTCACTGGGCTATCTTGCCCTTAAGTCGTCTGCATTACTTTCGTGACACGAATAATGACATACTTACTCTGTCGGTCTGCGCCAGTGGCCTTCATACCACGAGCTCGCTGCGCAATGGACAACATATGTTACTATGTCATACCACGAGCTCGCTGCGCAATGGACAACATATGTTACTATGTCATGGCCACCATACATTAATTAAACAATATCAAGAACAACATTATCTATGGCCAACAGACACTGTAATAACATCAGTTCCAAGTGCACAGACAGTGGAAGACACGAGAATGATGGCTTATTATACCTGCCAGCGCTCAGTGGCAGGCTGAGGGCCGTTTAGAGCTGAAGTACAAAAAATTGCTTTTATGCTGTATTTGTGCTTCAAATGTCCCAGTACGGCTGTAAATACAATAAACGGAACGCCATCAATCCTTGGGCTCATGCCACATGACAAGCCAATATTGCGGGCAGAGTAAGCGTTGCATTTGCTGGAATACATGTGCGTCACAAACTATTTCATGCGCTCTCCTTGGACAGCTGGTTACCCATTCAAACGTGACTAGCAACTGCAAGGTGGACCGTGCGGCACGTAAAGATCATCCTTGGATATATACCCAATCTCATTCAACAGCTAACGACAAACACGAACCTTTCTGATCTCCGTGCGCCGACGACGTCCTTGAATCCGTATGTTTGAAACGATAGGCTGACACTCGGTGCTTTCCGCGAGGCTAGATACCGGAGCAGTGTATGCTTACAGCGGGAAGTAATCCTACGTATCAGTTGCCCAGTTTGCATACAAGGTTTCAGCTGCAGAACACCGGATTGGCCGTAATTGCCAGCATGCTGTGAGCCTGTGAGCTCACGAGGAACAGCTTTGATATAGACGCAGTCACGACTGCGCGATAAATGCACTTCCACTACCGAAGGAAACACGGGCTAACTTTTGTCTGGGCCACTCTGTTCTCCAAAAGCTGCCACGTCATGCAGTGCATTGTATTTATCCCAATTACGGTATAATCATGTGCAAAATTTGTTAATTATTTGCGGGCTGACCAACATATGAAGGGGTTGACATGACAAAATCATTAGGTAGCTACAGCATACTATTTGTTTAAAAATGGGAATGATATTAATAAACGTGTATCTATGTACTTAGCGCAATCGTAATGAGGAAATTTTCTTACATTTCTTTTCCTCAGCATTCTCTTTTCCCCATAATGTATTGAGGAGGCTCAGAGGGGTATAGGAGGTGGGGGGTAAGTCGGCATGGGAGGGGCTCAGGCTACCCCCCCCCCCCCCAGAAAGTATGTAAAGCGACACCCCTGTCAGAATACAACTCACAGAAACGGTGCACTGCATCGCATTGCTGCTACACCACCACCGGCATTCTCAGCTCCCATGGGTCCCATGTTAAAAACGGAGTTGGGCAGAAATATTGTAGTGTTGAGATGGAACGGCTGGCAAAAATAAAAATGCATCCACAATCAGAACCTGAACCTGCAATGTTTACGAATGCCTTCAAAAATTATGTTCACTGGGCTATCTTGCCCTTAAGTCGTCTGCATTACTTTCGTGACACGAATAATGACGTACTTACTGTGTCGGTCTTCGCCAGTGGCCTTCATACCACGAGCTCGCTGCGCAGTGGACAACATATGTTACTATGTCATACCACGAGCTCGCTGCGCAATGGACAACATACGTTACTATGTCATACCACGAGCTCGCTGCGCAATGGACAACATATGTTACTATGTCATACCACGAGCTCGCTGCGCAGTGGACAACATATGTTACTATGTCATACCACGAGCTCGCTGCGCAATGGACAACATATGTTACTATGTCATACCACGAGCTCGCTGCGCAATGGACAACATATGTTACTATGTCATACCACGAGCTCGCTGCGCAATGAACAACATATGTTACTATGTCATACCACGAGCTCGCCGCGCAATGGACAACATATGTTACTATGTCATACCACGAGCTCGCTGCGCAATGGACAACATATGTTACTATGTCATGGCCACTATAAATCCATCGGAATGTCAAGTTTTCAGTTCGTGTCAAAACTACGGCTACCCTGAGAGAATGCTTGTTCGAATATACCCACCTGAACGTTGTAGTGCTGAAGCCAAACCGAATGGTCTTGTCTAGTGAACACCCGAGAGGGGGGGGGGGGGAGGGGAGGCCGGGTGCCGATAGTAGTCGTCCTCATGCTTACAGGCTTCAAATAACAAAGGCATGTAATGACACGCAATCATTGCCTGAGCGACTCCTCAGGTTTGTCGACAGACAGCGTCGTGGCTGTCCGAACGAGCGGCGGGCAGTCAGAGCACCGCTGCAGCAGTAAGGTGCAGTCCTGAACAGCCAGCACTGTACGGCAGTCAGAGCACCGCTGCAGAAGTCCACGTGCAGTCCCGAGTAGCCCAGCACTGTACGGCAGTCGCAGCACCACGGCTGCAGTCAAGGTGCAGTCCTGAACAGCCCCACACTGCACGACAGTCAGAGCTCCGCTGCAATAGCCAAGGTGCAGTCCTGAACAGCTCCACACTGCACGGCAGTCAGAGCACCGCTGCAGCAGTCAAGGTGCAGTCCTGAACAGCCCCACACTGTACGGCAGTTAGAGCACCGCTGCGGCAGTCAAGATGCAGTCCTGAACAGCCCCACACTGCACGGCAGTCACAGCACCGCAGCAGCAGCCCGAGCGCGGTCCTGAACAGCCCCACACTACACAGCAGTTACAGCACCGCGGCAGCAGTCCAGGTGCAGTCCTGAACAGCCCCAGCACTGTACGGCAGTCGCACCATCGCAGCAGCAGCCCAGGTGCAGTCCTGAGCAGCCAGCACTGCACAGCAGTTACACCCGCTCCCAGCCGTTTTCGCGCACCGACGCTGGGCGCGCCACAGCAACCCATAGCCTTCATCCGGTATGTCTGAATCGGTGCAGAAATCCCCCATTCAGTGGAAAATTCAAACAGGGGCCAGGCGAGGACCCGCCATGTGTCGGCCTGTACCTGGCATTGTTGGCCTGTGCCGCTCGGCAACCAGGGGCCGCCTCACCCATGCCTTAAACGACCCCAAAAGTCGTGTAACACCCCCGTCAGCCATAAACAGCGCATAATGGATCAACTGTTGTCGTAATTCTGATTGCACCCGCCCATCTCATGCATTCATAAACTGCCGCGGCGCGGGTCACGTGACCGGTGGGCGTGCGCCTCCGCCGGGGTCACGTGGCAGGCGAGGCGTTCCGGGGACGTGGCCGGTCTGGTCGTGCCGCTGGAGCTGGTGGGCCGGTCGTGCTCGCGCTGGGCTCAGTGAGATGGGATGCTCGGTGGCGTTGGTTGCCTGGGCTTGGTGTGGTGGGCATGTCCCGGAGTTACACTCTCGGCAGTGGGCATGGTGGGATGAGACAGCTGTTCTGGGTGGGTCAGGAGTGACGCTTAGTGACAATGATTTAGGTGGACTTGAACAGTTATTTTAGACTAATTGGAACCCTTGCTTAAGTCGTTCGGTGCATTTGCGAGAGCGCTATTCACGTAGATAAGACAGTAGTAAAAGCCTTATTCCTCGGGGAAAGGCCCGGAAACTCATCTATATCTTATCTATGTCTCCATAGTAACGCATCGATATCTCCGTTCGCCTGTTTTTTCTCTATAGATAAGACTATTACTACTGTCTTATCTAACTGGAGCCCTTCCTTCCATATATCGTCATATTCCAAATACAAAATAGAAGGTTGGTGTGGCTGCCGGCCCACAAAGGTACACACAGTGATGGCCGGAGGCTGAATTGTATGCCTGGTATTCAGACTTACGATGATGAGAACACAATGACGCCAACAGCTTTATTGTGGACGTCTTTTGCGTCCTGTCGCCAGAACGGTTCGCTCTGTTTTGTTTGTTACTGAACAGCGAACCTAACAGCTTAACCTGGTAACACCCAAGACCACAGCTGGCCCTTTGTCCAATCAAATTCGAACCGACAAAACAAAAATTGACAAATCAAATTCGAACAGCGCTTCCATGGCCTCAAGTGCAACTAAATAGACATCAAGCATTAAAAATAAACGGATCTGCAAGGCATGGTCTAGCCTGCAAAGAAAATTAAAGCATAACGAGTTGCATCCGTGTTGCTACACCTGTCCAAAATAAGCACTTGTGTCCTTGGTCGATCGGTCGGCGGTATACACAGTGTGGGGAGAGGGGGGGGGGGGGCTGCGCTGGGCCATGAACAGCATAGTTGTTTTTTTTTTTAGATAATATAGCATTAGCTCTAAGGTGAAATCAAATCAACTTCAAAAAGAGATTTAATTCAACTTTTTTATGCAAGCCTGCGCCGCCACCGTCGGCCACATTTTGGAGAACTCGCAGTGATTTTTGTGCTACCCAGGTCTTAAAAGGAAACATCAGCACTTAGATCGATGACAACTGAAGCCCAATTGAGTCTTTAAACCACCGTTGAGTCCTTTAGTGAGCGGGGCATCAAGGATGTCCTCAAAACAAAAGTGTTCTTGATAAGCACGAGTCCAATTACCCTTATCCTGGGCTAAGTAATCAAGTAAAATAGAACGAAATTCTGTCTATGGCACTAGATGCTCATGCTGACATATGAATGTTCTCGAGCTGCAGCCCGTACCAGTCACCACGGCCTTTGGTTGCACGGCTCATCGGGTCGCATTTGTTTAATGGCATCCACCGTTGCGAAGCCGATGGCTGAGACAGCTGCAGATCACGTTGCAGAACGAATTCTGATTAGGCCCGGTGATTTCCTCCCTCTCACTCTTTCCTTACAGTCCAGCACCTGTCCTTCGCAGACCCCACGGGACATGGTCGGTCGCCGCCTGCTGCGCCTGGCAGCTTGCGATGTTGCATTACAAAGTGCCGCCGATAGCTTCTTCCGCCCCACTTCCCGAGTGATTCAACTCTACTCGATAGATGTCAGCAGATATTCCGAGCTGACGCCGCCAGCTGGCCGCTCCAGGCCGGGCAGTCTCTGGGCGGCCGCCGATTGGTCGAGGCGGGGCGCTTTAGCGAATCCCAACAGGTTGTGGGTCGGGTGGGCGGAGTCCGGGCGGCACGAACCTCCCATCCAAACGGCTCGGATTATTGGAGTGGGAGCTGTGAGCGAGTGTGGTCAGTAATTACAGCACACCTGTAATTAGCGAGTGAACCTGGGATTATACGTGACGTAGCTGCGGCACGGGCGCGGATCAAGATGCTCACCGACCTAAATATAGGAAGAGGAGACATTTACAACCACTCGTCCACCCTGGACAAATCAATAGTGAGTAAGCCAGCTTCTCCCAAACCGGGACGCATCTGGACGTCCTTTGTTCACCCATGCAATGTCTTCCAACTGTGCGACTGACCTGCTGACCTCTGCCTGCCTTTTGGACGTCAGTTTCGCGGCCGAGCTGGGTATCGTGTCCAGGTTCCGTCAGCTCTGGCCGGTCGGCAAGGAAAACCCGACCGTTGCGGCGTTTACGGCCGCGCCGCGGACGAGCATGCCAGCCCGGCGCGGCGAGCTGTCGTCTCGTCGCTAGCGATTTGCACTCGGCAATGAAGAGTCGCGTAACGGGGAGCAAAAGCCTGACATCGGCGAGCTCAGCCCGCTTTCTGTTCGGAAGGCCAGTGATTTGTGGTGTGCGTGCGAGAAAATTAGCGTCGTTGCCGACAAGCGTTATTCAATCGATGGCCACTCCACTCCTGCCCCAACCGCGAATGCTGCACATAGCCGTAGCTCATGGTTGACTTAACGTGGTGGAGGACTGAGACATGTTGTAAATCCCCAGCTAACAACATCCAGGTGCCTCAACGTGTTTTGCCCATGCCCCACATCATTCAACCCGGCCTTATCCCGCCGGCAAAGTCGCGCCGGTCGCTGCGACTCCTTACCTCGTCTTATCCGCCAGTTTTCCCGGCAGCCCTCTCGGGCAGTCCTCCGTTGCCCCCTCCCTCCGGCAGCGGTGACAACGGCCCCCTCCAGCGGCCGGCCGGTAGCAGCTGGTCCCATCCACAACTCTCGCCTGTCCTTTGTGGTCGTGTTTTGCACAGGGCTCGCGCCGAGCCGAGAGCGCGGCTTACGCGGTGACAACTGTGTGTCAACAAGTTCGGCGAGGTCCCCCCCCCCCAACACCCACCCATCACTCGTGTCTCGCTCGTGCGACCAGCATTGTCCGGAGTGGATCGAGAGCAAACAGACCGAGATACACGGGAGGGTACGGGGGACACAGCAACGCGGTTGTCCCGCTGGCTGGGACCTGCCGCCTGCGCTGCCGCGGAGCATGGGGACACGAGGGACCCGTTTCGGTAGGGCACAGGAGTGAAATGCTCGGAAGCGGATGTGGCTGTTTGCGCTGGTTCGGCGAAAAGGTTATTGACGTGTTATGTGACATGGTTATTGACGGATGTTTTTGCATGGTGACACGCGAATCAACGGGCACACGACATGGTTTGCGTGGCCAGGGTTAGCATTGATTCAGAGGACATGGTTGGTATGATGCCTCTAATTTGCAGGTATCGTAGTATCTATGCACTTGGGTCCATGCCAGTCTGTTTTGGAGCGATGTTTGGAAAGAAAGGACTCGCGTTTTCCTTGGCAATTTAGCTTTTATGAAGAACACAAATGAAATATTTTTGAGGAGATCGACGCCAGCGCGTATTCAGCATTCGCACCCTGCCGCGATGTCTGGAGAGATAAATGTTGGCAAGACTGACAGCATACACAGGTAGCCGCCTGCTTTTCTCTGCTGCGTGTGATCATGTAATATCCCGGTATGGTAGCCTATCACGCTGCGAAATGAGGTGGCCAATTAAACTTGAGAAAGGTGCTACAGCAATTTACGGTGCAATATCTTGCGGCTTAAATGCCGCCTGAATTGCCAACTCTTCAGTAACTGGTTTGTGAGCAGTGCCAGCAGTGTTTGATTTTGCCTCAATCAAGTGGCGGGATTGGGGTCAATGATCCGAGCTAAACTGCAATGAGCAGCGACTGCAGCGGCCAATTCGGCGTCTCGGCGGCGTCCTGCCTGACCAAAGCCACAGCCTGACGCACAGCGCGTGCGATCGGCTCCTTCTCGCCGACACCTGACATCTGAGGTGTGTAAACGGACACATTAGACCTCCTCTCCGACGGCCCCGAGCCAACACGCGGCAGGGGGGGCCGCGGCGGGTGCATCCACGGGGGGCCGCTGTGCGGCGCGCTGCCGACCCGGCCGCGGCCCGCCAAACTCAGCCGCCTCAGGCACTGGGGCAAGGTGGGTCTCGACTGGAACGGTGAAGCGGGGCCGATTCGGAAGGGTGTGAAGGATGTGAAACTGCCTTCTGGTGATGCCGGGATATTTACACCGGTTTGCTTTGGGATGAGCAGGGGTAACATGATTGAATCGTTAGTTGTGCGCACCAGAAGGACTAGTAGCGTGTTTTTTCTGAGTCCATTCGGAGGAGATGGTGCCGGTATTTTGATACGGGCCTTGATAAGATTTACAAGTTTGGCATCTCGTCGCGAAGTGCTGCACGAGTGCTCCAGCAACGCGTGATTTATTACCAGCAGATACGAGTGCTCTTGAGACTGCTCATCAAATCTCTACGCCACGAGCTAAATGTGTTGCATAGAATCCAGGGTAATTAAACGAAGCCGTGCTGCTTTTAAAATACTTCGCGCGAGCCCTTGCTGGGAATTGCGAAATGTGAAACATGTCGTTCAGGCATGCCCAGAAGCGAGTGCCTGCGTCGTTTCACGATTAATTACTGCTCAACACGCAAGTTGAGTGATCGTTCGTTGTTAGAATTTGCTATCTGGTAGCATATATCGATCTATTTGTCCACAAAACTGGGAAGGCAATTCGCCTCCGTGTTACGACTTAAGTGTCTAAACAGATTAAATTCTAGGGCCTTGTTAATCAATTTACAATGTATTGTGTCTTGACATGGCCTCTCATGTGATATATTGCTTATCAGAATAAACTCTCGTTAAAAACTTCGATTGA
The DNA here is from genome assembly GCF_011947565.3 of Pollicipes pollicipes. NCBI lineage: Eukaryota > Metazoa > Arthropoda > Thecostraca > Pollicipedomorpha > Pollicipedidae > Pollicipes > Pollicipes pollicipes. Next base: position 40,390,947 of record NW_023596545.1, on the reverse strand, counting down.
GTTATCTTTGAAACTGAATGTAAATAGATAACAACTCTCCAAAATTTCTGCGAGAAGCCAACCCACGTTGCATTGATGTTGTATTGTGGCTTATTTGTGTTATTCATGATGTATTTATCGCAGAGCTGTGACAACATGAACGCATGATTTACGGCACAGCACGCAGTGACGTAATGTGACATAGTGATAAGTATGCTGTTTTAAGGCCATCCCACAGTCATCCCACATTACCAAGCTGATAACGGATTCTATAACACACACGTTTGTGTGCTACGAAAACACGTCCGGCCACTACAATCTCACGTGTCAAAATTCAAAGCGAGTATAGTTGAATTGGCTGCCAATGCACACCGCCATTCGCACCTGTGCCCTCGTGCACACATCGGGCTTCCTGTCCCTGGCACTGGCGCCGATGGAAACCCCTAACAAGTCGGCGAAGGCTTGTGCAGCTCTTCCATGCAACACTTCTGGAAAGTGGGGATGCAGCTGCCGTCTGCCTCTCGCCGCCCTCCTCCCAGTCGTCCTCCACAGCACCCGCGTGCATGACAAGCCGGCCGCCTCGGCCCGCCCTCAGCGGCCGCGCCCGGCCGCGCGGCGGGCCGGCGTCTGGCGGCGCCTCCAGCGGCGCCGGGCCGGTATTCACGGTCTGTCGTCGCCAGTGACGGGGGGGCGCGTCACCGGCCGCCACCCGCCCGAGCGTGACGAAATTTGTCCGCCGGATAATGCCTGCGCACAATGGCGGCGTCAGGCGGCGCGGCCGGGCGGGCAGCTGACGGGCGGGGGTGACGGACTCCGGGGAGGCGGGGGGGGGGGGGGGGGACGGCGTGTCGGATCGCTCAGTCCAATGGGGGTGTCAGTAGTGGGGCTGGTTCGCTGAGGTGTTGGGCTGTGGCTGCGGGAATCGTCACGTTTTCGGGGATGCTGACCGGCCAGCAGGTATGTGTTTCCTGTCGCCGGCCGCGCCTTTCCTTCCGTACCGGTTGCCAGTTGCCGCAGCTCCGCACCCCACTCCAGGCATTTGACTTGATGGTGCTGGTGAGTGGTCTTGCACCGCGCTGTCAGTCCGGTCTCTTTACTACCAGCAGCAAAACTTATTTTGAACCCATAGAACTGTTTAGGTTGATGGCACAATTTCGAATACTCTATATGTTAACATGCTTTGCCTAAATAAGGCGCCAAAGTCAACAGACACTAATTAAACTATCCGCAACGTCGGGAAACACCAGCAATTCTGGCCCAGCACAAGATCGTAATTATCGCGCGCCCGCGCTTTCCGTGTGCTGTCAACCTTCCCCTTTTCCCATGTTTATCGTCACTCCTGGTTTCCCTCCCGGCGCCCCGGCGTCGCCGGCGGCTTCGTTTACCCCGGCGCGGCAGAGCGCGCGCGCCGCGCGCATTCCCGGCGCCGATCCCGGCTCGGGTTGCGCGCCGCCTGAGGTGCGAAGTCGCGCCGCCGCCGCTCTCGTTAGCATACCGGCGGCGGCCATGTGTGCGGCGCGCGCCACCGGCCCGCGCCGATGACAGCCGCCGCTTTTGTCACGTGTCGCGGCCGTGTTTGCGGACCGGCCAACGCGTGTCGAGCGTCACAGCCGGGCGGGCGATCAGAGATCAGTGATCAGTTATCAGTGGTCAGTGGTCAGTGATGAGTTATCAGTGATCAGTGGTTAGTGATCAGTGATCATCCGTATGATCGATGAATGCGCAAGAGGGCCCGCTGCCGGGGGATTGTGAGGTGGACAGGGCTGGCGGCTCCCCTCCTTTCTGGAGCAGGGCGGGGCTCTTGACACCTTACTTCTCCCTTGAGTAAGGCGAGACTCCTGACGTCTTGCTCCTTTCTGGAGTACGGCGACACGCGCTGTGAAGCCTTACTTCTCGCTGGAGTTAGCCGAGGCTCCTGACACGTTTCGTATGACGTGCTGCCAGAAATGACGGAGTGAGTCTCGACCAATGCCGTCTCAAACGTGGACCCGTCGCTGCGTTTCAGAGGGATCCCACGGGCCTCAGCAGGCCGGCGCCTTGTCTGACTGAGTTGCAAGAAGGCTTTATGTCCAGTTAGCTGAGGCCCTGCGTCTCGGTGTGCCCAGCCCCACCCTCCGCGTTGCTTACATCTGCCGGCTGTAGGCTTGGCTGTCAAGGGAGCCCGCCATGGTCAGCATCCGTGCCCTTAGTGACCCATCAAAGTACATAATTATGTCGCCTGGACAGAAGCTCTAAACAGGTGTACTCATATGAAACGAAGTTGAAGTGCACACACATGAAGAAAAACAAATTGGTTGAAGTCAAATTATGCTAGCAATATCCAAGCAAAAACTAAAAATGCACTAACATGCATATCGAACCAGCCATCGGCCCTCAGTACTCGCTCCAAACAGAGGCGGGTGAGCAGCCCCCTCTCCAGGCCTGACCCTCCCGCCGTCCCCGTGAGCGGCCCCTTCTCCTGACCTGACCCTCCCGCCGTCCCCGTGAGCAGCCCCTTCTCCAGGCCTGACCCTACCGCCGTCCCCGTGAGCAGCCCCTTCTCCAGGCCTGACCCTCCCGACGTCCCCGTGAAGGCCCCTTCTCCTGACCACTGACCCTCCCGCCGTCCCCGGGAGCAGCCCTTCTCCAGCTGGCCCTCCCGCGTCCCCGTGAGCGGCCCCTTCTCCTGAACCTGACCCTCCCGCCGTCCCCGTGAGCAGCCCCTTCTACCTGACCTGACCCTCCCCCGTCCCCGCTGAGCGACCCCTTCTCCAGGCCTGACCTACCGCCGTCCCCGTGAGCAGCCCCTTCTCCAGCCTGACCCTTCCGCCGTCCCTGTGGCGGCCCCCTTCTCCAGATCTGGCCCTCCCGCCGTCCCGTGAGCAGACCCTTCTCCAGGCCGGGCCCTCAGCCGTCCACGTGAAGCAGCCCTTCTCCTGACCTGACCCTCCCGCCGTCCCTGTGAGCCGCCCCTTCTCCTGATGAATCCCCAGTACAAACGATTCTCCTGCCTGACCTCCTTGCGTCCCTGTGAGCAGCCCCTTCTCCTGACCTGACCCTCCCGCCGCCGTGAGCAGCCCCTTCTCCAGGCCTGACACTCCGCCGTCCCTGTGAGCAGCCCCTTCTCCAGGCCTGGCCCTCCCGCACGTCCCGTGAGCAGACCCCTTCTCCTGACCTGGACCCTCCCGCCGTCCCCGTGAGCAGCCCCTTCTCCTGACCTGACCCTCCCGCCGTCCCTGTGAGCAGCACCTTTCCTGACTGACCTTCCCGCCAGTCCCGTGAGCAGCCCCTTCTCCAGGCCTGACCCTCCCGCCGTCCCTGTGGCGCCACGGCGCTGTCCGACGCTCAGTGCCGCGGATTTATCCCGCCCAGGGGAGGCTGTGGACGGTCTCGTTAAAATTACTCTCACCTCTCCCGACGCGCGCGTGGACACGGCAGCGTTTACCGCGGCCAACGGCGCTGACTGCCGTCGCCGCACGCCATCCGTACATATGAAGATCGCAGCGGTAGCTGGGGGGCGGCGGCGTTCGGTCCGTCTGAGGCGGCGGCGGCGGTGGCGGCGGCGGCGCGGCGGCGGTGGCGGCGTTCCCGGTCCGGGTCTGAGGCGGCGGCGGTGGCGGCGGTGGCCAGGTGGCGGCGGCGGAGTTTCGCGGACAGTCTGAGGTCGCGGCGGCGGTGGCGGCGGTTTGCCGGCGTTCTCGGTCGGTCTGCGGCGGCGGCGGCGGCGGCGGGGCGGCGGCGGCGGCGGCGGCGTTATCGGTCCGGTCTGAGACGGCGATGGCGACGTCTCGGTCAGGTCTGAGGCGGGCGGTGGCGACGTTTCTTGGTCGGTTCTCGGTCCGGTCTGAGGCGGCGCGCGGCGGCGGCGTTCTCGGTCCGGTCTGAGGCGCCGGCGGCGGCGGCGGCGGCATCGGCGGCGCCGCGGGATAGCGTGCGAGGGTTGTGGTTTCGTGGGCGGGGGTAGCGGTCTTGCGCTGGTCCCCTGGGCGGTCATGCAGCCAGCGGGTGAAGTCGTTGCGGAAATCCCAGCTGGTGTCCCTGGAGTTTTAGTTAGGTAATAGTGGAGCCGAGTAGTATCAAAATATGTGTTTGGATGATTCCAAGGTTTCGACCTCCTCGGATGACTGGCTGATGACTGCTGACATCGCTTCCAGCGAAGTTGTCAGCTGGATGTTGGGGAGATGGATGTGCCCGAGCACTCCACACAACGTGTTATGGATTCAAATGGGATTGGATGTCTAATCTGCCGCGCCGGTTGGAACCATGCAAACCCGTGTGAATGTCATTTGGTGTTATGCTACCTGACCTGATGACCTAGTGCCACAGTGCTGATTTGTAAGTATTGCGGTTTCGATACAAGTGTATTCTAAATGAAAGATAAGTTCCGCTCATGGTGTTCGCACAAAAGCCGGGCGTCTCGATCATAGCTTCTTTAGCGTGACCCCTTGTCATTTTCCATTCCGTACCATTTTCGGAATTTGGTAGATGTCGTCCATTTGAACACTTGCAAGCAGCTACATTACCTCTGGTGGGCCACTGTAAAAGGCTGTGAACTTGTCACGACAAAAACAAGATATTGCCGTGCACAGAATTACAAATAGCAGGACTGAAATGTTTGCCAAGTGAGCCATCGAGTTATACCCACGAAATGAAATGACAAAGTAGCAGCTTGTTGGGCCCGTTCCCGAATGAATGCAGGCTAGTTATTGGCGATAGGTTCTGCTGTAAACTTCACATTGTTCTGTGCTTCTCGCTTTTAGAAGGCCTTCAATCGTCTGTTAGATGACACCCTTGCTCTTCTATTTGTTTACTTTTCTGCTTGCGTGCTTCTCAGTGGTGTAGTTTTACGACACGAGTTGGATGCCCTGCCCTGGGTCAACCAACATTGGTTACCCCCAAATGCTGGTTTTCCTCGGATTTTGAATGTTCTATCTCTTTCAGTTCGAAAATGGCGTACTTTTTCGTGATTCGTTTATCTTTCCCCGACCAACTGGATTACTCATAAGCTCAATGTCTAAGGATAAGAGGTCTCGCTGTCAATCTCGGGTCTGGCTCACATTTTGGGTCGTGTGTGTGCGGGTGGGGGGGAAGGGGACTCGGGGGCTCCTGATGAGAACATATGCCGATACATTTAGTACTGAAGATGCCTGCAGGCGGCAGCAATTAGATGAATAACTTAGCAATAGCTGACTTGTGATGATGATTGGCTTATTATCATTAAAGGTAATTGCTAATCTCCCAATTAATTTCGGTAAATTTGCTATGGAGGGCATTTCAGCACATCGTTCGCCAGGCTCCAAAACACTTTGTCAGCACAGCTGAATCCCTAATGCCGGTTCAGTTCAGCAGTGCTTGTGACCTTGTGATTTACCTGAGGAGGCACTCCACTGTTGTGCCTCCCCGTGTCTCAACTACACGCAGATCCAACCTGATTTCCCAACGCGGCTTTGTCTGAGCATACCTGCCACCAGACGTCCCGTCGGAGTCCCCCCCCCCCCCTCCTGCCCCCCTCTCCCGTGTCTCCGTCCGAGCCCTCTCGTCCGTCCGCCGCCGCGCGCCGGCGCCGCCGGGCGCGCCACGCCGCTCCAAGGCTGCAGACGGTATTTGTTCAGCTAATTATGCCAGCCGGTAATTTCGATCGCCGCCTGCCGGCCCGGCCCGCTTGTGAGGCGCCGCAGCCGCCTGGCGCCGCTCCCCCCCCCCCCCCCCCCCCCCCCCTGTCCCGACGCCGGACAGACCCGGCAGCGCCCTGCTTAGTGCCGGAGCGGCCGCACATCTCCCGCTCCAGGGCGGGGAACGCGCCACTCCGGATCTCCTCGGCCGGGAGCTGTACACACCGCGCCCTGCGGTCAGGCACTCCCCAGTCTTTGACAGGGCACCTCTCGCTCACGATCCGGCGCTTCCCGGGCAACGGCAGGACATTCCACACTCCGTTGTTGGCGCGCCTCGTTTCTTGACCGTGAATTCCCGGGTAAATGGCCCCGCTGCGACCGTGTCCAGCACTTCCAAGTTGGGCGTTCTGACCCAACGTGCGCGGCATCGCTGGCGCGGTCATGTGTCCCACCCTATAGTCGGGTCTTTCCTCGTCCCACGATCGGGCACCTCTGTTTCTACTGGTGAGCATCCCTCACTCCACAGCGGACACCCCTCACTCCACGGCCGGCCCCCCCCCCCCCCCGCCGGGCGGCACGTTCCGGCGGTCTTTGAGGAGCGCACCGCGCCGTGCCCGCCGACGCCTGGGGCGGCGTCCCGGCGCTCCTACCCGGCTATTATCCGCTGAGGAGTGACCGGCCAGCCGCGCGGCGCGCGGGTCTGCGCCGAATACCAACAGCCTGTGGACGGCGCGCGCTCCCGCCTCGCTCCAGCGCGCGGCGACGATATTTCTCTGCGAGATCGCGGCGGCGTCGGAGGAATTGGCCGCAGCGTTTTTACAGACCTCATAACCTGGGCTTTGTGGGCCTGTCAGTCGCGACATAGGCGGGCCGCTCTCTGATAGGGCCGCGCCGCCGCGGCGGCCAACATGTGCTCTCATGGGCGCATTTGGAGGGCTCTCTCGTGAGAACGGCGGCCCACTTACCGAGCCCTGTGTGCGCCCTGGTATCTGGCGTGCGTGTGCGGGGAATGGGCCGGGCTACAGGAAGCTCAGTCGTGAGGAGATAGGCGGGCACTTACCGACAGAAGCGTGTCCGCATTGTGTCAGGTGTGTAAAGAACGCTGCAGGTACAATCGGAGGTTCGCTGGTGAGGGGAGGGGGGGGGGGCACTCCCACCGACGGGAGGTATGTCCGGCTTTGTACCATGTTTGTGAAACGGAGAGGCGCTGCAGATCAGATAGGCGAGCGAGAGCAGTTAAATGCGGCAGGGCGTCGTTCGTGACGGCGTTATGTGAGTCGAGTACCGCAGCTGTGCAGCAGCAAGACCTCTCGTGAGAGCGGTGGCTCTTCCAGGCAAGGGTGTCGATTGCCTTGTGGCATGAATGAGAACACTGACGATTGCCGAGGCCCGGCGAGCGAGGTACCGCAGCTGCAGAGTGCCGCGCGGTTGTGACGCGTGGTGACGCGTCGAACCGGGCGTAGCGTTCCATCACCTCGCGAGCGGGGACACCAGGAGTAGTCCGCCCTAATGACGGCGAGAGAAGCGCCACCTCGAACATAGCCAGCGCGCCAGCCGGCCGTGTCAGGGCACAGCTCCGGTGCGTCAGACATGTGTTCCTGTCATGCGGCGGTGGGAGACCGCGGCTTCGGAACATGCATCCCAATTTCCGCCGCGGCGAGGTCAACATCTGCTCTGTCATGTTATGTGATGTTATCGCGTGAGGGGCTGGTGGTCCGATGACCTGATGGCCCTTGGCTAGGTAGCGATGTCGGGCGCGGCGTTGGCACCAAGCGTCCCAGAAAGCAGCCGTTTAGTGGTGGTCATACGCCACTGGTGGACTTCAGCAACAACCCCTCGGGGTATTATGGTAAACCAAATCAGCAATGCTCATGGAGTTCATTTAGTCCGATGAGGATCAAAAGTTCATTAGATGAATGAACGACTTCAGTGGAGTTACCCTATGTATATCCTCCGTACCATCGAAGCGAGAAGGTTCTTGCTTTGAGAAAGCAGCCAACTTTCCATGCGCTCACGAGCACGTGAACGTCCTGCCGAGGGCCAGCGCGTTGCTTACAGCCGCGCCTAAACTTATTAACGACAAGATTCCAGTCAGCTCATGCACCAGCGGCAGCTAGTTCGGCAATCTAGCACCGCTGCCGTGTCGTGAAGCACTCGCCTGTCCGAGGGTATTTCAATCAAGCGGCGCGCTTTGGCCAGACGCCGCGGCACACATGGCCACCCGCCGCGCCCTATGGACAGCGCCCGCCGCCGTGCTGCGGCCTTTGAAGTCGCACCGAGCGGCGGCCGTCGACAGGGCCGGCATGCCCGGCTGCGTCGTCAACCCCTCTCCATAAAGTCGGCCGACCTCTCGATAAATCCGTCGGGCGGCGACGCGGCCGTCGGCGGCTGCCGGGGTCCGCCTAATGATTTTCCGATGCCCGCCCGCGCAGCGGGACGCTGACCGGCGCCGGCTCTGGTGAGTAATCGACATTCCGCGAGTGGCGCGGCCCGCGGCCGTTCCGCTCAGCGCCGGGTCTCGGCGGGCTGTGCGGGGGGCGACGGCGGGGCACGTGGGACCGCGCGGGTCGCCGCCGCTGCAGGTTCCTCGCCCAGCGGTCCGGGTGGGTGGGTCGGGAAGGGTACGAAGCGTGGCACACCGGGGGCTCCGGGGGGTGTTTATCGCCCCGACGGCCAGAACAGGGCGGTATGGTGTGGTTGGAACAGGGGTTGGCGGCGCAGCCGGTGTTCGGGCCGTGTCCTGGGGAGGGGAGCGTCAGTCTGTGGGGACCTAATCAGCGTCATGGTCCTAATGTACTTCCCTGCCCGTCTCGACCAATCGCTAAAACTCCTTGCAACCCTCAAAGGTATCCAGTTTCGGCCAAGGTCAGCAAATCAGGGACCATTCAATTAACCAGGTACCTCCTCACAGAAAACTATGCTCTCCAGGCGGACAGCAGTCATTGTCGATTGCGCCTCCCACGTCGCAGAACGACTTCGCCCCCCCAAGCATATTGATATGCATTGGTCGGCGTGCGCTCCTATCGTTCAGTTATCGGTAGTTAATATCGGTTAACACTTGCTTCGTTACCGGATGACTCTGGTATGCGAGCTACGGCTGAGCTTATCGTGATCCCAGAGGAGCCTATGGCCCCTCATTGCTCCAGCTTTCCGTCGCTCTTCCATGCTACGACGTTGGTTACACATTTTAGGTACATGCCCGCGCCGTTATAAACACAGGTGCAGATGCTCAGCTGACAAGCAGGTACGCACGTGGCGCACTTAATGACGGGAGATTGTGGTTACGTGGTGTCGCGTGCGGTCGCCCCATTACCGTTAGGATGCGCTGCTACCAGACCGCAGATTTCTGCTCTCCCTTCTCGCCCTCTGAGCTGTACAGTGCCCGCGACGTTCCAGCCACCACCCGACCCGCTAACCGGCCGCTCCTCCGCTCCAGGACCACCCGTCGCTGCGCGGCACGCCGCTGGCGATGCTGGCCGCGCAGTGCAACAAGCTGACGAGCCGCTCGCCGCCGCCGCTCGCTGACGCCGCCGTCGGCAAGGGCTTCACGCCCTGGCGCAAGAGCGGGGCGGCGCCGGCGGCCAGCGTGGCGCCGGCGCGGCAGAACGCGGCCAGCGGCGCGCTGGCCAGCGGCGCGCTGAGCTACACGCGCTCGGCGCCGGCCGCGTCCGGCGGCGGCCTGTCCTGCTACGCCGGCGGCGAGTACTTCTGCGCGCCGGCCGCGGCCGAGCCGAGCCTGAAGGCGGACGGCGCCGGCGCGCACCACTTCCCCGTGTACGGCCGCGTGCCCGGCTACGACCAGTGGGCGTTCGCCGCGGCGGCCGGCGGCGCGTCAAGCCCGAGATGGCGGCCAACTCGTGGTGGGACATGCACCAGCAGGCGGCGGCGGCGCAGGCCAATTGGCTCGAGATGTCGAACGCGGCGGCGGCCGGCATGGGCGGCATGTCGGGCATGCCGCAGATGTCGTACCCGGTCACGTCCGACTACTCGTCGCTGGGGGCTCGGCTCCAACGCGCACCTGCTCTCCTCCGGCCAGCACCTGCTGTCCGACTCGTACAAGTCGATTGCCTGCCCGGCCAGGCGATGGCTGGGTCGGTGGGCTCGCCGTTCGGCCTGAGCGCGGTGGCAGCGCGCGCTCGCAGCGGCGCTACACGGGCCGCGCCACCTGCGACTGTCCCACCTGCGCGAGGCCGAGCGGCTCGGCCCGGCCGCCGCGCTCCAGCTGCGCAAGAAGAGCGTGCACCTCGTGGCCACATCCCCGGATGCGGCAAGGTCTACAACAAGACCGTCGCACCTCAAGGCCCCACCTGCGCTGGCACACCGGCGAGCGGCCGTTCGTCTGCAACTGGGCTCTTCTGCGGTAAGCGGTTCACGCGCTCGGACGAGCCTGCAAGCGGCCACCTGCGCACGCACACGGGCGAGAAGCGCTTCGCCTGCCCCATCTGCAACAAGCGCTTCATGCGCTCCGACCACCCCTAGCCAAGCACTCCAAGACGCACGCCGAGGGCGGCGGCAAGCGCGGCTCTGGCAGCGACTTCCGAGTCGCAGAGTGAGGGACACAGCGTCAACATCGCCGCGTCGCTCTCGACGGCGCGGCCACCGACCGACTTGCAAGCCGCCGGTTAGGCCCCGGTCGCGTGGGAAGGCGGGGATGGGAAGGGGGGGGGGGGCGGCAGGCGCCGGCGCCGCCGTGTTTCGTCCGTGCCAAACAACCGAACCGTGTCGCGCCGTTTGACTGTTCATCTCGTGCGAAGCCCATCGCCTCATCGCTCCGCCGGTCAGCTGTGATTGTCGCGACCTGGGACGGCTCGGCCGCGGTGAGAGGTCCCGCTGGGGCGCGGCGCTCTGGGAGGTCCTCCCGAGAGACCCCCGGCGCGGCGTCACTGCACCCGTCACGCGCGCGGCGTGACTGCGGGCGCACTCTCATGCAGCCGTGTCCGGCCTATGAACTGCTCAGCATCCTACGAAATACTCGATATGCCTGAGGCGGCGTGACGAGTTTCTTAGCGATGCCTCGTCTTGTTTTCTTCGTCTTGTCTGAATTATCCCGCTGTTGTGATGCGTAGTTTGTTGATTTTTGTGCGTGACGATCACTGAGCTTACTGAGATGTGCTATGCACAGCGACGATCATGGTGAGTGCGTATATGAATGATCTATGATTTATTGTACAAACCTGCGCTGATGAAGAGAATACTAATAATAATGAACAGGGAACATGGTCCGCATCGTTCTTGACCACGTCCGACACCCCGCGCTCTATGGTTAACGCCCAGCACCTGGCGCCATACGGTGGCTTTATTAAGAGAAGTCTGGTCATAAGCATGGGCTGGTCGAAGACACTGTATTGAAGACCTTTTCCCATCACGGACCTAAAGGGTGTCTCCGTGCCCGCGGTGCCAAGGGATGAGCGTCGGAACGGCTGACCGAAAATGACCGCTCCACAAGCCGCAGACACACCAGATCTTTTTCCCGGGATTTCCGTACTGTTTCAGTACGTCTACCTGTAATTTGCAGCTGATTTGTCGTTGTTGGTGACACTGCCTCAGTTGTCAGGCGGCAAGTTTGCTGCTTACTTCTGCCCTGAAAATAACCAGCTCCCACTCAATGCAGCTCCCATGCAACCCTCACGCCTGTAAGACCCCAGCAGACTCGTGGAGCACTGCGCAGCCCTTCCGCGACACGGCCCGGACTTTGCCGCTCGGTACGGCTTTGATGTCGGAGTCCCCTCGCCCGGGAGCTGCCACGCCCGGCGGCGGCGGGCTCCGGTTTCTGATGGATTGACGGTGGGGCCACCGGTGAGGAGGCAGGTCCGCTGGGGGTCACTGACGACCTCAGGCCGAGCGGGAGACCGCGCGGCGGCTGAGGGAGATCGGCGACATCCGGTGCCAGGCCCACAGACGGGAGCAGCACCAAATGATGACTGTAGGCGTAGAGAAGAGCTCCACTGACGACCTCAGGCCGGGGGACCGCGCGGCGGCTGAGGGAGATCGGCGACATCCAGTGCCAGGCCAGACTCGGAGCAGCACCAAATGATCGCTGTAGGCGCAGAGAAGAGCTCCAGAAGAATACAAAAAAATCGTTGGCGCCAAGTCCTTTTTAATTGAATTACAACGCCGGCTATTACTCAGGATGCGGCTGTTGAACCAGACGCGGTCGATGGTGATTAATGCACCCCCAGTGTTCTGTAGCACCCAACCGCTCGTGCATGCATGCCCGTGCCATGTATCATTTAGTCATGCCATGCGCTCAGGCACTGAGGTACGGCAAACCTTGGGAGAAGGGTCTGCCGACTCGGATCGCTGGTGTTAGAGGGGGGGGGGGGGGGTGGGGTCTGTCAGAGGGTCGGAAGGAGACTGACGGAGACGTGACGTCAGCGCGGCCGTCGCCGCCTGGCCGGTGGCCGGTCAGAGGGTCGGAAGGAGACCTGACGGACGGGCCATCAGCGCGGCCGTCATCGCCGTCAGACCGTCCTTCGGGGCAGGATCAGTCAGCGGACCCCAGTAGGTAGCGACATCTCCGAGTGGGTTTTACGGAAGGGTTGAGACGAGATTTCAGTGTCACAGATGGATTAATTGCCAGGCTATCATCCTCGTCCGGTGTGTTAGCATGCATGCAACGTTTCGGCCAGTTAACTCTCCGGCCGTCGTCAGGCGTTTAGAGGCCCTTAGAAGGATTGGATGATGTTGGCCTTCAGCCATGTACTCGCCACAGCCCAAATTATCCTTGGAATTGCTGGATTCGAACCAGGGGCTCTTGATCACGACTCCAGTGCCCTACCACCTGAACAAATCGGGACCGGCGTTGTGAAACGATGCGAACATACTAACACGTCACACGATGACGGTAGACCGAACAATATTTCATCGGTGAACTTGTTATAGGTATGGAACGACCAAACGATATATATAATATAATAATATAACGATATATGGAACGACCAAACGACATCGGAACGACGCCGTTGGGATTAGGGATTAGATTAGATTGGGATTGAACCATGCGTGGCATTCCATAAACAGGAATGACCTTGTCGACGTGCGTCAGTAATAGACCTAGCCTCGGGCGAGTGGGACCTGACCTTTTCAGTTTTCATTTGTCTTGGGAGTTAAAACCTGGGAGTAACACATGTTGTTGACTTTTGGGGAAATTTGGTCACCAACCGCGGCAAATAAAATGAGAGGCTTGGTGGCTTTCGATGTCGAATGCGTAGACAGAAGTCATAAATGGTTAGCTTAAGGCTCAGACAAAATGCGAAGCATGTGTTCCTCAGAGAAAGTTGTAGCCTCCCAAGTCAGCTAATTAAGCGCCTCGGCGTAAAAGGTCCTTGGGTGAAAGATAATTGGAACATGGTGCAATAGTCCCTGTACAGACAGATGCACGGTAATGCCATGTATAGAGGTAAATAGAAAGGTATTCGGAGCATCAACGTCCATCAAGTACGTGCGCCCATCAAGTGTCGCTCGAAGGTCACACGGTCACATCCCGCACACACGGATGCGGCCCGTGGCTCTTATGGTTAAGTGCAGTGAAGTGCAATGCGGTATTCGCCGTGAAAACATCGGTCTAGCATGCTTTTCTCATTGCGTAGACGTGTGGGTGGGCTGAGCACATGTGGCGGGTACGGCAATGGTGCGCGGGGAAGGCAACCACGGTGAGTGATTCTTTGTTTCCGGCATCGATGAAGCTCGGACTACCGGCCACAGCTAAGCACATCAGGAACCATTTACAGACAAGCACGGCAAAGCACGTGAAAAATGCGTCCATTTTCCGTGCACGCCGGGCTCGTCTGTGGAATGGTGGGCGCGGGTCCCTGCAACCCACACCGGTTGGTTCGTGACGTTCTGCCGCACACCCGCTGACGCTCTGGAAATATGCGGAAGCCGCACATCTGCTCCCCGCGTACAAAAAAAATGTTCCCCTGGCATAACACAGCGAGCTCGAAGCGGCGGCTAAGAATAATATTATTCCGCGTAATTTTTTATTCGTCGGGCCATATTTCTGCCTAACGACGCCTGTCTTAAGCACAACGAGCTCAGCCCGTAACGAATGACCGAGACATGAATAGTAACATCGTTCCGGAAAGATTAGCCTCACTCGTATCCTTTCAAAAAGAGCTGTTAAACACTCTTTGCCCGAAAATCATAACGATGTCTCACCGTTAGCTTTCCAAAGCCCCCTGCGCCCGGCTCTCAACGGCCACCGCGCCCGAGACCGCGCGATGAAAGACGCCAACGGACGCGGCCCGCCCGGCCCCGTCGTTCGCCGACGTCGCTGACGTCGGGCGGCCTTAAATCAAAGCGCGCTGCCGTCTGGCCGGCCGCTAATGGTCCGGTCTCGGCAGCATTAAATGGCGGCGGCTCTGGCGGCGGCGCGCGGTCGCGAACAAAGGCGACAGGCGGCCGGTTAGCGCCGCGCCGGCGACAATGGCCGCGCGCCTGTCGCCGTCTCGTGTGCGCCGCACTCGTCGGCGTTGAGACGCGCCGTCGGGTCGCGTTAGGAGGGCGCGGAGCCCGGGCCCGGCGAAGGGGCCGGGGCGCGCCGGGCAGGTCGACAGCGTGGCCCATGACACCGCCAGACTGAGCGGGACATAGACGATGCTCAGGGCAGCTATAGCACGTGGGCACCCAAATAGGTGGTGGCATCGACCCACACCGCTCGAGAGGACTCAGGAGCCTCCTATTTGATCTGGAATGGTTTCTGAACGGTTATGAACATGATGCCCATTTGTTATGCCGACGTCTACACAATGCTCTCACCTATTTGAAAATTGCAAATTTACAAATTTGAAGCTGTATGCCTCGGCGATTCATGATTTATACCACTTTTTTATGGTAATGTTAGTAACATTTTGCCCAAAAAGTGACAAATAACGTTGCTTGTCCCACGAAGTGCATTCCAAAGCAGTTTTCTCGGCTATTCTTCTTAGCCCTGAGCCGTGCGGTCGCCCTCACCTTCAATCTGAACACGGGACTTAAGAGATTCTTGAAAAATCAGCAAGCTATACCTGCAGATAAAACGACATTGGAATTGCATTGTCAAACGGTGCAAAATAAATGTCACTGAACAATGGCAAATATAACCTTTCACAGGCCAAATCAGGCTATGATGGTCAGATTACCGCTTCATAGACCACTCAGGACTGATATCTCTTATCTTAACAGCTAAATATGCCACAACAATACAGAAGATGGCGTTGAGCAAAATTCGGAAAGCTCCATCAGATGGCGCTGGTGAATATCCACGAGTACGCGCTAGAAATGTCTCTCGTTAGGAAGGCATTCCAAATCTGTAAGATGTGGGCCATTAGCGCTTAGATTGTAAGGTCTTCAAAAGTTCCGATCTGTTAATAAAGATTAAAGTTTAGTCTACCTTCTTCTTGGATGGTCTGGTCCGCAAAAGCAGCACGGCGAAAGCAATGCACTTCAGAGGGATGACGTTTTCCCTCGCCCTTCAATGGGGGAAGGGGGACTGAGTAGCCTCCATCCCTAAGGTTTTCCGGAGTGATTTCAGAACAGCTTTGAACGCGGTGCTGACATTTTTGGGAGTTGAGTTTATGTCACTGCCGCAAGTGTTGGAAAAGCTTGAAACATTGACCTTGACAGTTCATGATCACCTGTACGAGGGACTTCTTCCTTGAGGTCATGTTGGTGACATTTCGCTCAAAAGTGACAGATAGCGCTCACTGTTCGCAGAAAATGTACTCTAAAGAGGTGTGCTAGGCGGATTCTCTTAACTTCAGCGCTCTGAAGTGAATTACTGCCACTCTGGTTGCTTTAGCAAGATCGGGGCATCCAGAGTCAAGCTAGAACTTTGACATCTGTGACCAGATTTGACATTTGGAAGACCATGCTGCAACAATGCGGGGCACAATGCGGGGCATGGTTCAAAAGCTTCAAGCATGCACAAAAGCTGTAAAACTGATGCAAACTCAGCTGACAAAGACAAAAGTTGACATCGTTCACCAAACTGTTACGAAGTATTCTGAAAAAGACTTGAGGGGCAAGGGTTCCAGAGACGATGGTCAACTTTATCCTTCTGAACTGTATTGCCATCGGTCTGGTTGATTTTGAGTGGTCGGGTCATCCAAGGTCAAACTACGGCCACCTCTGACCTTTGCGGTCAGATTGAATCTCTTGAAGGTCAAACGATTTAAGCTGTAATGGCGCATCCTGCTGCCTTGGAAGCCCTTCATAACACTGTTTCCCAATGACATGACATGTTTGTTTCTTGATACAGCTAGACGGGCCCACGATAACATTGAGCCCCATATAACGAATAATGGTAGCCTTGAACCCTATATACCGATTAGTGATTATTTCGAACCCTTTGTTCGAATATAATATATTAATATTATACTAACATTAAATAAAATTAAAAATAATAAAATAAAATAAAATAAATAATATAATATAACAAAATAAAATAAATAATATAATATAACAAAATAAAATAAATAACATAATAAAAAAACAATATGAAGAATAGCCTTGAGCTTTTGCAACTGGCATGGCCTACCATATCACAGTTCACACCCGTTCATGCCCACCAGTGCCGACTTGGGGGTCACACGTGTGTTAGATTTGAGGCGAATCCCTCCATCTTTTGCGAATCACATCCGTTTTGCATCAATCACGAGTGAATCGATTCTTTCTGATGCAAATTCAATGTGAGCCGTGAACTGAATCACTGGCTTTCGAAAAACAGAGCTGACCTGTATCGTTAAGCCAAGGTCACATGCAAATATTAAAGATGTTAAAACACTTTGTGCACAAATTAGTCTCCTCTTCCAATTTGACTGGGCGAGGAACACATGTTCTATCAAGCCCTGCCAGCACGGCGTTCATAAATGATGCCTGATTTCCAAAAAGCCGGCCCGCCAGACTAGAAGGTCGCCGCACGTGGGCTCACCAAAGCCCATATCGTGCCTGGCCTACGTACCATCTTTACCTTTAGGCATTAAGTCAGCTTCGCATGCATTGATGGTTTATCCTATCACCCCATGGCCACACCTAACAACACCTGAAATGGATTAAGTTTCAGAGATAAATAGGCGTTGGCTACCCATGTCGAGAAAGAGCAGATTCACAGCGGGCAAATAAACATCGCTATGCGTAGAGCTCCACAGCATGGGCATATATCTCTTGCGCTGCCTAATGTATACACTGCGTCGTATTCGACATATCTAACAATAGGAGAACCCATTTTCTCTCTCATTTATCAAGCGCTGATTAAGGATACAGCTGTTTAAGTGTAAATGTGTGTTACTTTTTTGAGTTACCTTACTTAATACTTGATCATGACAACTTTTTACATTATTTCTATCGTGGTTTTCAGGCCCCTGCACCACTTTTGACACGTTTGCACGGTTTTGATGAAGGCTGTAGAACAATGAGGACGCGTATTTTTTCCTCTTGTACCTTCATGTCTTGTCACTCTAGATTTGCCCTCGTCAAGACATCTTTAAATCAACTTCGGATGCTTACCGCGTCTTCTTGCAGTCAAGAGGTAGAGGATATATTGAATCGATTCACACGCAACGAAAATAGCTCAATCATAAGTGAGTCATTGAGCTTGAATGTTGGTGAATGCTGAATCTGTTCTAAAACCATGAAACCAAACTTTGAGTTAAATCTAAGTGAATGGAAAGGGGTTCTGGACGCAACGTGGATCAACTTCTAGAAATTTGAAACGAACACAGTTCTGGGTATAGTATTCAAGTTCTATTGCACGACACCTTCCGCAGAATATTCTACCAAGCGGTCATTTGACAAACATTACATGATTC
>NW_023596545.1:40339301-40373581 GCF_011947565.3 Pollicipes pollicipes | reverse complement strand
AGCGGCCGTCAATTGGCTCTCAGTTAAGGTTGTGCAAGGTGCGCTGAAGTTATCAAATCATGACGCATTGGGGAGCACTTTTCCTAAACAGAAAATTGTGCTGTCTATAGCAGTATTTTCCGCCTAAAAACTATACCAATTATTATAAGTGAGCTTGTTTCGTCCTAACTGATGCATGGTTTTTATCTTCAATGTGAAACATTCCCTTTAAGAAAGAAGCATTAAGCACTTTGTGATGCGCTATCCACTGTATTTCAACCATTTACTACGCAATTTGACATCTGCCTCTTTCGTCATCGAATGTTTGACGCTCTTACACCAACCAACGCAAAATGCTATTTGTGGTTGGCCGCACAGACAAGGATGACAGCCCACGGCCCACCAAACTGCCTCCAAACCATGCCAATGACACAGGACGTTGTGAACAAAACTCTTTGTTGGTGACTGGTCCAAGTGGGTTGTGCTGGCGGGGAAGGGAAGGAAGCGCGGCGCGTGATTTCTTGCGACGTTGGTCGGAGGGGTGGTTAGAGGAAGGTTTTGTCCGTATCTCCGACGCAGAAGGACTGACGACCGGCGCACTGCACTTCTGGCCTGCACTAGGCCTTAAGCGCACTGCACTTCTGGACCAATCCGTTTTTTTCGTCTCAGTGTCTATGAATGCGTAGACACTGAGACGAAAAAAGCATACGCATGAATAAATGACTGGACCAACGCGTTAACACTTTGACTGCGCCTGTCTGAAGTTGTGAACTGGTAAAATACCTCGAAGATGCATGTTTCAATAATTCCGTTCTGTTCGCAAGTCTAAATCGAAAACGGGCGAGATAGTTGCCTGAGCGGTAATAAACGCCGCATTTCACCCCCGTAACAGAAGTGTTTCAGTTCGTCATTAAAGTTTTCGTTTCAGGTCCCTTTAAACAACTGCCACCAACATCTGTGATCTACGGGAGATGGACAACACAGCACGCGGTGCAATGAACGTTCCTTTTAACTCGCGTCAACTCAGCACTGATCACCAACAAAACCAATCTCCCCCACTGCCAGATGAAGCGATTGAGCCCGACTGGTGTTGGTTTTCGCTCAGGCCGCGGTCGCTCGAGGTTGGGGAAGCACGGCCGTGGCAGCTGGTGTGGTGTAGCGCCAGGCCTCGCCGGCTGGAACAGCTACAGGAGAATCGCTCCCATCCCCCTTCCCCTGGGGCCACTGCGTCGGCCCAGAACTCGATCGCAACGAGCATCAGACCGCTAGATGACCCGAGGCTACGAAGGCAGGCCCGCTGGCCCACTACGAGGTACTTAAGCGGGCGTCTTTCAAAGTTCGCGCAGCGTTACACACTGCCAAGATTTCAGGCAGAAATGTCTCCAGTTGGCGTCATAGCTTGATGTGGTGTTGGGGCCCAGCTGAAATTATTGGGACGTATTTAAGCCGCGAATTTGGTATATTACGGCCGCTTCAGCTGTGAAGCACTGTATACTTCTAGAAATGCGAGGCGTGCTTCAAAACTCGACGGTCACTTAATGGACCTCACTACAGACAACGGCCAACACTCTCCTCGAGTCATTCTGACGGGGGTACGGGCGCATACTCTCAGCCGAGACCACGCCATCGCGACCTCTGCCTATCTTTCTCCTGTAAGGCAATTCGTAGGCGTAAGAACGTGATGGTCCGTGGGTGTCATGGTACCCACACTTTCCGAGGCTGCGCAAACATTAGCCCCTAAAGCGAACGCGTGGAAATAATCGGCCTAAAATTGGTCTCGGTATCTCAACTTTCTGAAACGTTCCTTCCCATGTGGAAGATTCTGACCTCCAATGAAACATTTTTTTTACAGAGAGCCTGTTCCCAGCGTCCGCAATCTCAGTCAACAGCTTACTGGCGTTCATCTCAGTTTCAGACAAGTAGGATGGGCGCTGATGGGTAAGTTAGGAGCGAGTAAGTTAGGTGGCGTGAGCACTCGGTTTCTCATCAAGGCCACGATGAACCAGCTAGTTTTAGTTCGCACAGAATATAGGGACTTCATAATGGCCACCAAACCCCACATTGTGAAGCATGATTGTTATAAGAGCATTCAGAAGCAGTTTTCACCTCGTCAAAAATTTTGCAGGGTTGGATTATAATTTTTGATGACCTGAAGCCATTGCAAAGTACCATTCCCGTGGAGCCAGTCCGTTCCAAAAGACAATTTTAGCTTTGGACATTTCGTTAAAAAGTGCTGCCAAATCTGTATTGTACCTTGGAACTCGACAACGAGGCCCGCCCCATGCCGGCCTGCCCCTATTCTCTTGTTGGAAAGTGACCATTCGCTTACCGAGCGTTATTTTTGGAAAGCTGAGCCTGTGAGACCGTGAGAACTCCAGACTCCACCAACCGGACTGTAATGTGCTGACAGGTGTCGAACTTTTGGCACAATCCTTAGGTTCCGCGTGGATGATCCCGCATGGATGACCTGCCCAGTGCTGGGCTTCCTGTCTCCTTCACTATCCCGAGGTCACCGGGTCAGGAGCCAGTAAGCAGGTATTTTGACGGCACTCCATACCGGACCGTGCGCTCCCGTCCCGGTGGCGGGAATGGTCGGCCTGACGGTGCAGAGGTCAGTCTGGGGTCAGTCTCGGCGCACGAATGGTGGCGGCGCACATGTTTCAGTGGCCGCCAATAGGTGGGTTCGATTCCCACGTCCTGTAACGTATCTCTGCAACAACAAAGACAATTTTGTGTTCCGTGTGGTTGCATGATGGCCTTGGATGTCCCATTACAAAACATGTGATATGTGATCACTATCTATGCGTAGATGCCATGGTTCGTACACCTTGGGTGATATGGCTAGACCACCACAACAAGTCATGTTTAGCGAGGGCTCTGATTCCAATGCCTTGCTGGCAATCAATGATTAAACTCACTCAATTTTCACGAATGAAATGTCTAGGTTTTCCACATCCGTATCGTTCTCCTCGCCAATTTTCCTCTTTTTTAGCATTGCAGCACAAGTTTGCCTTTTTAGCGGACGTTAACCTCGCGCTGATGACAACCGCAACAAACAATGGCCGAGCAAATCCGAATGACAGCGGCCAGGGCTCCGATGCGGCGGCGGCGCCGTGTCCGTGTGCGCCTCGTTCCCCGCCTTATCGGCGTTCACGGCCAACTGAGCCCCGATTGTCGTCCGGGAAGGCGTGGGGCCTCAGCGACGGCCGGACACCGAGGTCCGTCCACGGCCGGACAGCGGGGTCCGTCCGCGGCCGGTCCCGGCGGTGACACGGCGGAAAACGCGGTCCGACCGGCCGTCCGGGGGGCGGCGCGAGCCGAGATGGGCCGCGAAGGTGCGGTCCTCGCTTGCTCGGTGGGGAGTCCTCGCGCACGGCGGAGGACTGGTCATGGCTCCCGGCGTGAGACTACCCTGACGTGGGGTCAACCGCGCTCAGGGGCCAGTCTTGAAGCGGTTTGACCAAACTGGTTTTAAGTGGACACATCTTTAATGCTTTTTTTGACAGTCTCAAGCTTTCTTAAGCGACAGCCGGACCGCATGTTTGTGAAATATATTGGAATGAATGTACGAGCGTGAGAATAAACGCTAGATCATACACGAGTATCTGAAGTTTTTTTATGCTTTTTTGAAATAAACCGATGATGCCGTCAAACTGCATTAAATGGGCGTGACTGAACAGTGCTGGAAATCACCCTTTGGCAAGTCGAATCATGTAATGTTTGTCAAATGACCGCTTGGTAGAATATTCTGCGGAAGGTGTCGTGCAATAGAACTTGAATACTATACCCAGAACTGTGTTCGTTTCAAATTTCTAGAAGTTGATCCACGTTGCGTCCAGAACCCCTTTCCATTCACTTAGATTTAACTCAAAGTTTGGTTTCATGGTTTTAGAACAGATTCAGCATTCACCAACATTCAAGCTCAATGACTCACTTATGATTGAGCTATTTTCGTTGCGTGTGAATCGATTCAATATATCCTCTACCTCTTGACTGCAAGAAGACGCGGTAAGCATCCGAAGTTGATTTAAAGATGTCTTGACGAGGGCAAATCTAGAGTGACAAGACATGAAGGTACAAGAGGAAAAAATACGCGTCCTCATTGTTCTACAGCCTTCATCAAAACCGTGCAAACGTGTCAAAAGTGGTGCAGGGGCCTGAAAACCACGATAGAAATAATGTAAAAAGTTGTCATGATCAAGTATTAAGTAAGGTAACTCAAAAAAGTAACACACATTTACACTTAAACAGCTGTATCCTTAATCAGCGCTTGATAAATGAGAGAGAAAATGGGTTCTCCTATTGTTAGATATGTCGAATACGACGCAGTGTATACATTAGGCAGCGCAAGAGATATATGCCCATGCTGTGGAGCTCTACGCATAGCGATGTTTATTTGCCCGCTGTGAATCTGCTCTTTCTCGACATGGGTAGCCAACGCCTATTTATCTCTGAAACTTAATCCATTTCAGGTGTTGTTAGGTGTGGCCATGGGGTGATAGGATAAACCATCAATGCATGCGAAGCTGACTTAATGCCTAAAGGTAAAGATGGTACGTAGGCCAGGCACGATATGGGCTTTGGTGAGCCCACGTGCGGCGACCTTCTAGTCTGGCGGGCCGGCTTTTTGGAAATCAGGCATCATTTATGAACGCCGTGCTGGCAGGGCTTGATAGAACATGTGTTCCTCGCCCAGTCAAATTGGAAGAGGAGACTAATTTGTGCACAAAGTGTTTTAACATCTTTAATATTTGCATGTGACCTTGGCTTAACGATACAGGTCAGCTCTGTTTTTCGAAAGCCAGTGATTCAGTTCACGGCTCACATTGAATTTGCATCAGAAAGAATCGATTCACTCGTGATTGATGCAAAACGGATGTGATTCGCAAAAGATGGAGGGATTCGCCTCAAATCTAACACACGTGTGACCCCCAAGTCGGCACTGGTGGGCATGAACGGGTGTGAACTGTGATATGGTAGGCCATGCCAGTTGCAAAAGCTCAAGGCTATTCTTCATATTGTTTTTTTATTATGTTATTTATTTTATTTTGTTATATTATATTATTTATTTTATTTTGTTATATTATATTATTTATTTTATTTTATTTTATTATTTTTAATTTTATTTAATGTTAGTATAATATTAATATATTATATTCGAACAAAGGGTTCGAAATAATCACTAATCGGTATATAGGGTTCAAGGCTACCATTATTCGTTATATGGGGCTCAATGTTATCGTGGGCCCGTCTAGCTGTATCAAGAAACAAACATGTCATGTCATTGGGAAACAGTGTTATGAAGGGCTTCCAAGGCAGCAGGATGCGCCATTACAGCTTAAATCGTTTGACCTTCAAGAGATTCAATCTGACCGCAAAGGTCAGAGGTGGCCGTAGTTTGACCTTGGATGACCCGACCACTCAAAATCAACCAGACCGATGGCAATACAGTTCAGAAGGATAAAGTTGACCATCGTCTCTGGAACCCTTGCCCCTCAAGTCTTTTTCAGAATACTTCGTAACAGTTTGGTGAACGATGTCAACTTTTGTCTTTGTCAGCTGAGTTTGCATCAGTTTTACAGCTTTTGTGCATGCTTGAAGCTTTTGAACCATGCCCCGCATTGTGCCCCGCATTGTTGCAGCATGGTCTTCCAAATGTCAAATCTGGTCACAGATGTCAAAGTTCTAGCTTGACTCTGGATGCCCCGATCTTGCTAAAGCAACCAGAGTGGCAGTAATTCACTTCAGAGCGCTGAAGTTAAGAGAATCCGCCTAGCACACCTCTTTAGAGTACATTTTCTGCGAACAGTGAGCGCTATCTGTCACTTTTGAGCGAAATGTCACCAACATGACCTCAAGGAAGAAGTCCCTCGTACAGGTGATCATGAACTGTCAAGGTCAATGTTTCAAGCTTTTCCAACACTTGCGGCAGTGACATAAACTCAACTCCCAAAAATGTCAGCACCGCGTTCAAAGCTGTTCTGAAATCACTCCGGAAAACCTTAGGGATGGAGGCTACTCAGTCCCCCTTCCCCCATTGAAGGGCGAGGGAAAACGTCATCCCTCTGAAGTGCATTGCTTTCGCCGTGCTGCTTTTGCGGACCAGACCATCCAAGAAGAAGGTAGACTAAACTTTAATCTTTATTAACAGATCGGAACTTTTGAAGACCTTACAATCTAAGCGCTAATGGCCCACATCTTACAGATTTGGAATGCCTTCCTAACGAGAGACATTTCTAGCGCGTACTCGTGGATATTCACCAGCGCCATCTGATGGAGCTTTCCGAATTATGCTCAACGCCATCTTCTGTATTGTTGTGGCATATTTAGCTGTTAAGATAAGAGATATCAGTCCTGAGTGGTCTATGAAGCGGTAATCTGACCATCATAGCCTGATTTGGCCTGTGAAAGGTTATATTTGCCATTGTTCAGTGACATTTATTTTGCACCGTTTGACAATGCAATTCCAATGTCGTTTTATCTGCAGGTATAGCTTGCTGATTTTTCAAGAATCTCTTAAGTCCCGTGTTCAGATTGAAGGTGAGGGCGACCGCACGGCTCAGGGCTAAGAAGAATAGCCGAGAAAACTGCTTTGGAATGCACTTCGTGGGACAAGCAACGTTATTTGTCACTTTTTGGGCAAAATGTTACTAACATTACCATAAAAAAGTGGTATAAATCATGAATCGCCGAGGCATACAGCTTCAAATTTGTAAATTTGCAATTTTCAAATAGGTGAGAGCATTGTGTAGACGTCGGCATAACAAATGGGCATCATGTTCATAACCGTTCAGAAACCATTCCAGATCAAATAGGAGGCTCCTGAGTCCTCTCGAGCGGTGTGGGTCGATGCCACCACCTATTTGGGTGCCCACGTGCTATAGCTGCCCTGAGCATCGTCTATGTCCCGCTCAGTCTGGCGGTGTCATGGGCCACGCTGTCGACCTGCCCGGCGCGCCCCGGCCCCTTCGCCGGGCCCGGGCTCCGCGCCCTCCTAACGCGACCCGACGGCGCGTCTCAACGCCGACGAGTGCGGCGCACACGAGACGGCGACAGGCGCGCGGCCATTGTCGCCGGCGCGGCGCTAACCGGCCGCCTGTCGCCTTTGTTCGCGACCGCGCGCCGCCGCCAGAGCCGCCGCCATTTAATGCTGCCGAGACCGGACCATTAGCGGCCGGCCAGACGGCAGCGCGCTTTGATTTAAGGCCGCCCGACGTCAGCGACGTCGGCGAACGACGGGGCCGGGCGGGCCGCGTCCGTTGGCGTCTTTCATCGCGCGGTCTCGGGCGCGGTGGCCGTTGAGAGCCGGGCGCAGGGGGCTTTGGAAAGCTAACGGTGAGACATCGTTATGATTTTCGGGCAAAGAGTGTTTAACAGCTCTTTTTGAAAGGATACGAGTGAGGCTAATCTTTCCGGAACGATGTTACTATTCATGTCTCGGTCATTCGTTACGGGCTGAGCTCGTTGTGCTTAAGACAGGCGTCGTTAGGCAGAAATATGGCCCGACGAATAAAAAATTACGCGGAATAATATTATTCTTAGCCGCCGCTTCGAGCTCGCTGTGTTATGCCAGGGGAACATTTTTTTTGTACGCGGGGAGCAGATGTGCGGCTTCCGCATATTTCCAGAGCGTCAGCGGGTGTGCGGCAGAACGTCACGAACCAACCGGTGTGGGTTGCAGGGACCCGCGCCCACCATTCCACAGACGAGCCCGGCGTGCACGGAAAATGGACGCATTTTTCACGTGCTTTGCCGTGCTTGTCTGTAAATGGTTCCTGATGTGCTTAGCTGTGGCCGGTAGTCCGAGCTTCATCGATGCCGGAAACAAAGAATCACTCACCGTGGTTGCCTTCCCCGCGCACCATTGCCGTACCCGCCACATGTGCTCAGCCCACCCACACGTCTACGCAATGAGAAAAGCATGCTAGACCGATGTTTTCACGGCGAATACCGCATTGCACTTCACTGCACTTAACCATAAGAGCCACGGGCCGCATCCGTGTGTGCGGGATGTGACCGTGTGACCTTCGAGCGACACTTGATGGGCGCACGTACTTGATGGACGTTGATGCTCCGAATACCTTTCTATTTACCTCTATACATGGCATTACCGTGCATCTGTCTGTACAGGGACTATTGCACCATGTTCCAATTATCTTTCACCCAAGGACCTTTTACGCCGAGGCGCTTAATTAGCTGACTTGGGAGGCTACAACTTTCTCTGAGGAACACATGCTTCGCATTTTGTCTGAGCCTTAAGCTAACCATTTATGACTTCTGTCCACGCATTCGACATCGAAAGCCACCAAGCGTCGTAGCCTCTCATTTTATTTGCCGCGGTTGGTGACCAAATTTCCCCAAAAGTCAACAACATGTGTTACTCCCAGGTTTTAACTCCCAAGACAAATGGAAACTGAAAAGGTCAGGTCCCACTCGCCCGAGGCTAGGTCTGTTACTGACGCACGTCGACAAGGTCATTCCTGTTTATGGAAGGTCATGCATGGTCTCAATCCCAATCTAATCTAATCCCTAATCCCAACGGCGTCGTTCCGATGTCGTTTGGTCGTTCCATATATCGTTATATATATATTATATTATATATATCGTTTGGTCATTCCATACCTATAACAAGTTCACCGATGAAACTATTGTTCGGTCTACCGTCATCGTGTGACGTGTTGGTATGCTCGCATCGTTTCACAACGCCGGTCCCGATTTGTTCAGGTGGTAGGGCACTGGAGTCGTGATCAAGAGCCCCTGGTTCGAATTCCAGCAATTCCAAGGATGTAATTTGGGCTGTGGCGGGTACATGGCTGAAGGCCAAACATCATCCAATCCTTCTAAGGGCCTCTAAACGCCTGACGACGGCCGGAGAGTTAACTGGCCGAAACGTTGCATGCATGCTAACACACCGGACGAGGATGATAGCCTGAGCAATTAATCCATCTGTGACACTGAAATCTCGTCTCAACCCTTCCGTAAAATTCCACTCGGAGATGTCGCTACCTGACTGGGAGTCCGCTGACTGATCCTGCCCCGAAGGACGGTCTGACGGCGATGACGGCCGCGCTGATGGCCCGTCCGTCAGGTCTCCTTCCGACCCTTTGACCGGCCACCGGCCAGGCGGCGACGGCCGCGCTGACGTCACGTCTCCGTCAGGTCTCCTTCCGACCCTCTGACCGGCCACCGCCCCCCCCCCCCCCCGCTAACACCAGCGATCCGAGTCGGCAGACCCTTCTCCCAAGGTTTGCCGTACCTCAGTGCCTGAGCGTATGGCATGACTAAATGATACATGGCGCGGGCATGCATGCACGAGCGGTTGGGTGCTACAGAACACTGGGGGTGCGTTAATCACCATCGACCGCGTCTGGTTCAACAGCCGCATCCTGAGTAATAGCCGGCGTTGTAATTCAATTAAAAAGGACTTGGCGCCAACGATTTTTTTTGTATTCTTCTGGAGCTCTTCTCTGCGCCTACAGCGATCATTTGGTGCTGCTCCGAGTCTGGGCCTGGCACCGGATGTCGCCGATCTCCCTCAGCCGCCGCGCGGTCCCCCGGCCTGAGGTCGTCAGTGGAGCTCTTCTCTACGCCTACAGTCATCATTTGGTGCTGCTCCGAGTCTGGGCCTGGCACCGGATGTCGCCGATCTCCCTCAGCCGCCGCGCTGTCTCCCGGCCTGAGGTCGTCAGTGACCCCCAGCGG
The DNA here is from genome assembly GCF_011947565.3 of Pollicipes pollicipes. Lineage (NCBI taxonomy): Eukaryota > Metazoa > Arthropoda > Thecostraca > Pollicipedomorpha > Pollicipedidae > Pollicipes > Pollicipes pollicipes. The sequence continues at coordinate 40,363,900 of NW_023596545.1, read as the reverse complement.
ACCTGCCTCCTCACCGGTGGCCCCACCGTCAATCCATCAGAAACCGGAGCCCGCCGCCGCCGGGCGTGGCAGCTCCCGGGCGAGGGGACTCCGACATCAAAGCCGTACGACAGCGGCAAAGTCCGGGCCGTGTCGCGGAAGGGCTGCGCAGTGCTCCACGAGTCTGCTGGGGTCTTACAGCGTGAGGGTTGCATGGGAGCTGCATTGAGTGGGATGCTGGTATTTTCAGGGCAGAAGTAAGCAGCAAAACTTGCCGCCTGACACTGAGCAGTGTCACCAACACGACAAATCAGCTGCAAATTACAGGTATGACGTCTGAACAGTTACGGAAATCCCGGGAAAAGATCTGGTGTGTCTGCGGCTTGTGGAGCGGTCATTTGGTCAGCCGTTCCGACGGCTCATCCCTTGGCACCCGCGGGCACGGAGACACCCTTTAGGTCCGTGATGGGAAAAGGTCTTCAATACAGTGTCTTCGACCAGCCCATGCTTATGACCAGACTTCTCTTAATAAAGCCACCGTATGGCGCCAGGTGCTGGGCGTTAACCATAGAGCGCGGGGTGTCGGACGTGGTCAAGAACGATGCGGACCATGTTCCCTGTTCATTATTATTAGTATTCTCTTCATCAGCGCAGGTTTGTACAATAAATCATAGATCATTCATATACGCACTCACACATTGATCGTCGCTGTGCATAGCACATCTCAGTAAGCTTCAGTGATCGTCACGCACAAAAATCAACAAAACTACGCATCACAACAGCGGGATAATTCAGACAAAGACGAAGAAAACAAGACGAGGCATCGCTAAGAAACTCGTCACGCCGCCTCAGGCATATCGAGTATTTCGTAGGATGCTGAGCAGTTCATATGGCCGGACACGGCTGCATGAGAGTGCGCCCGCAGTCACGCCGCGCGCGTGACGGGTGCAGTGACGCCGCGCCGGGGGTCTCGGGAGGACCTCCCAGAGCACCGCGCCCCAGCGGGACCTCTCACCGCGGCCGAGCCGTCCCAGGTCGCGACAATCACAGCTGACCGGCGGAGCGATGAGGCGATGGCTTCGCACGAGATGAACAGTCAAACGGCGCGACACGGTTCGGTTGTTTGGCACGGACGAAACACGGCGGCGCCGGCGCCTGCCGCCCCCCCCCCCCCCTTCCCATCCCCGCCTTCCCCCGCGACCGGGGCCTATACCGGCGGCTTGCAGTCGTCGGTGGCCGCGCCGTTCGAGAGCGACGCCGGCGAGTTGACGCTGTGTCCCTCACTCTGCGACTCGGAGTCGCTGCCAGAGCCGCGCTTGCCGCCGCCCTCGGCGTGCGTCTTGGAGTGCTTGGCTAGGTGGTCGGAGCGCATGAAGCGCTTGTTGCAGATGGGGCAGGCGAAGCGCTTCTCGCCCGTGTGCGTGCGCAGGTGGCGCTGCAGCTCGTCCGAGCGCGTGAACCGCTTACCGCAGAAGAGCCAGTTGCAGACGAACGGCCGCTCGCCGGTGTGCCAGCGCAGGTGGGCCTTGAGGTGCGACGTCTTGTTGTAGACCTTGCCGCATCCGGGGATGTGGCACGAGTGCACGCTCTTCTTGCGCAGCTGGAGCGCGGCGGCCGGGCCGAGCCGCTCGGCCTCGGCGCAGTTGGGACAGTCGCAGGTGGCGCGGCCCGTGTAGCGCCGCTGCGAGCGCGCGCTGCCCACCGCGCTCAGGCCGAACGGCGAGCCCACCGACCCAGCCATCGCCTGGCCGGGCAGCATCGACTTGTACGAGTCGGACAGCAGGTGCTGGCCGGAGGAGAGCAGGTGCGCGTTGGAGCCGAGCCCCAGCGACGAGTAGTCGGACGTGACCGGGTACGACATCTGCGGCATGCCCGACATGCCGCCCATGCCGGCCGCCGCCGCGTTCGACATCTCGAGCCAATTGGCCTGCGCCGCCGCCCGCCTGCTGGTGCATGTCCCACCACGAGTTGGCCGCCATCTCGGGCTTGACGCCGCCGCCGGCCGCCGCGGCGAACGCCCACTGGTCGTAGCCGGGCACGCGGCCGTACACGGGGAAGTGGTGCGCGCCGGCGCCGTCTGCCTTCAGGCTCGGCTCGGCCGCGGCCGGCGCGCAGAAGTACTCGCCGCCGGCGTAGCAGGACAGGCCGCCGCCGGACGCGGCCGGCGCCGAGCGCGTGTAGCTCAGCGCGCCGCTGGCCAGCGCGCCGCTGGCCGCGTTCTGCCGCGCCGGCGCCACGCTGGCCGCCGGCGCCGCCCCGCTCTTGCGCCAGGGCGTGAAGCCCTTGCCGACGGCGGCGTCAGCGAGCGGCGGCGGCGAGCGGCTCGTCAGCTTGTTGCACTGCGCGGCCAGCATCGCCAGCGGCGTGCCGCGCAGCGACGGGTGGTCCTGGAGCGGAGGAGCGGCCGGTTAGCGGGGTCGGGTGGTGGCTGGAACGTCGCGGGCACTGTACAGCTCAGAGGGCGAGAAGGGGAGCAGAAATCTGCGGTCTGGTAGCAGCGCATCCTAACGGTAATGGGGCGACTGACGCGACACCACGTAGCCACAATCTCCCGTCATTAAGTGCGCCACGTGCGTACCTGCTTGCCAGCTGAGCACCTGCACCTGTGTTTATAACGGCGCGGGCATGTACCTAAAATGTGTAACCGACGTCGTAGCATGGAAGAGCGACGGAAAGCTGGAGCAATGAGGGGCCATAGGCTCGTCTGGGATCGCGATAAGCTCAGCCGTAGCTCGCATACCAGAGTCATCCGGTTAACGAAGCAAGTGTTAACCGATATTAACTACCGATAACTGAACGATAGGAACGCACGCCGACCAATGCATATCAATATGCTTGGGTGGGGCGGAAGTCGTTCTGCGACGTGGGAGGCGCAATCGACAATGACGGCGGTGCTGGAGAGCATAGTTTCTGGTGAGGAGGTAATTGAATGGTCCCTGATTTGCTGACCTTGGCCGAAACTGGATACCTTTGAGGGTGCAAGGAGTTTAGCGATTGGTCGAGACGGGCAGGGAAGTACATTAGGACCATGACGCTGATTAGGTCCCCACAGACTGACGCCCCCTCCCCCCCCCCCCTCCCCCAGACACGGCCGAACCACCGGCTGCGCCGCCAAACCCCTGTTCCAACCACACCAGTACCGCCCTGTTCTGGCCGTCGGGGCGATAAACACCCCCCGGGAGCCCCCGGTGTGCCACGCTTCGTACCCTTCCCGACCACCCACCCGGACCGCTGGGCGAGGACTGCAGCGGCGGCGACCCGCGCGGTCCCACGTGCCCCGCCGCTCGCCCCCGCACAGCCCGCCGAGACCCGGCGCTGAGCGGAACGGCCGCGGGCCGCGCCACTCGCGGAATGTCGATTACTCACCAGAAGCCGGCGCCGGTCAGCGTCCCGCTGCGCGGGCGGGCATCGGAAATCATTAGCGGACCCCGGCGCCGCCGACGGCCGCGTCGCCGCCCGACGGATTTATCGAGAGGTCGGCCGACTTTTATGGAGAGGGGTTGACGACGCAGCCGGGCATGCCGGCCCTGTCGACGGCCGCCGCTCGGTGCGACTTCAAAGGCCGCAGCACGGCGGCGGGCGCTGTCCACAGGGCGCGGCGGGTGCCATGTGTGCCGCGGCGTCTGGCCAAAGCGCGCCGCTTGATTGAAATACCCTCGGACAGGCGAGTGCTTCACGACACGGCAGCGGTGCTAGATTGCCGAATAGCTGCCGCTGGTGCATGAGCTGACTGGAATCTTGTCGTTAATAAGGTTTAGGCGCGGCTGTAAGCAACGCGCTGGCCCTCGGCAGGACGTTCACGTGCTCGTGAGCGCATGGAAAGTTGTCTGCTTTCTCAAAGCAAGAACCTTCGCTTCGATGGTACGGAGGATATACATAGGGTAGCTCCACTGAAGTCATTCATTCATCTAATGAACTTTTATCCTCATCTGACTAAATGAACTCCATGAGCATTGCTGATTTGGTTTACCATAATACCCCGAAGGGTGCTTGTTGAAGTCCCACCAGTGGCGTATGACCACCACTAAACGGCTGCTTTCTGGGACGCTTGGTGCCAACGCCGCCGTCCGACATCGCTACCTAGCCAAGGGCCATCAGGTCATCGGACCACTCAGCCCCTCACGCGATAACATCACATAACATGACAGAGCAGATGTTTGACCTCGCCGCGGCGGAAATTGGGATGCATGTTCGGACCGCGGGTCTCCACCGCCGCATGACAGGAACACATGTCTGACGCACCGGAGCTGTGCCCTGACACGGCCGGCTGGCGCGGGGCTCATGTTCGAGGTGGCGCTTCTCTCGCCGTCATTAGGGCGGACCTACTCCTGGTGTCCCCGCTCGCGAGGTGATGGAACGCTACGCCCGTTCGACGCGTCACCACGCGTCACCAACCGCGCGGCACTCTGCAGCTGCGGTACCTCGCTCGCCGGGCCTCGGCAATCGTCAGTGTTCTCATTCATGCCACAAGGCAATCGACACCCTTGCCTGGAAGAGCCCCGCTCTCACGAGAGGTCTTGCTGCTGCACAGCTGCGGTACTCGACTCACATAACGCCGTCACGAACGACGCCCTGCCGCATTTAACTGCTCTCGCTCGCCTATCTGATCTGCAGCGCCTCTCCGTTTCACAAACATGGTACAAAGCCGGACATACCTCCCGTCGGGGGGAGTGCCCCCCCCCCCCTCCCCTCACCAGCGAACCTCCGATTGTACCTGCAGCGTTCTTTACACACCTGACACAATGCGGGACACGCTTCTGTCGGTAAGTGCCGCCTATCTCCTCACGACTGAGCTTCCTGTAGCCCGGCCATTCCCCGCACACGCACGCCATACCAGGGCGCACACAGGGCTCGGTAAGTGGCCGCCGTTCTCACGAGAGAGCCCTCCAAATGCGCCCATGAGAGCACCTGTTGGCCGCCGCGGCGGCGCGGCCCTATCAGAGAGCGGCCGCCTATGTCGCGACTGACAGGCCCACAAAGCCCAGGTTAATGAGGTCTGTAAACAACGCTGCGGCCAATTCCTCCGACGCCGCCGCGATCTCGCAGATGAAATATCGTCGCCGCGCGCTGGAGCGAGGCGGGAGCGCGCGCCGTCCACAGGCTGTTGGTATTCGGCGCAGACCCGCGCGCCGCGCGGCTGGCCGGTCACTCCTCAGCGGATAATAGCCGGGTAGGAGCGCCGGGACGCCGCCCCAGGCGTCGGCGGCACGGCCGCGGTGCGCTCCTCAAAGACCGCCGGAACGTGCCGCCCGGCGGGGGGGGGGGGGCGGCCGTGGAGTGAGGGGTGTCCGCTGTGGAGTGAGGGATGCTCACCGTAGAAACAGAGGTGCCCGATCGTGGGACGAGGAAGACCCGACTATAGGGTGGGACACCTGACCGCGCAGCGATGCCGGCGCCGTTGGGTCAGAACGCCCAACTTTGGAGTGCTGGACACGGTCGCAGCGGGGCCATTTACCCGGGAATTCACGGTCAAGAACGAGGCGCGCCAACAACGGAGTGTGGAATGTCCTGCCGTTGCCCGGGAAGCGCCGCATCGTGAGGCGAGAGGTGCCCTGTCAAAGACTGGGGAGTGCCTGACCGCAGGGCGCGGTGTGTACAGCTCCCGGCCGAGGAGATCCGGAGTGGCGCGTTCCCCGCCCTGGAGCGGGAGATGCGCGGCCGCTCCGGCACTAAGCAGGGCGCTGCCGGGTCTGTCCGGCGTCCGGGAGGGGGGAGGGGGGGGGGGGGGGGGGGAGCGGCGCCAGGCGGCTGCGGCGCCTCACAAGCGGGCCGGGCCGGCAGGCGGCGATCGAAATTACCGGCTGGCATAATTAGCTGAACAAATACCGTCTGCAGCCTTGGAGCGGCGTGGCGCGCCCGGCGGCGCCGACGCGCGGCGGCGGACGGACGAGAGGGCTCGGACGGAGACACGGGAGAGGGGGGCAGGAGGGGGGGGGGGGGGGAGACTCCGACGGGACGTCTGGTGGCAGGTATGCTCAGACAAAGCCGCGTTGGGGAAATCAGGTTGGATCTGCGTGTAGTTGAGACACGGGGAGGCACAACAGTGGAGTGCCTCCTCAGGTAAATCACAAGGTCACAAGCACTGCTGAACTGAACCGGCATTAGGGATTCAGCTGTGCTGACAAAGTGTTTTGGAGCCTGGCGAACGATGTGCTGAAATGCCCTCCATAGCAAATTTACCGAAATTAATTGGGAGATTAGCAATTACCTTTAATGATAATAAGCCAATCATCATCACAAGTCAGCTATTGCTAAGTTATTCATCTTAATTGCTTGCCGCCTGCAGGCATCTTCAGTACTAAATGTATCGGCATATGTTCTCATCAGGAGCCCCCGAGTCCCCTTCCCCCCCACCCGTACACACACGACCGCAAAATGTGAGCCAGACCCCGAGATTGACAGCGAGACCTCTTATCCTTAGACATTGAGCTTATGAGTAATCCAGTTGGTCGGGGAAAGATAAACGAATCACGAAAAAGTACGCCATTTTCGAACTGAAAGAGATAGAACATTCAAAATCCGAGGAAAAACCAGCATTTGGGGGGTAACCAATGTTGGTTGACCCAGGGCAGGGCATCCAACTCGTGTCGTAAAACTACACCACTGAGAAGCACGCAAGCAGAAAAGTAAACAAATAGAAGAGCAAGGGTGTCATCTAACAGACGATTGAAGGCCTTCTAAAAGCGAGAAAGCACAGAACAATGTGAAGTTTACACAGCAGAACCTATCGCCAATAACTAGCCTGCATTCATTCGGGAACGGGCCCAACAAGCTGCTACTTTGTCATTTCATTTTCGTGGGTATAACTCGATGGCTCACTTGGCAAACATTTCAGTCCTGCGCTATTTGTAATTCTGTGCACGGCAATATCTTGTTTTTATCGTGACAAGTTCACAGCCTTTTACAGTGGCCCACCAGAGGTAATGTAGCTGCTTGCAAGTGTTCAAATGGACGACATCTACCAAATTCCGAAAATGGTACGGAATGGAAAATGACAAGTGGGTCACGCTAAAAGAAGCTATGATTCGAGACGCCCGGCTTTTGTGCGAACACCATGAGCGGAACTTATCTTTCATTTAGAATACACTTGTATTCGAAAACCGCAATATCTTACAAATTCAGCACTGTGGCACTAGGTCATCAGGTCAGGTAGCATAACACCAAATGACATTCACACGGGTTTGCATGGTTCCACGGCGGAAGTTAGACATCCAAATCCCATTTGAATCCATAACACGTTGTGTGGAGTTGCTCGGGCACATCCATCCCCCAGACATCCAGCTGACAACTTCGCTGGAAGCGATGTCAGCAGTCATCAGCAGTCATCCGAGGAGGTCGAAACCTTGGAATCCAAACACATATTTTGATACTCGGCTCCACTATTACCTAACTAAAACTCCAGGGACACCAGCTGGGCATTTCCGCAACGACTTATCACCCGCCGGCTGCATGACCGCCCCGGGACCAGCGCAGACCGCTACCCCGCCCACGAAACCACAACCCTCGCACGCTATCCCGCGGCGCCGCCGATGCCGCCGCCGCCGCCGCCGGCGCCTCAGACCGGACCGAGAACGCCGCCGCCGCCGCCGCCGCCTCAGACCGGACCGAGAACGTCGCCACCGCCGCCTCAGACCGGACCGAGAACGTCGCCATCGCCGTCTCAGACCGGACCGAGAACGCCGCCGCCGCCGCCGCCGCCGCCGCCGCCGCCGCCGCAGACCGGACCGAGAACGCCGGCACCGCCGCCACCGCCGCCGCCACCTCAGACGGGCCGAGAACGCCGCCGCCGCCACCGCGGCCACCGCCGCCACCGCCGCCGCCTCAGACCGGACCGGGAACGCCGCCACCGCCGCCGCCGCCGCCGCCGCCACCGCCGCCGCCGCCTCAGACCGGACCGAGACGCCGCCGCCGGCCGCCAGCGAGCGCTGCGATCTGCATGATGTACGGATGGCGTGCGGCGACGGCAGTCAGCGCCGTTGCCGCGGTAACGCTGCCGTGTCACGCGCGCGTCGGGAGAGGTGAGTAATTTTAACGAGACCGTCCACAGCCGTCCCCGGGCGGGATAAATCCGCGGCACTGAGCGTCGGACAGCGCGCGGGCGCCACAGGGACGGCGGGAGGGTCAGGCCTGGAGAAGGGGCTGCTCACGGGGACGGCGGGAAGGTCAGGTCAGGAGAAGGGGCTGCTCACAGGGACGGCGGGAGGGTCAGGTCAGGAGAAGGGGCTGCTCACGGGGACGGCGGGAGGGTCAGGTCAGGAGAAGGGGCTGCTCACGGGGACGGCGGGAGGGCCAGGCCTGGAGAAGGGGGCTGCTCACAGGGACGGCGGAAGGGTCAGGCCTGGAGAAGGGGCTGCTCACGGGGACGGCGGGAGGGTCAGGTCAGGAGAAGGGGCTGCTCACAGGGACGGCGGGAGGGTCAGGTCAGGAGAAGGGGCTGCTCACGGGGACAGCAGGAGGGTCAGGTCAGGAGAAGGGGCTGCTCACAGGGACGGCGGGAGGGTCAGGTCAGGAGAAGGGGCTGCTCACGGGGACGGCGGGAGGGCCAGGCCTGGAGAAGGGGCTGCTCACGGGGACGGCGGGAGGGCCAGATCTGGAGAAGGGGGCCGCTCACAGGGACGGCGGAAGGGTCAGGCCTGGAGAAGGGGCTGCTCACGGGGACGGCGGTAGGGTCAGGCCTGGAGAAGGGGCTGCTCACGGGGACGGCGGGAGGGTCAGGTCAGGAGAAGGGGCTGCTCACGGGGACGGCGGGAGGGTCAGGTCAGGAGAAGGGGCCGCTCACGGGGACGGCGGGAGGGCCAGGCCTGGAGAAGGGGCTGCTCACGGGGACGGCGGGAGGGTCAGGTCAGGAGAAGGGGCTGCTCACGGGGACGGCGGGAGGGTCAGGCCTGGAGAAGGGGCTGCTCACGGGGACGGCGGTAGGGTCAGGCCTGGAGAAGGGGCTGCTCACGGGGACGGCGGGAGGGTCAGGTCAGGAGAAGGGGCCGCTCACGGGGACGGCGGGAGGGTCAGGCCTGGAGAGGGGGCTGCTCACCCGCCTCTGTTTGGAGCGAGTACTGAGGGCCGATGGCTGGTTCGATATGCATGTTAGTGCATTTTTAGTTTTTGCTTGGATATTGCTAGCATAATTTGACTTCAACCAATTTGTTTTTCTTCATGTGTGTGCACTTCAACTTCGTTTTCATATGAGTACACCTGTTTAGAGCTTCTGTCCAGGCGACATAATTATGTACTTTGATGGGTCACTAAGGGCACGGATGCTGACCATGGCGGGCTCCCTTGACAGCCAAGCCTACAGCCGGCAGATGTAAGCAACGCGGAGGGTGGGGCTGGGCACACCGAGACGCAGGGCCTCAGCTAACTGGACATAAAGCCTTCTTGCAACTCAGTCAGACAAGGCGCCGGCCTGCTGAGGCCCGTGGGATCCCTCTGAAACGCAGCGACGGGTCCACGTTTGAGACGGCATTGGTCGAGACTCACTCCGTCATTTCTGGCAGCACGTCATACGAAACGTGTCAGGAGCCTCGGCTAACTCCAGCGAGAAGTAAGGCTTCAGCAGCGTGTCGCCGTACTCCAGAAAGGAGCAAGACGTCAGGAGTCTCGCCTTACTCAAGGGAGAAGTAAGGTGTCAAGAGCCCCGCCCTGCTCCAGAAAGGAGGGGAGCCGCCAGCCCTGTCCACCTCACAATCCCCCGGCAGCGGGCCCCTCTTGCGCATTCATCGATCATACGGATGATCACTGATCACTAACCACTGATCACTGATAACTCATCACTGACCACTGACCACTGATAACTGATCACTGATCTCTGATCGCCGCCCGGCTGTGACGCTCGACACGCGTTGGCCGGTCCGCAAACACGGCCGCGACACGTGACAAAAAGCGGCGGCTGTCATCGGCGCGGGCCGGTGGCGCGCGCCGCACACATGGCCGCCGCCGGTATGCTAACGAGAGCGGCGGCGGCGCGACTTCGCACCTCAGGCGGCGCGCAACCCGAGCCGGGATCGGCGCCGGGAATGCGCGCGGCGCGCGCGCTCTGCCGCGCCGGGGTAAACGAAGCCGCCGGCGACGCCGGGGCGCCGGGAGGGAAACCAGGAGTGACGATAAACATGGGAAAAGGGGAAGGTTGACGCACACGGAAAGCGCGGCGCGCGATAATTACGATCTGTGCTGGGCCAGGAATTGCTGGTGTTTCCCGACGTTGCGGATAGTTTAATTAGTGTCTGTTGACTTTGGCGCCTTATTTAGGCAAAGCATGTTAACATATAGAGTATTCGAAATTGTGCCATCAACCTAAACAGTTCTATGGGTTCAAAATAAGTTTTGCTGCTGGTAGTAAAGAGACCGGACTGACAGCGCGGTGCAAGACCACTCACCAGCACCATCAAGTCAAAATGCCTGGAGTGGGGTGCGGAGCTGCGGCAACTGGCACCGGTACGGAAGGAAAGGCGCGGCCGGCGACAGGAAACACATACCTGCTGGCCGGTCAGCATCCCCGAAAACGTGACGATTCCCGCAGCCACAGCCCAACACCTCAGCGAACCAGCCCCACTACTGAACCCCCATGGGACTGAGCGATCCGACACGCCGTCCCCCCCCCCCCCCCCCCGCCTCCCCGGCGTCACCCCCGCCCGTCAGCTGCCCGCCCGGCCGCGCCGCCTGACGCCGCCATTGTGCGGCAGGCATTATCCGGCGGACAAATTTCGTCACGCTCGGGCGGGTGGCGGCCGGTGACGCGCCCCCCGTCACTGGCGACGACAGACCGTGAATACCGGCCCGGCGCCGCTGGAGGCGCCGCCAGACGCCGGCCCGCCGCGCGGCCCGGGCGCGGCCGCTGAGGCGGGGCCGAGGCGGCCGGCTTGTCATGCACGCGGGGTGCTGTGGAGGCACGACTGGGAGGAGGGCGGCCGAGAGGCAGACGGCAGCTGCATCCCCACTTTCCAGAAGTGTTGCATGGAAGAGCTGCACAAGCCTTCGCCGACTTGTTAGGGGTTTCCATCGGCGCCAGTGCCAGGGACAGGAAGCCCGATGTGTGCACGAGGGCACAGGTGCGAATGGCGGTGTGCATTGCAGCCAATTCAACTATACTCGCTTTGAATTTTGACACGTGAGATTGTAGTGGCCGGACGTGTTTTCGTAGCACACAAACGTGTGTGTTATAGAATCCGTTATCAGCTTGGTAATGTGGGATGACTGTGGGATGGCCTTAAAACAGCATACTTATCACTATGTCACATTACGTCACTGCGTGCTGTGCCGTAAATCATGCGTTCATGTTGTCACAGCTCTGCGATAAATACATCATGAATAACACAAATAAGCCACAATACAACATCAATGCAACGTGGGTTGGCTTCTCGCAGAAATTTTGGAGAGTTGTTATCTATTTACATTCAGTTTCAAAGATAACTCAATCGAAGTTTTTAACGAGAGTTTATTCTGATAAGCAATATATCACATGAGAGGCCATGTCAAGACACAATACATTGTAAATTGATTAACAAGGCCTAGAATTTAATCTGTTTAGACACTTAAGTCGTAACACGGAGGCGAATTGCCTTCCCCAGTTTTGTGGACAAATAGATCGATATATGCTACCAGATAGCAAATTCTAACAACGAACGATCACTCAAACTTGCGTGTTGAGCAGTAATTAATCGTGAAACGACGCAGGCACTCGCTTCTGGGCATGCCTGAACGACATGTTTCACATTTCGCAATTCCCAGCAAGGGCTCGCGCGAAGTATTTTAAAAGCAGCACGGCTTCGTTTAATTACCCTGGTTTCTATGCAACACATTTAGCTCGTGGCGTAGAGATTTGATGAGCAGTCTCAAGAGCACTCGTATCTGCTGGAAATAAATCACGCGTTGCTGGAGCACTCGTGCAGCACTTCGCGACGAGATGCCAAACTTGTAAATCTTATCAAGGCCCGTATCAAAATACCGGCACCATCTCCTCCGAATGGACTCAGAAAAAACACGCTACTAGTCTTCTGGTGCGCACAACTAACGATTCAATCATGTTACCCCTGCTCATCCCAAAGCAAACCGGTGTAAATATCCGGCATCACCAGAAGGCAGTTTCACATCCTTCACACCCTTCCGAATCGGCCCCGCTTTCACCGTTCCAGTCGAGACCCACCTTGCCCCAGTGCCTGAGGCGGCTGAGTTTGGCGGGCCGCGGCCGGTCGGCAGCGCGCCGCACAGCGGCCCCCCGGGGAGCACCCCGCCGCGGCCCCCCTGCCGCGTGTTGGCTCGGGGGCCGTCGGAGAGGAGGGCTAATGTGTCCGTTTACACACCTCAGATGTCAGGTGTCGGCGAGAAGGAGCCGATCGCACGCGCTGTGCGTCAGGCTGTGGCTTTGGTCAGGCAGACGCCGCCGAGACGCCGAATTGGCCGCTGCAGTCGCTGCTCATTGCAGTTTAGCTCGGATCATTGACCCCAATCCCGCCACTTGATTGAGGCAAATCAAACACTGCTGGCACTGCTCACAAACCAGTTACTGAAGAGTTGGCAATTCAGGCGGCATTTAAGCCGCAAGATATTGCACCGTAAATTGCTGTAGCACCTTTCTCAAGTTTAATTGGCCACCTCATTTCGCAGCGTGATAGGCTACCATACCGGGATATTACATGATCACACGGAATGCAGAGAAAAGCAGGCGGCTACCTGTGTATGCTTGTCAGTCTTGCCAACATTTATCTCTCCAGACATCGCGGCAGGGTGCGAATGCGGAATACGCGCTGGCGTCGATCTCCTCAAAAATATTTCATTTGTGTTCTTCATAAAAGCTAAATTGCCAAGGAAAACGCGAGTCCTTTCTTTCCAAACATCGCTCCAAAACAGACTGGCATGGACCCAAGTGCATAGATACTACGATACCCTGCAAATTAGAGGCATCATACCAACCATGTCCTCTGAATCAATGCTAACCCTGGCCACGCAAACCATGTCGTGTGCCCGTTGATTCGCGTGTCACCATGCAAAAACATCCGTCAATAACCATGTCACAATAACCGTCAATAACCTTTTCGCCGAACCAGCGCAAACAGCCACATCCGCTCCGAGCATTTCACTCCTGTGCCCTACCGAAACGGGTCCCTCGTGTCCCCATGCTCCGCGGCAGCGCAGGCGGCAGGTCCCAGCCAGCGGGACACCGCGTTGCTGTGTCCCCCGTAACCCTCCCGTGTATCTCGGTCTGTTTGCTCTCGATCCACTCCCGGACAATGCTGGTCGCACGAGCGAGACACGAGTGAGGGGTGGGTGTTGGGGGGGGGGGACCTCGCCGAACTTGTTGACACACAGTTGTCACCGCGTAAGCCGCGCTCTCGGCTCGGCGCGAGCCCTGTGCAAACACGACCACAAAGGACAGGCGAGAGTTGTGGATGGGACCGCTGCTACCGGCCGGCCGCTGGAGGGGGCCGTTGTCACCGCTGCCGGAGGGAGGGGGCAACGGAGGACTGCCCGAGAGGGCTGCCGGGAAAACTGGCGGATAAGACGAGGTAAGGAGTCGCAGCGACCGGCGCGACTTTGCCGGCGGGATAAGGCCGGTTGAATGATGTGGGGCATGGGCAAAACACGTTGAGCACCTGGATGTTGTTAGCTGGGGATTGTACAACATGTCTCAGTCCTCCACCACGTTAAGTCACCATGAGCTACGGCTATGTGCAGCATTCGCGGTTGGGGCAGGAGTGGAGTGGCCATCGATTGAATAACGCTTGTCGGCAACGACGCTAATTTTCTCGCACGCACACCACAAATCACTGGCCTTCCGAACAGAAAGCGGGCTGAGCTCGCCGATGTCAGGCTTTTGCTCCCCGTTACGCGACTCTTCATTGCCGAGTGCAAATCGCTAGCGACGAGACGACAGCTCGCCGCGCCGGGCTGGCATGCTCGTCCGCGGCGCGGCCGTAAACGCCGCAACGGTCGGGTTTTCCTTGCCGACCGGCCCAGAGCTGACGGAACCTGGACACGATACCCAGCTCGGCCGCGAAACTGACGTCCAAAAGGCAGCAGGAGGTCAGCAGGTCAGTCGCACAGTTGGAAGACATTGCATGGGTGAACAAAGGACGTCCAGATGCGTCCCGGTTTGGAGAAGCTGGCTTACTCACTATTGATTTGTCCAGGGTGGACGAGTGGTTGTAAATGTCTCCTCTTCCTATATTTAGGTCGGTGAGCATCTTGATCCGCGCCCGTGCCGCAGCTACGTCACGTATAATCCCAGGTTCACTCGCTAATTACAGGTGTGCTGTAATTACTGACCACACTCGCTCACAGCTCCCACTCCAATAATCCGAGCCGTTTGGATGGGAGGTTCGTGCCGCCCGGACTCCGCCCACCCGACCCACAACCTGTTGGGATTCGCTAAAGCGCCCCGCCTCGACCAATCGGCGGCCGCCCAGAGACTGCCCGGCCTGGAGCGGCCAGCTGGCGGCGTCAGCTCGGAATATCTGCTGACATCTATCGAGTAGAGTTTGAATCACTCGGGAAGTGGGGCGGAAAGCTATCGGCGGCACTTTGTAATGCAACATCGCAAGCTGCCAGGCGCAGCAGGCGGCGACCGACCATGTCCCGTGGGGTCTGCGAAGGACAGGTGCTGGACTGTAAGGAAAGAGTGAGAGGGAGGAAATCACCGGGCCTAATCAGAATTCGTTCTGCAACGTGATCTGCAGCTGTCTCAGCCATCGGCTTCGCAACGGTGGATGCCATTAAACAAATGCGACCCGATGAGCCGTGCAACCAAAGGCCGTGGTGACTGGTACGGGCTGCAGCTCGAGAACATTCATATGTCAGCATGAGCATCTAGTGCCATAGACAGAATTTCGTTCTATTTTACTTGATTACTTAGCCCAGGATAAGGGTAATTGGACTCGTGCTTATCAAGAACACTTTTGTTTTGAGGACATCCTTGATGCCCCGCTCACTAAAGGACTCAACGGTGGTTTAAAGACTCAATTGGGCTTCAGTTGTCATCGATCTAAGTGCTGATGTTTCCTTTTAAGACCTGGGTAGCACAAAATCACTGCGAGTTCTCCAAAATGTGGCCGACGGTGGCGGCGCAGGCTTGCATAAAAAAGTTGAATTAAATCTCTTTTTGAAGTTGATTTGATTTCACCTTAGAGCTAATGCTATATTATCTAAAAAAAAAACAACTATGCTGTTCATGGCCCAGCGCAGCCCCCCCCCCCCCTCTCCCCACACTGTGTATACCGCCGACCGATCGACCAAGGACACAAGTGCTTATTTTGGACAGGTGTAGCAACACGGATGCAACTCGTTATGCTTTAATTTTCTTTGCAGGCTAGACCATGCCTTGCAGATCCGTTTATTTTTAATGCTTGATGTCTATTTAGTTGCACTTGAGGCCATGGAAGCGCTGTTCGAATTTGATTTGTCAATTTTTGTTTTGTCGGTTCGAATTTGATTGGACAAAGGGCCAGCTGTGGTCTTGGGTGTTACCAGGTTAAGCTGTTAGGTTCGCTGTTCAGTAACAAACAAAACAGAGCGAACCGTTCTGGCGACAGGACGCAAAAGACGTCCACAAATAAAGCTGTTGGCGTCATTGTGTTCTCATCATCGTAAGTCTGAATACCAGGCATACAATTCAGCCTCCGGCCATCACTGTGTGTACCTTTGTGGGCCGGCAGCCACACCAACCTTCTATTTTGTATTTGGAATATGACGATATATGGAAGGAAGGGCTCCAGTTAGATAAGACAGTAGTAATAGTCTTATCTATAGAGAAAAAACAGGCGAACGGAGATATCGATGCGTTACTATGGAGACATAGATAAGATATAGATGAGTTTCCGGGCCTTTCCCCGAGGAATAAGGCTTTTACTACTGTCTTATCTACGTGAATAGCGCTCTCGCAAATGCACCGAACGACTTAAGCAAGGGTTCCAATTAGTCTAAAATAACTGTTCAAGTCCACCTAAATCATTGTCACTAAGCGTCACTCCTGACCCACCCAGAACAGCTGTCTCATCCCACCATGCCCACTGCCGAGAGTGTAACTCCGGGACATGCCCACCACACCAAGCCCAGGCAACCAACGCCACCGAGCATCCCATCTCACTGAGCCCAGCGCGAGCACGCCGGCCCACCAGCTCCAGCGGCACGACCAGACCGGCCACGTCCCCGGAACGCCTCGCCTGCCACGTGACCCCGGCGGAGGCGCACGCCCACCGGTCACGTGACCCGCGCCGCGGCAGTTTATGAATGCATGAGATGGGCGGGTGCAATCAGAATTACGACAACAGTTGATCCATTATGCGCTGTTTATGGCTGACGGGGGTGTTACACGACTTTTGGGGTCGTTTAAGGCATGGGTGAGGCGGCCCCTGGTTGCCGAGCGGCACAGGCCAACAATGCCAGGTACAGGCCGACACATGGCGGGTCCTCGCCTGGCCCCTGTTTGAATTTTCCACTGAATGGGGGATTTCTGCACCGATTCAGACATACCGGATGAAGGCTATGGGTTGCTGTGGCGCGCCCAGCGTCGGTGCGCGAAAACGGCTGGGAGCGGTGTAACTGCTGTGCAGTGCTGGCTGCTCAGGACTGCACCTGGGCTGCTGCTGCGATGGTGCGACTGCCGTACAGTGCTGGGCTGTTCAGGACTGCACCTGGACTGCTGCCGCGGTGCTGTAACTGCTGTGTAGTGTGGGGCTGTTCAGGACCGCGCTCGGGCTGCTGCTGCGGTGCTGTGACTGCCGTGCAGTGTGGGGCTGTTCAGGACTGCATCTTGACTGCCGCAGCGGTGCTCTAACTGCCGTACAGTGTGGGGCTGTTCAGGACTGCACCTTGACTGCTGCAGCGGTGCTCTGACTGCCGTGCAGTGTGGAGCTGTTCAGGACTGCACCTTGGCTATTGCAGCGGAGCTCTGACTGTCGTGCAGTGTGGGGCTGTTCAGGACTGCACCTTGACTGCAGCCGTGGTGCTGCGACTGCCGTACAGTGCTGGGCTACTCGGGACTGCACGTGGACTTCTGCAGCGGTGCTCTGACTGCCGTACAGTGCTGGCTGTTCAGGACTGCACCTTACTGCTGCAGCGGTGCTCTGACTGCCCGCCGCTCGTTCGGACAGCCACGACGCTGTCTGTCGACAAACCTGAGGAGTCGCTCAGGCAATGATTGCGTGTCATTACATGCCTTTGTTATTTGAAGCCTGTAAGCATGAGGACGACTACTATCGGCACCCGGCCTCCCCTCCCCCCCCCCCCCCTCTCGGGTGTTCACTAGACAAGACCATTCGGTTTGGCTTCAGCACTACAACGTTCAGGTGGGTATATTCGAACAAGCATTCTCTCAGGGTAGCCGTAGTTTTGACACGAACTGAAAACTTGACATTCCGATGGATTTATAGTGGCCATGACATAGTAACATATGTTGTCCATTGCGCAGCGAGCTCGTGGTATGACATAGTAACATATGTTGTCCATTGCGCGGCGAGCTCGTGGTATGACATAGTAACATATGTTGTTCATTGCGCAGCGAGCTCGTGGTATGACATAGTAACATATGTTGTCCATTGCGCAGCGAGCTCGTGGTATGACATAGTAACATATGTTGTCCATTGCGCAGCGAGCTCGTGGTATGACATAGTAACATATGTTGTCCACTGCGCAGCGAGCTCGTGGTATGACATAGTAACATATGTTGTCCATTGCGCAGCGAGCTCGTGGTATGACATAGTAACGTATGTTGTCCATTGCGCAGCGAGCTCGTGGTATGACATAGTAACATATGTTGTCCACTGCGCAGCGAGCTCGTGGTATGAAGGCCACTGGCGAAGACCGACACAGTAAGTACGTCATTATTCGTGTCACGAAAGTAATGCAGACGACTTAAGGGCAAGATAGCCCAGTGAACATAATTTTTGAAGGCATTCGTAAACATTGCAGGTTCAGGTTCTGATTGTGGATGCATTTTTATTTTTGCCAGCCGTTCCATCTCAACACTACAATATTTCTGCCCAACTCCGTTTTTAACATGGGACCCATGGGAGCTGAGAATGCCGGTGGTGGTGGTGTAGCAGCAATGCGATGCAGTGCACCGTTTCTGTGAGTTGTATTCTGACAGGGGTGTCGCTTTACATACTTTCTGGGGGGGGGGGGTAGCCTGAGCCCCTCCCATGCCGACTTACCCCCCACCTCCTATACCCCTCTGAGCCTCCTCAATACATTATGGGGAAAAGAGAATGCTGAGGAAAAGAAATGTAAGAAAATTTCCTCATTACGATTGCGCTAAGTACATAGATACACGTTTATTAATATCATTCCCATTTTTAAACAAATAGTATGCTGTAGCTACCTAATGATTTTGTCATGTCAACCCCTTCATATGTTGGTCAGCCCGCAAATAATTAACAAATTTTGCACATGATTATACCGTAATTGGGATAAATACAATGCACTGCATGACGTGGCAGCTTTTGGAGAACAGAGTGGCCCAGACAAAAGTTAGCCCGTGTTTCCTTCGGTAGTGGAAGTGCATTTATCGCGCAGTCGTGACTGCGTCTATATCAAAGCTGTTCCTCGTGAGCTCACAGGCTCACAGCATGCTGGCAATTACGGCCAATCCGGTGTTCTGCAGCTGAAACCTTGTATGCAAACTGGGCAACTGATACGTAGGATTACTTCCCGCTGTAAGCATACACTGCTCCGGTATCTAGCCTCGCGGAAAGCACCGAGTGTCAGCCTATCGTTTCAAACATACGGATTCAAGGACGTCGTCGGCGCACGGAGATCAGAAAGGTTCGTGTTTGTCGTTAGCTGTTGAATGAGATTGGGTATATATCCAAGGATGATCTTTACGTGCCGCACGGTCCACCTTGCAGTTGCTAGTCACGTTTGAATGGGGTAACCAGCTGTCCAAGGAGAGCGCATGAAATAGTTTGTGACGCACATGTATTCCAGCAAATGCAACGCTTACTCTGCCCGCAATATTGGCTTGTCATGTGGCATGAGCCCAAGGATTGATGGCGTTCCGTTTATTGTATTTACAGCCGTACTGGGACATTTGAAGCACAAATACAGCATAAAAGCAATTTTTTGTACTTCAGCTCTAAACGGCCCTCAGCCTGCCACTGAGCGCTGGCAGGTATAATAAGCCATCATTCTCGTGTCTTCCACTGTCTGTGCACTTGGAACTGATGTTATTACAGTGTCTGTTGGCCATAGATAATGTTGTTCTTGATATTGTTTAATTAATGTATGGTGGCCATGACATAGTAACATATGTTGTCCATTGCGCAGCGAGCTCGTGGTATGACATAGTAACATATGTTGTCCATTGCGCAGCGAGCTCGTGGTATGAAGGCCACTGGCGCAGACCGACAGAGTAAGTATGTCATTATTCGTGTCACGAAAGTAATGCAGACGACTTAAGGGCAAGATAGCCCAGTGAACATAATTTTTGAAGGCATTCGTAAACATTGCAGGTTCAGGTTCTGATCGTGGAGGATTGTTCTTTTTGTCAGCCGTTCCATCTCAACACTACAATATTTCTGCCCAACTCCGTTTTTAACATGGGACCCATGGGAGCTGAGAATGCCGGTGGTGGTGTAGCAGCAATGCGATGCAGTGCACCGTTTCTGTGAGTTGTATTCTGACAGGGGGTGTCGCTTTACATACTTTCTGGGGGGGGGGGGGGGTAGCCTGAGCCCCTCCCATGCCGACTTACCCCCCACCTCCTATACCCCTCTGAGCCTCCTCAATGCACTATGGGGGAAAAGAGAATACTGAGCAGAAGAAATGTGAGAAAACTGTCTAATTATCATAGAGTACATATTATCTCATCTCATATCTCATTATCTCATTCTATATCAAGTATCTCATTATCATATCAAGTACATAGATACACAATTATTAATGTAATTTCCATTTTGAAGCAAATAGTGTGCTGTAGCTACCTGATGTTTTTGTCTTGCCATTTCCTTCAAATGTTGGCCAGTCTGTAAATAATCAACAAATTTTACACATGATAATACCATAATCGGGATAAATACAGTGCACTGCATGATGTGGCAGCTTTTGGAGTACAGAGTGGCCCAGACAAAAGTTAGCCCGTGTTTTCCTTTGGCAGTGGCAAGTGCATTTATCGCGCAGTCCGTGACTGCGTCTATATCAAAGTTTCCCCTTGTGAGCCCACACGCTCGCAGCATGTTGGCAATTACCACCAATCCGGTGTTGTGCACCTGAAACCTCGTCTGCAAACTGTGAAACTGATGAGTAGGATTACTTCCCGCTGTAAGCATACACTGCTCCGGTATCTAGCCTCGCGGAAAGCACCGAATACCAGCCTATCGTTTCAAACACACGGATTCACAAGGACGACCCTCGGCGCACGGAGATCAGAAAGGTTCGTGTTTGTCGTTAGCTGTTGAATGAGATTGGATATATATCCAAGGATGATCTTTACGTGCCGCACGGTCCACCTTGCATTCGCTAGTCACGTTGAATGGGGTAATCGGCTGCCCAAGGAGAGCGCATGAAATAATTTATGGCGGCACTTGTATTCCAGCAAATGCAACGTTTACTCTGCCCGCAATATTGGCTTGTCATGTGCATGAGCCCAAGGGTATGATAGGCGTTCCGTTTATTGTATTTACAGCTGTACTGGGACATTTGAAGCATGAATACAGCATACAAACATTTTTTTGTACGTCAGCTCCAAACAAGCCCTCAGTCGGCCACTGAGCGCTGGCAAGGTATAATAAGCCATCATCCTTGTGCCTGCCGCTGCCTATGCACTTGGAAATGATGTTTATCATGGTGTCTGGTTGGCCATAGATAATATTGTTCTTGATATTGTCGCCATGACATATATGAGCGAGTGGGGCTATACATTTTTAAAGTGTACGCTGTATATGTCAGGATTGTTTCCCTGAAAAACTGACAACTTGGCTGGTTCGAAGTACATATCTTTGAGCTTTGGCTGGCCATCTTTATTCGTAAAACGTATGAATAAAGAACAAAATAAAGGCGTTCTTTATGTACGAACTGGAAAGCCATGGATAGAAAACCCAGGGTAATGGTATATTCAGTCGTGTTTTATGTATGTGAACACTGGTTGTAGCTATCAGATTTATGTGGTTCCAAAGCCTGCATTTTAAGCTCCAGTTGGAAAACATTTAAGGGAGTAAGAGGGTTTTTGCATAAGACAAAGATGAACCTCTGTAATGATGCCGCCTTGGACCAAAAGGACTGCATTTATTTGTCGTTTAACAGTCTTCAAACCAAGCCAAATTTATAGATATTTAAATATATTCAGCGTATCCACGCGCGCGCCATCCACTGACAGCGCTTGTAGTACCTGCTCTTTCATCCACAAGAATGAAACAGTTAAGTCATTTTTCAGCCCCATTGCTAAAATGTCCTATGCTACCAGATTTCCCTTTTTGATTATGCTGAAAAAATACGAAGGCCATTTTTAGTTATTTAGGTTAGTTTTAGTTGTTTAGTTTTAGTTTAGTTGTTTAGTTGCAATCGTGATTTGTACAGCGGCACGAGGTCATGCACAGTTAAAAATAATTTATTAATATTCATAGGTATCATGGCATGGCATGTCACTCTGTATCCGTTCTTGTTGTGTTTTTTGGCATAGCACGCTAAGAACACACCGTAAGTATTTTGTTAGACGGCGCAACATTTTAGTCAAATGTGTAACGCCTCTCGTGTGTCGTGAGTGTCACATATTCAAATAAAGAATCCTTTTGGTCCCTGGTTGTAGAAGACAGCATGCTCATTCGTTGAAAATACATTAATTTGGAAATGGAGATAGAGAAAATAATTTGTGATGGTGCAACAGTCGTCCTGACCGATACCTGGAAATGGACCAGTTGAAGCAGCATACGTAAATGGAATGCTCCACACCTGAAGATGTCGAAGCGAACACCAGATATGATGAAATGAACTCACTTATAACTATAAGTAATCCTCAAAATTAAAAAACTGCTCTAGACAACACAATTCCTCTTTCTGGTAAATGCTGCTCAATATGTCGTTGTTTGATTGCGTCATCTTATCTTACACAACATTGATTGAGAGCCAATAACGGCATTATATCTGTAAAAGGTACTCACGAACGCCAGATATAAACAAACTGACAATTGTATTTTTCTTGGCCTTCATGACCGGATAGTCAATGGAATGACAGGACATAAATTACTTTGCCATGACGTCATGGATGTCAGGGCGCACTGAAATAGTCTCCTCGTAATAATCTGCGCATCTTCGTGGGCGTGTAGTTCAGAAACTAGAGAGGTTTAGGTCTTAGAAGTACAGAGCGGTGAACTGCACCGAATAATCTTGAAGATGACCATGTCAGTTCAAAACTCAATACAAAATTAGAGCGTTCTGTGTAGTTTGAAGGTCCTGTTAAACTCAACTTTGGATGATTGTTTAGACGAACAGAAATAATAGGGTTACCAAGAAAGTAATGTTCCTTATTTCTTAAGGCAGTAACTTGGATTTCAAAACCTTGTAACATGCTTTCTACTAACAAAACATGGCCCTTCCTAATCTGTTCAAACCGACAGGCAATGTCACCCACAGGGTTAAATTGCATTGGTGACAAGATCAGGGGTCATGGTAGTTATGCGCGTATAAGACAGGTTAGGGTATTATAAGACGTTTTATGTCACCTTGAAAGGTATGAGAGCTCTAGTTTTCCACAGCAGCGTATATGAGTGCTACTTATGTCAATGTGGCAATGCTATCTGTTCATAGGAAATCTTGTGCGTGGAATATGTGGCTGAGTTATGTGGCATGTAGCCTGTTTTTGCATGACTTCGAATTAGAACAGCTGAGTTTTATTGGTTTAAAAGTATTTCTGAGTTCTGAGTTGATGTCTCCATCGAGTTTTTCGGGAGCCATTAGTGATAATCGCCATTTGATTGGTTTTCAACCCGTTCAGTCCGCGTGACATTGAATTTTTCTTTAAGAATATCGGTCCGGCCCTAACCCGTGCTTTGGTGGAAATTTCTGATCCGGTCCAGCCCGACCCGCTGATTGGTTCAGTCCGTGAAGTGCTCTAATGACCAGCATGACACTATTCATGTTTTTGTCTTTAGCGCAGATTGGTACAAGTCTGCCCAGTAACTACACCAGGAGAAATGATAAACGTGTTTATTTTTCCAGGAGAAATAAAACCCATTGTGTGCATTCTGTATTCAGTAACATAGCAAAGTATGGCATGTTCTGGTGCAGCTTTATTACACAGCACTGCTAATGTTCCAGGTGCATGCCCGTTGAGATCATCAGCCGACCACAAACAATAACAACGTCCCTCTCAGCCACAAAGCCATGGCGTGACATATTAGATCTTCACTCGTCCAGATATGTCTTAAGGAGCCCGGCTTCGACAAAATCGTCACGCACCGCCACCATCTACACATAATAAGCCAGCACATTATTGCAAAACTATACATCTAACGCTGCCATGCATGACCTGAGCCACCATCATAATTCATGGCAGCCTGTCATGTGAGGCCAGGCCGCCCGCTCGCGGGCTCACTCGGCACCCCTGACGTCGTCGCCTGATGGTGGCGCGTTCCGGCCCACTTGAATTTCGGCCACGCCCCGGCACGTTCCGGCGGCGCGCTCCGCGCCCGCAGCGCGCGCCGGTAACGACCGCCGGTCACTAATTAACCCAAGTGGCCCCCAGATGAGCGCGGCTGACCCCAAAGCGGACCCTGTGAATGGGGCAGCGGGCGCGGCGGGCCACGGCGCGGCCCGTGCGTCGGGCAGGAGTGGGCGGGCGCTCGTGGGGAGGGGTGCTGGTGTCGGTCCGGTCCAGCTGGCAGCATCCGACACGTGTGGTGAAGCGTGACCGCGCTCTGCTGCCGTGGGGCGGGGACAGGCTGAGCCTGGGCACCGGACGCACCGTGCGTTTGAGGGGGGGGGGGGGAGGGAGGCTGGGGCCTAGCCAGAATGACAAGGTATTGCTCATGTAGTGCCAGTTTGATTCTTGGGGTTATACGACAATAAAGTGGGCGCTTTAAAACGCCTGTGCCCTCCCCCCTCGGAGCGTGAGGTCAGCCCAACATGGCTCAGGTCTTGGTACCGGTGGGCAGGACAGAATCCTACTCGAGATTTACTCCAAGGACAATAATATACTTCAGGCATCCTTTCAAGTTAAGACGTGGGTGCTGAAATCCAGGGCTTTGCCGCGGGTGAAAAGTGGGGATTCTAAATTGAAGACGATTCTGCATTGTAGAACCCCTGGGGATGATATTGAATACAACCAAGGCAAGAAGCTTGGAACCCTACCCGTCACCCAATGTGGTGGGCCATGCTGGGGCCTGCGTTCTCGAACATACGAATGTACAGGTCACGAGGACAGATAACTATGTATGTGACCGTCATCGTGGCATTGTCAGATCTGGAAGCAACCGAGTCGGCCTTGAGAGTTGTTCTTTGTTCTGTCGAATATGCATCGCAGTCAGACGCTTCCTAATCACTCAGGCCCGGTGAACGGAGGGTCTGTAGATATCTTTGAAACAAAGTACAAATGTCTGAGTTATGAAACACAATTTAATGTTTCCTGCTATCGAACCTCATTTTATAACCTTCCTGATTCTGAGGCACGTCCGGAGACCAGATAACATCCTTTGATGAATAAT